>NC_061091.1:12730877-12841302 GCF_015104395.2 Macrobrachium nipponense | reverse complement strand
CAATAACCAACCCTTTCAGTTCCTTTTACCTAAGAGAAGTGGGAGCGCAATGACCTGGACCTGACAAGTATATGTTTATGATACTTGTTTTGGACTACACGTACTGACTTGGTGGCATGTGGTCATTCGGTACAAGGCCAGACAGAAATGAACTAGACAAACTTGGCATATAGGCCAGGGACCAAAAGTACCATTTTGTTACAGGGAGAGGGGCCTTTGGTTAAAAAAATCTCACCACCACTGATGTTGATTATTCTTGAGACAAATTATAGCAAAAGTCTTCAAGTTTGATCTGAAATGTTATTCAAACCTGCCCAAACATTTTGCTGTACTATGTACCCAAACAGATGTGGGAGATGACATCATTTTATTTTACATTTGGTCACTAAGTATGCAAATGAAGATGACATGCACTATCTAAATTAAGCATAATGTTTACTTCTTTATAAATGTAATTTACTGAACTTGTAACATATCTAAATTTTATTGGACTCTTATGAAGTTTTGGAATGGTATAGTGCATGAAAGGTGAATTATATCAAGAAGGTACCACTTAATATAACTTATGCATGTCTGCAAACAATTATGGTACAGGTCTAAATTTAGACCCTAAGTTTAAAAGACTAATAACATCATCATTAACATTATCTACATTGCCTGTTATTATATGTTCATGAAAATCATCCTTAAACCTACTGCCTTCACATGACCACAGAATACTACATCATTTGTAATGTATTTAGCAATCTTCGTATTAATAAAGCTAATTTTACTAAACTTTTGTGATAATGTTCATGTTGTTTTGGGGTATGTGATTTTTAGAAGAAATTAACTCAGGATTACAAATTACTTCAAGAATATCTAGAGTATCGATAAATTCATGATCACACTTTCCAATTGAGTACTTATAAATTATAAATTTTAGTTTTGATGTTGAAGTTTATAAGTAGGACAATTATCAAACCTTGTAAAAGGCCACAGTCAAAATAACAATGTTGAAAATTGTATTTTTCCTAACTAAACAAACCTGAGGTCCTTTACAATAGGAATGTAACTTGCGGCAGCTGGAACTGGTCGTAAGCTTCGAACAAGGGAGTTCGGTAGTTGACTGCTTGTCTGACAGTCCGCTCACCGCGCGACTGGGAGGTGAAGATCCACTTTGCTTTAGGCCCAGGAAAAACAGAGTGAGGGGTGGCATGAGGTGGGACTATGTGTAAAGGACCTCAGGTTTGTATAGTTAGGAAAAATACAATTTTCAACAAATTGTTATTTGTTCCGATACGAATACAAACCATCGGTCCTTTACAATAGGAAGACTCACTTCTTGGTGGGTGGAATCTGAGTCTTATGAACAGACTGGTGTTTGTTCAACCTTGGTTCCCTCCCTAGTCGTAAGAGCAGAGGGAGGGATCCTAGCCTCTGCCCAATGATCAGGGTATGTACCGCAGGATCAATGGTCAGACCTCTGGACCCAAGTAATAAGAGGGAGGCAAGCGTACCTCTTAAAACTAGCAAGCAAGAACTTGTTCCTATTGCAAGAGGCAATATGAAGTCATGGGTTTGTCTCTTGTTGGCTTCCACTTCACCCCCCTTGTTGGGGGAAGTGGGGGATAATCACTCCTAGCTACCCTAATGAAAGGGATAGGATGAGGCTCGGTCGAGTCGCTCACCTGCATCGCCTCCTGTTCTAGCGTAGTGACGACCGCGTCCCTCTGCCCACAGGTAGAGGGAGAGAAAAAGATGGGGAAGAGAAGGCCAGTCACACTCTCATTCACTCGTCCATTCATGTAGTCACACTAGGATGCGGTGCTGTTCTGTCCGCTCGGGTGCTGGGTAAGCTACACGTGTTGAGCAGCCACCACGGGTCCCAAGGAAAGTGTCCAAGGACCTGTGGGCTATATCCCGAAGGTAGAAGGAGGTGAAGATGGTCTGGTTGGACCAGACCCCTGCCTTCAGGACCTGCGCCACGGAGAAGTTCTTGCGGAACGCAAGGGAAGAACCAATACCTCTGACTTCGTGGGCTCTCGGACGAAGGGTACGGATGTCGTTGCTATCATCAGCTTCGTAAGCCCTCCTGATCACCTCACGCAGCCAGAAAGTGTTTTCTTGGATACTTCTTTCTTGATCACCCCGGTGCTAACGAAGAGGCGTCGACACTCAGGCCTGAGGTGCCGAGTTCTCTTCTCTTCAGATAGCGCCGTAGTGCCCTCACAGGACAAAGCAGCATCTCATCCGCATAGTTGTCGTTGAAGTCCATTAGGGAGGGGATTGTGAAAGACTCGAACTGGTCATCAGGGACTGAAGGATTCCGAGTCTTCGCTACGAAGTTCGGGACAAAATCGAGCGTCACAGATCCCCATCCCCTGGAATGCTTGACATCGAAGGAAAGACCATTAAGTTCCCCTACTCTCTTTGCCGATGCCAGGGCCAGCAAGAAGAGGGTCTTGAGGGTCAGATCCCTGTCTGACAACTCTCGGAGTGGCTCAAAGGGGCTTCGAGTTAGACTCCTAAGGACGAGAGTCATGTCCACCCCTGGGCCTTAGTTCCCTGGGTGGGCAAGACCTCTCGAAGCTCCTCATAAGCAGGGAGATCTCGAACGAATTAGAGATATCCACTCCCCTCAGTTTCAGGACTAGGGCAAGGAGATCTCGAACGCGTTCGAGATGTCCAATCCCCTCAGCTTTAGGACTAGTGACAGGGCGGCTCTATATCCTTTGACTGTGGGGACGGAGAGGAGCTTGTCTTGGCGAAGAAACACGAGGAAATCCACTACCTGCTTAAGAGTGGCTCTGAGAGCGAGATAGACCCCGTCTATGACACCAACCACAGAAGACGGCCCACTTTCCCTGGTACACAGCTGCAGAAGACTGTCTGATGTACCCAGCCATCTCTGTTGCTGCTCGGCGAGAAAAGCCTCTTGCTCGCAAGAGATGGTGGATAACAGCCAGCCGTGAAGATGTAGGGACTGGACTGACTGGTGGTACCATTCCACGTGTGGCTGGACGAGAAGGTTGTGCCAAGGGGGAATCTCTCTCGGTGCTTCTGCAAGCAGAGCCAGCGTTTCCGGGTTGAAGAGCGTCCTCTGCAGCTGCCCATGGGTTCGGCACAGCCGAGAAGAAAACCTGAAGTTTTCTGTTGTGCCGGGTGGCGAACAGATCCACTACTGGACGCCCCCACAGGTTGAAGAGCCTTTCCGCCACGTCTGGGTGTAGGGACCATTCGGTCCTTATCACCTGATCCCGACGGCTGAGCTTGTCTGCTACTACATTCCTCTTGCCTGGAATGTAGCGGGCTGACAGCTCTACTGAGTGGGCCACGGCCCACTCGTGCACCTGCAACGTCAATTGGTGCCACGGGAGGGACACTAGGCCCCGTTTGTTGACGTATGCCACTACTGTGGTGTTGTCGCACATCAGCACCACCGAGTGTCCCACCAAGCGGTCCTGGAACTCTTGGAGAGCAAGGAACGCTGCCTTGAGCTCCAGGACGTTGATGTGAAGGTGCTTGTCGTGACGATCCCACACTCCTGCAGCCAGCACCTCCTCCAGGTGTGCACCCCATCCCTCAGTGGATGCGTCTGAAAACAGCAACATCCCTGGGGGGGGGGAGTGCTGAGAGGCACTCCCTTTAAGAGGTTCCTGTCGTCCAGCCACCAGGTTAGGTCCTGCCTCACCTCCTCCGTGAGGGACACGGGGAAGTACAGTGGGTCTCTTGCCTGTGACCAACTCTCCTTTAGTCTCCACTGGAGAGACCGCAGGTGAAGACGCCTGTGAGGGACTAACTTCTCGAGTGACGACAGGTGGCCGATCACGACTTGCCACTGCTGAGCTGGCTGTTCTTGCCGAGACAGGAACTGGTAGGCTGCCTCCCTGAATCTGCTGATCCGCAAGTCTGCGGGGAAGACTCGCCATGCTACTGTGTCGATCAGCATACCCAGGTAGTTCATCCTCTGCTTGGGCTCGAGATCGGACTTCTCGAAGTTCACCACGATCCCCAGATCGCAGCAGAACTCGAGAAGTCGATCCCTGTCCTGTAGCAACTGCAAGTGGGAGCTTGCCAGGACCAACCAGTCGTCGAGATACCTCAAAAGACGTATCCCTGATGAGTGGGCCCAAGCAGACACCAGAGTGAACACTCGTGTGAACACCTGTGGGGCGGTTGAGAGACCGAACCAAAGTACCCTGAATTGGTACACCGTCCCGTCGAGGATGAAGCGGAGGTACTTCCTGGAGGATTGATGGACGGGTATCTGGAAATACACGTCCTTCAAGTCCACCGAAAGCATGAAGTCGTTCTCCCTGATGGAGTCGAGCACAGATCGTGCAGTCTCCATTCCCCCCCACTTCCGGCAGCAGGTGAAGGGGAACGCCGTCCCTAGCGTTTCCCGCCTCTCTTTGACTTCTTCCCAGCTCCCCCTCGTGGGAAGGAGGGCTGGGAGGAGGGCTGGGAGGAGGGCTGAGGGCGACCGCTCCAGGAAGAAGTCGAAGGCAGAGTTTTTCCCCTAGGCTTCGACAATGCAATCGTCTTAGCCACAGAGGAAGCACTAACCAAGCTCTTAGGCTTGGCCGCAGTCGATTGAGGCTGCCCAGATGCCTTCGAGACTGCCTGGTGGACTAGACGGTCACTGTCATCGGTGCGCCGTCGTTCCACCGCAGCGTCCACCATCTCTCCTGGAAAGAGAGAGGAGGAACTCCGCACCGGTCTGTTGCGAAGACCCAATGCTGCCTCACGCCCAGCCGCCCTGGTCACTTGGGTGAGGACTGTGTCCCTACGCCGAAGTACCAGGTTGGCCCACAGGTTTGCCGTCTGATGGGCTAGGTAGGAGATGGCTCTACCTCCAGACTGGCGCAGTCTCCCGAAAGCCGGGTCACCTTCGGGAGAGAGGTTTTCCGAGGTGGACGCGACCTTAGACACCGTGAGGGACCACAGGTCTAACAGGAGACTGCCTGGAATGGCGGTGGATTCCAGTGCAAGTGCCTCTTGCTGCGAGAACCATAAGTTCTCCGACAGGAGCTGCTGCAGAGACACCCCTGGAGTTAGCCTAGCTAGCTCCGGGTTAACCTGTTTGGGTGGCATAGGATCCTCCGATGGCACATACAATCTCCTCTGTCGCAGTAGAGGCGGAGGAAGTAGCTTGGAAGACCTGCCGGACCGTAGCGAACCCTCCTGTCCGGAGACAAGAGAGTCCACCTGGCCCAGCACTGAGTCAGCCAGAGCTGATCGTGGCAGACCCACCGTCGTCTTGGGTTCCTTCTTAGGACCCCAGAACGACTCGAGCCAGGACGTGGGCTCAGAAGGTGGGAGCGGCAATCCTTCCCCGAGGTCGTTGTGCTGACGAATCAACACAATAACCTCTGCAAACGACCTCTGGATCTCGGGAGTGACTGCCTCTTGAGGAGTAGGACCGTCAAGTCCCTCCAACAAGAACACCTCTCGAGTCCCTCCTTTGGAAGGAGGAACTGCGATAGACCCCTCCCAGTCTCCTCCTGCTACTTGCGCATACGACCTGGTCAGTCCTAAGACCATGCCTGGCTCGTAGGGCGTCGTGGTTGGACCGTGAGGAGCGCCTCACGATCACTCCGGATCGCCTCGCTCTTCCCGGTGTGACCCGAGGAAGTTGAATGGATCGGGGAGGAAGACCTGACGCTCCCCCCATGCCCACCGGCAGAACCGGCGTGCTTGGGGGGCTGCAGGCGATCGCCAACCCTCAAGGGGGATCGAGCTGCTGGCCTGGTCACGCGGCTCTCCTGGGGAAAGCGGCTGGACCAAGAACAGCGGCTCCGGTCCCGTACGTCAGAGGAGCTGCTGCTGGTCCCCCTACCCACCGGGTCCCAGAGGGAGCGGCAGTCAGGGGACCTGCAGAGACAACTGTCGCGGTGAGAGCGGTGCCAGTCCTCACGGCACGTCGAGCCGCCCGGCTGGTTCCAGCGACCGAGGGGACCTCTTGCTAGCCTCAGGCCGCAACCGGTCTGGGACAGTCGCGTCAACCCTGGTCACCTGCGGATCGCCACGAGAGCGATCGCTGGCCTGGCGGGAGTCACCTGAGCGACCCTCGCCAGTCTTCCGCTCCGTGCCTTGGTCCTGGCGCCGAGTGAACTCGGAAGCCTGAGCCTTGGCTGTACGGTCACCCGCAGGCAACCGTACACTCTGTACCTCTCGCGAACAAGAGGCCGAGACGGAACCTGGTGTAACGGCAGAACCCCTAGCACCAGGTGAGGAAGTACCGGTGTTAGCCGGTACCCCTCTCATTCCCGTCTACTTCTTCCTTGAGAGACGGGGCCCGCTCCCGAAGGAGCGGGAGGACCAGCGGAAGAACCCCCCGTCACACCAGAGTGAGACGGGCCCTTATAAGTTCCCGAAGGAGACTTCTTAGGGGGGGAGGAGGCTGCCTTCTTCTTCCTCGACTGTGAAGCCTTGGAAGTCGAAGGGGAAGAAGCGGCAGCAGGCGACGACGAAGACGACGACGACACCTTCCTCTTCTTCTTCGTCAGCTTCCTCAGGACAGACGTCAGGCCCTCCATCCAGGACGGAGCCAGGTGTACACAAGGTGAGGAGGGGCGGCATACCCCGGGGTCGAGACTGTGGTAGTGGTGGTGGTCACCGGTCCATGTGTGACCGGAGCAGCACCCGCCAGGTGATGCAACAGCCCCCGAACACACTGTGTCCCCTGGAGGTCCAGCAAGAACCATATTTGGCCGAGGTCGTCGCCCACAGCAGGAGCACCTGAGGAGGCAAAGGTCGGGTTAGTAGTTCCCCCTCGCCGGGGGGGGGGGGACAAGTCCCACCCCGAACGAACGGAAGACCCCGAGTACAGCTGGATGTCGGGGTACCTCGCCCCCTCCCCCATGCTCGACGGATCGGGCGAAGAGAAGGAGCGAGACCCCCCCCCCCGAAGGGGAAGGAGCCATATACGGGAGCTGAGATGGCGGCAGGAAGGAAGACGACGTGTCTATGACGAAGGGAGTCGCCGGAGAACCTTCCGAGGACTCCCTGGCAGCCTTACGTCGCTTCCTCCTCCCCTCATATCGCACCCACTGCTCCTCCAACCAAGATACACATAAATTACAAGGCTCGGCACGAGAGCATTCGCGCCCTCGGCACCGAGCACACAAATCATGAGTATCCACTTCAGGAAACGAGCGGAAGGCCCCACACTTACGGCCCTCCACACCAGGGCACACTCTGCTGCTGATGGGGGGGCGTGGGGAAATCTCCAGCTCATGGGAATCCCTTATTCACCAATGTTAATAAAAATACACACACGTACTTACAGTAGTATTTTCAATCACACTACACAGCAAACCAAGTTTGAGAGACAAAGCATACGACAAAAGGCGGGCAGAGAGAGGTGGAGAACACATCTGCCAACCAGCATGGCCGAAAGCAAAGTGGATCTTCACCTCCCAGTTGCGCGGTGCGCGGACTGTCGGACATTGCTTACGACCGGTTCCAGCTGCCGCAAGTTACATTCCTATTGTAAAGGACCGATGGTTTGTATTCGTATCGGAACAACTATTGTTTTAACATAATCAACTAATTTTGTACATTTGCTATCTATATCCAAGATTTTTTCCTTTAACAAATCTTACTAAATTATCCATATTAAGAGCAGTATTACAGTATTAATCAAATCTTATAAAATTATGTAAATATTCATTAAAATTAACATATTTATTACTAGTTCAACCATTGTCAAAACAATTCATGAGGAATAAAAGTTTTATTAATACTGAGGTTGATGAACTATTATTAACTCCATCATAAAGTCCACAGATAAGCATTTTTCAACTTTACAATATAAGAACTTTTTACCTCTAGTCAACTATCATTATCAATAACATCATCAAGAATAATGATATTAGCATGTTTAAAGGTACGTCTTTTTAAATGTATACTGTATTATCATATTTGTTGTGACAGCCATTGTTATCAAAATTATCACCACAGATTCCCATGATTATTAATTCTCAAGTGTAAGGGGGAACCAGACAGCCATACAAATTTAATGCCACATATATTTAATTGAATAAAGGTATTTCTGATCTTTACAGGCAGGTCCCTAGTATATCCAGTACTCATGAAAGCAGGACATTATCTTGTAACTTTATTCTTTACACTTTTCATCATGTAGGTAAATACTGGGTGGGGGTAGAGGAATTCATACAAGAAGAAGTAACAGAATATATTAAAACTAGCTATAAGGATAACAATCAAACTAAATAAAAGGAAAGCTGAGAAATACAATAGAATACTAAGAAAAAGATATGACATTGCTACATCATAGACAACATCTGTTGTAAATTTCTTTATCAGAATGTTAAACTTACAATACATAGTTGACTTGAATAGTTTTATCAATCCTTCCTTCACCAGTTTCGCCAATGATTTTATAGGACGTTCCAGGAATCTTATTTAACTATACTATTTGCATTATACTGCTTCCCTCTTCCCTTTGTATCTTTTCTGACTTCTAGTCTCATCCCTGTTTACAACATATTTCATATACCTATTCATCTCATTAGACTGGTTTTGCAGGTGTCTTTATGAAATTACTTGGAAGTTTTCTGTCTTTTGCAAAGACAAGAAAAAACTAGAATCTTTTATCCAGCTGCAGCCAGTTCGTCTATGAAAATGTTGTAGATGTCAGGTAAAAAATATCTGTATATACTGTGTGCATTACATCTGAACACAAAACACTACATATTCAAATTTCAACCAATTATGTACTAGCACATTACCTGTCAAACATAGTTTTTAATATGTTATACGAACTAAGGTAGCGTTGATCATTAATTCTGGATGTATTTTTCCACAGATTTCGAATTTGACGCCATCTCTTTAAGTGTTCTGTCAACAACACTCCAACAGGGGTATTATCAGGATTCTGAAAATTAAAGAGCAAAAATTAATAAAATTACAATGTATTTAAAATAACTTTCATTACATAATTGAAAACACTTTCTTTAATCATGCTTCACTGCCAAGAACACAACAGTGTTAGCTGAAAACACTCATCAGTTAAATTATCCAAACTTCCTTGTTGATTTATTTATGTAAAGCTGTTGCCAACTTGTTGCATAAGCTGCTCAATGCATACTTGGTTATTGTAAATGATATTATAGAAGTCCTTGTCTAGAATGCAATATAGGATTTAGGTCAAAGGCTAAATGCTGGCATGTAAGAGCCCATTCAGCACTTCAACAGAAACTGACAGTAAAATTATTTGAAATTTTTAACAGGAGGAAAACCTCACAGTTGTACCAAGAATCAATTGTTAGGAGAGGGTGGAAAATAAGGTGGAAGAAAGGGAATATGAAAGGAGGTACAGTAAAGGGCTGGAAAGGATTGCAGCTAGGGGCCAAAGAGACATTGCAAAGAACCTTAAGTAATGCCTACTGTGCACGGTATGAGGTGCACTGAGAGCACTAACCCCCTATAGAGACAAGTTCCTTGTGAGTTTCATATTAGGAATTGAAATATAAAATTTTGGCCAAAGGCCAAGAGCTGTTTCAGGTAATCAAAGCTATGTTGTTAACACTCCCTATCAAAATGGAACATCAATGGCTACCTTGCCAGAGCTTGCAACTCAGTATTCTGCCAGTTATGCTCCAAGATTCCAAGGTGGGATTTCTGGGGTGAACTACACATTGATTTTAAGGATTTCCTGGTCAGGTATAATTTCCTTTTTTTTTCCACCCTGGAACTAGCCTATAATCAAGTTCAACATTTAAAGGCTTATCGAGCACAAATAACAGAAGCACTTCCCAAAAGATACTTGGGCAAGTGAGTGTTCCAAGGAACTGCTCACAGCAAGGTTAGGCACAAGTAAGCTTTTTTAATGAAATGTAATACATACAATCAGCAATAATGTACACTAATCCTTTATATTTAAGCCAAAGTTAAACCTGGCATAGCATTATCTCATCTTCATGAAAGCTTCCACACAGGGAATTCCTGTTTTCTATGTGGATTCCTTTCTTATATTCACAAGCCTAATAGTACTGCAATGCTTATTAGTATTCACAAAAATTCAATTGTATGTCTATATAGGACACTTTCTCAACAACTTTTCACTGATATGTAACTTGTAACCAAAGAATGAGCACACTGATAGATAAAAAAGCATCAAACAAAACCATATGCAAATTAAATTATCTTACTCTCAATGTGCTTTGTATCTTTCTTAAGAAAAACATTTAAAAGAGGAGAGTGAGCTGCTATTTTGGGGAGAAATGATATTGTTATGATACAATAAAGTTTTATACATACTTACCTGGAAGATATACATAGCTATTGACTCCGTCGCGCCGACAGAATTTCGAATTTCGCGCACACGCTACAGGTAGGTCAGGTGATCCACCGCGCTGCCGCTGGGTGGCAGGAATAGGAATCACTCCCGTTTTCCATCAGATTTTTTCTACACCATCTGTCTCCTGAGGGGAGGCTGGGTGGGCCATTTAATTGTATATATCTGCCAGGTAAGTATGTATAAAACTTTATTGTATCATAACAATATCATTTTTATACATTCAACTTACCTGTCAGATATATACATAGCTGATTCACACCATTGGAGGAGGGAAAAGACAGCTAATAACTTATTATTAATAGGTGTTAGTTTTTCCAGACCTCTGAGTCTCAAGTAGACTCTTCTCGGGCTGGTAGCTAATAACTGATTTAAACAGAAATCACAACAATCGTTGTAGGTAATAATTAAATAAAACCTTGATTCCTACCTGTTTAGACTGAAGACTTCATGGTTAATGCCCAGGAGTCTGCTTAGTCTCAAAAGCCTCAGCAAGATATTGATCTATTGCTAAGAGTTCTTGTAGGTCTGCCAAAGGGGTCTTATCCACTTACTTGGCCGATCCTATAAGGGCTATGTCAAAGGGTTTCAATCCACTTATATGACAAGAACCTTTTTCCTAAGGAGCACAATCCCGATCCCGATCACCTTAACCTAACAAAATGTTATTTCTAAGATTGCAATGAGTCATCTCCGAACTCCTTGCAAACAACCAAAAACAACCAATACTTTACACATAATCTTCTATGAAAAATAAATAAAAGTAAATAAAAATAAACAAAAATAATTTTATTTTATACTACCTCGCTTCTAAGACCTATTCACATTCTCTTACCGTCAAAAGCACTAAAGGCCGCCTGTGCGACATCAAGTACTCCTGTCAGCAGAAAATCTTGATACTGTCTCAAAAAGTGAGGTTCATGTACGAATTTAGACAAGGTCTTTAGTACCACTCCTTTTAAAAGGCACATTTCTAGCTCCTTACTGGCAAAGGCCACGGCCGCCTGTGCGACACCAAGCACTCTTACCAGCAGTAAGCCACAAACCTGCCTCAAAAGTGGAGATTTACGTAATCAAAGACACAGTCTCTATCCAAGCCTATCCTGTAAGATAAACTCACAGTTCCTTACCTAAACAAGGTCATGGCCGCCTGTGCAACATCTAACCGTCAGGTAAGAAATTTAGAGCCCATCCCAAAGGTATGGTTTGGAAATATTAGACTTTTATTAAAAGTTAAGGATCGGTATGCGTCCTCAGTCCCAGCACTGTATCCGCAGACACAAAAGGACCTAGAGAGAAGCACTTGTCATAGGTAACTTTAACATCTCTAAGATAGTGGGATGCGAATACCGAGTTGCATCTCCAATAGGTCGCATTAATAATATCCTTCATGGACATATTCTTTTGGAAAGATAATGATGTTGCCACGGCTCTTACCTCATGAGCCTTAACTTGTAATATTTTAAAGGACTCCTCTGCACATTCGCTATGAGCCTCCTTAATCACACTTCTAATAAAATACGCTAGCGCATTCTTGGACATTGGCCTTTTCGTGTCCCGAACTGCGCACCATAAACTTTGTTTACATGCCCGCAGCTCTTCTTTCTTTTTAAGATAGAACCTAAGAGCTCTAACTGGGCATAAAGTTCTTTCAATCTCGTCTCCTACTAATGTTGAAAGACTTTTTACTTCAAAACTCCTTGGCCAGGGTTTCGAAGGGTTTTCATTTTTTGCCAAAAAATAGAGTTTGGAAAGACATGGGCTGCGTCTTTCTTAAAACCCACCCGGGAATCTAGGGCATGGATTTCACTTATTCTCTTAGCCGTAGCTAAGGCTATGAGAAAAATACACTTTCTCGTCCAGTCTCTGAACAAGGCACGGTCGGGAGGTTCAAATTTTTCCGATGTAAGGAATTTGAGTACAACATCCAGATTCCAGCTTGGAGTAATTGCGGATATAGATTTTGAAGTTTCGAACGATCTTATTAGATCGTGCAAATCTTTATCCTCTGCTAAGTTCAAACCTCTATTTCTAAATACCGCTGAGAGCATACTTCGGTATCCCCTTATGGTAGACACGGAAAGATTGGATTCTTCTCTCAGGAATAACAGAAAATCTGCTATATTGGTCACAGAGGTATCAGAGGAGGACAGTTTATTCTTCCTACACCATCTTCTGAACACATCCCACTTCGATTGGTAGACCCGAATAGTTGACGATCTTCGGGCTCTAGCAATTGCTTTCGAAGCCTTGCTTGAAAAGCCTCTTGCTCTAACCAATCTTTCGATAGTCGAAAGGCAGTCAGAGCGAGAGCGGGGAGGTTTTGATGGAACCTCTCGAAGTGGGGTTGTCTGAGAAGATCTATCCTGTTTGGAAGAGATCTTGGGTAGTCTACTGTCCATTCCTGTACCTCTGTGAACCAATCTTGGGATGGCCAAAACGGGGCGATGAGAGTTAGTCTCGTCCCTGTTGATGCTACGAACTTCTTCATTACTACTTCTAGCAACTTGAATGGAGGGAAAGCGTAAGCGTCGAGTCCCGACCACTCCAGTAGCATGGCATCCACCGCTATCGCTCTCGGGTCTTCTACTAAGGAGCAGAAGTTCTCTATCCTTTTTGAAAGGAACGTCGCAAATAAATCTATCTGCGGTCTTCCCCACAGGTTCCAAAGACTTTGGCAGACTTGTTCGTGCAGAGTCCACTCGGTGGGGAGAACTTGGTTTGTCCTGCTGAGCCTGTCTGCTCTGACATTCCTTTCCCCTTTTACAAATCTGGTCAGGAGGGTGATATTCCTCTCCTCCGTCCATGTCAACAGATCCTTCGTTATCTCGAATAGGGAAAACGAGTGCGTCCCCCCTTGCTTTTTGATATAAGCCAACGCCGTGGTGTTGTCTGCGTTGACTTGCATCACTTGATTTTTTACTTCTGACTCGAAGAATTTTAATGCCAGAAACACTGCATATAGCATATAGTTCTTTGGCATTTATATGCCAGTCCTTTTGTTCTTTCTTCCATTTGCCAGAGACTTCTCTTGCCCCTAGAGTCGCTCCCCATCCCGTCTCTGAAGCGTCTGAGAACAAGATTTGGTTTGGGTTCCGAACCTCTAGGGACACTCCCTCGTTCTTTTTGAGTGGGAGTAGCCACCACTTTAGGTGTTTCTTCGCCTCTATTGTTACCGGAAAAGTGTCCGACAGATGGCCCTTCTTCCAAGTCCATGATTTCTTTAGGAAGAATTGAAGAGGCCGCAGATGAAGTCTTCCTAGTGACACAAGTTGCTCCAGGGAAGAAAGAGTCCCTAGAAGGCTCAGCCACTCCCTGGCTGAACTCCTGTCCTTCTTTAGAAAGGATGTCACTTTCTGAATCCCTCGAAGAATCCTTTCTTGGGACGGGAAAACCCGAAAATCCCGAGAATTCATCTGAATCCCCAAATAGACTAAGTCCTGACTGGGGATCATCTGCGATTTCTCGAGATTCACGAGAAGTCCTAACGATTTTGTCAATTCGAGTGTCTTCTTCAGATCCTCCAAACATTGTTCCTGGGATTTTGCTCTTATCAGCCAATTGTCTAGGCAAAGAGAGACGCTTATGCCTTTCAGGTGTAGCCATCTGGCTACGTTCCCCATCAGGTACGTAAATACCTGTGGAGCCGTGGAGAGGCCGAAGCACAAGGCCCTGAACTGGTAGACCTACCCTTGTATCACAAACCTGAGATACTTCTTTGATGACGGGTGAATAGGAACGTGAAAATAGGCATCCTGCAGGTCTAGAGAGACCATCCAGTCTCCTCTTCGCAGGGCTGAGAGTACCGAGGCAGAAGTCTCCATCGAGAACTTTTTCTTTTCCACATACTTGTTCAGGATGCTCACGTCCAAGACTGGCCTCCATCCTCCAGATGCCTTTGGTACTAAAAATAGGCGGTTGTAAAACCCCGGAGAGGAAGGATCCTGAACCTCTTCTATTGCCTCTTTGTCCTTCATTCCTATCACCATCTGAAGAAGTGTCTCTCTCAGAACAGGGTCCTTGTACTTCGCCGACAGTTCCTTTGGGGAATTTGACAAAGGTGGTTTGTCTTGAAATGGTATAATGTAACCTTTCCCCAAGACTGCTAGCGTCCAAGGATCGGCTTTCCTTATCGCCCAAGCTCCTACGAAGTTTAGGAGTCTGGCCCCTACAGATGTTTGGAGGACTTCGCTGCTATTTTGCTCTCTTGAAAGACCGAAAGGAGGACCTTCCTCGCTTTTCTGCTGTCTTCCTTTTTGTTGGAGGACGAGAGGTGGAACCTCTCCGAAAGGGCACTACCGGAGTACGAGTAGTCTTTCTCGCCACTGGTACTGCTGGTCTCGTTTTCTTGGAGGATTGCACTAATAGATCTTGGGTTGCCTTTTCAGCAAGCGACTTTGAAATCTCCTTCACCAAGTGTGAAGGAAAAAGGTGATCCAAGAGAGGAGCGTACAAAAGGCTGACCTTTGTGAAGGAGATACCGCTTTGGTTAGAAATGAACCAAATAATGATCTCTTCTTCACTACTCCTGATCCAAATAGAGATGACAATTCTCCCGAACCATCTTGAACTGCCTTATCCATGCAGGATAACATGCAATGTAACACTTCAGGCTCCAAAAAGTTTGGTTCATTTGCCTTCTTGGCCAGCACTCCAAGGGACCAATCCAAGAAGTTAAATACTTCTAGTACATGGAAAAGTCCCTTAAGGTGCTGATCCAATTCTGACATGCTTAAATATGCTTTAGCTGTGTTCAAAGCATGTCTCCTTGATGCTTCAACCAAACTCGAAAAATCCGCCACTGCGGAAGATGGAAGCATAAGCCCCATCACTACTTCTGTCCTATACCATATCCCTCTCCTACCTCCTAGCTTACATGGAGGAGAGCAAAAAACTCTTTTGAGCTTCCTTCTTCACCTTCAACCAATTATTCAATGATTGAATAGCCTTTTTCATTGATATGGCTGGCTTCATTTTCAAATACGAAGAAGATTTAGGAATCTTCGTACTCGAGAACAGAGATCTTGGAGAAGGAGGAGCTGCAGGGCTTAGAGAGTCTCCAAATTCTTGAAGGAGAAGAGAGGCTAACACTTTATAATTAGATACCCCCTCATTGTTCGGGGTTTCTTCCTCCGACACTTCATCCAACTCCATCATAGAAGATCTATTCCCTTTAGGAGAAATACTCCTAGAAGGAGAAAGACTAACAGATCTAGAAGCTCTCCCTTTCCTTTCCACTAAATCATTCTTAGACATTGAAGTCGAAACTGTAACCTTCAATGTACTAGGTTGCTTCCTTGAATTAGGGCTTCTATTTGTAGGAGACTCGCTATCTGAAGACATCACATGCCTCAATAAGGATCTTCTGTTACTCCTTACAACTTCTCGCTCTTCCAGCTCTTCCCGTTCAGCTGGCGCCTTGCGCCTGGCTGGCGCTTCACGCTCGGTTGACTCCTCTCGCGCGGCTGGCGCCTCGCGCTCGGCTAGCGCTTCGAGCCTGGTTGGCTCCTCTTGCGCGGCTGGCGCCTCGCGCTCGGTTAGTGCTTCGCGCCTGGTTGGCGCTTCGCGTCTGGCTGGCGCTTCGCGGCAGTCTGGCGCTTCTCGGCAGTCTGGCGCTTTGCGCCTGGCTGGCGCTTCTCGCCTGGCTGGCGCTTCTCGCCTGGCTGGCGCTTCTCGCCTGGCTGGCGCTTCGCGCCCGGTTGGCGCTTTGCGGCTGACTGGCGCTTCGCGCCTGGCTGTCTCATCACACTTGGTCGAATCCTCGCGCGCGGCTTGCGCATCGCGTCTGGCTAGCGTCTCGCGCGCGGCTGGCGCTCCAGTCGTTTCCTTAGAGAAACTTCTCTTAATAGTTAAAGGATGTTCTGAAGAGTAGTCCTTATCTGAATCATCATGTCCTGATGTCGGATAGCGCCTGGTTAGCGCTTCGCGCCTGGCTGGCACATCGCGCCTGGCTGGCTCTACGCGCCTGGCTGGCCCCTCGCGCTTAGCTGCTAGCTCTTTGCGGTTGACTGGCGCTCCACGCCTGGCTGGCGCCTCGCGCCCCGAATGCGCGGGTCTGTGATAAATAGACCCCTCATCCGAAGAAGAATCTTCTTTTCTGGGAGGCTGATAGTAAGGATTTTTTTACCTCTTAACTGGAAGATTAATATCCTTTCTTCTTGGAGGATCTCTGGAAAGAACTCCGACAAGAGAAGCAATAGACTCTTGCATATCCTTCAATATTTTAGTCGTTTCTTCTCTTTGATCAAAACGAGAGGAAGGAGAGCATTCTTTCTCCATTCTCCACGACTTAGCGGGAGAAGGCAAAACTTTTGCTTTCTTGATTTCCGTCGGGGAATCCTCCGAAAAACGTTCCGGACTCGAGTTTATCCCCGATTCTTCCCAGATCCTCTTCAGGGGACGAGAACGATCCGCTGATCTCCATCCTCTTTTAGGTGAGGAATTCTCAGATGACGAAAAACAATCACGTAGAACGCTTTTTCTAATGCGTTCTCTGGCAGTCTGTGGTGTTACAGATTCTGCCGAAGAGACGTCTGACTGGTGGAGATTCTCCACAACCTCCGTAAGGCTTTTGACATTCTTTCTCCTCTGGGCTTGGGAGCTTGAAAGAGGTCTAGGCCTGGGAGCGTTGTGAAGCCAATCAGACGCCTCCTCCACTTCACTGGGGAAATTCACATCACTTTCCACAGCACTAACACTTTGTTTACCTTCTATAGCAGCCATTTTACGCTCCATTTTCATAAGCGCTGCTTTAAGGCTTGCGATCTCCGAAGCAGAGTCCGTAGGATCTGCATTAGGAGAAGGTCCTGAAATATTAGAAGGAGCGTTCATAATGTTAGAGGAGGGTACAATATTACTCACCAAACCACTTGAAGATAGAGAGCTAGGCTTGGTTTTGGAAGATGACTTCCTTAACCGGTCTTTCTCTAATTTCTTTAAATAAGAAGTTAGAGACTTCCACCCGTCAGCACTCAAACTCTCACATTCATGACAAGTGTTATCTATAGAGCATTCATACTTCCTGCATATTTTACATACAGTGTGAGGATCAACCGAAGCTTTCGGCATTCTCACCTTGCACCCTTCATTCACACACATTCTCACCACACTTCCAGAATCAGACATCATGATGAAAATTCCAAACCAAAATCCAAATAACGGTCCACAAATAGCGTATGCCAGTACAACGATCCAAATACGTCACCAAAGGGTCCAAAACGAAGATCAATTGTAATTCAAAAACGAAATCCAGCCGGAGATACCAACAACGATGTTGCCAGTATGGCCGACAGAAAAATCTGATGGAAAAACGGGAATGATTCCTATTCCTGCCACCCAGCGGCAGCGCGGTGGATCACCTGACCTACCTGTAGCGTGTGCGCGAAATTCGAAATTCTGTCGGCGCGACAGAGTCAATAGCTATGTATATATCTGACAGGTAAGTTGAATGTATAAAATATGCCTTTTTTTATTCAATAAGAGGAGAGAGCACTTAATTTACCACATTGTCATGAACATAGTAGCCATTGGTACAGTTTGATGCGCAATGAGTATAGGTTCCACAGTCATTAATCCCTTGATGTACTGCACAACGTTCTTTTAGCAATTGATAATCATACTCATATTTGCATGTTTAACACAATTTAAAATCAAAAAGGGTCTGCAAATGATGTGCACAGGCTAGAAATGTAAAAAGGATCCTAGCTTCCAAGCAAGTGCAGGTTGATCCCTTGTGCCAGAAAATGTAAAAGTAGACTATCCAAACGACCATATCTGATGATGGCCACTGGAATATTGCCTTGACCCTTTGAGGTTCATATGTTGTCATGCACATTCCGTTTCCTGACTTCAAATAACATAATCTGAAGAATAAAAAACAAAATTCAACCATAAATGTTTTGATCTCAAGTGGCATAGGATGAAGAATGGTTTAACCTACACCTCTCATGCAAGCATGTTATTCTGAGTGAGTTATTGTTTAAGCAGCCATTTTTTTTCCAAATACAATAACTAACATAGGTACTATTATCACTGGATGGAATTTTTCATGGTGTAAAACAAACTTATAACTGTCCATTATGTCTTTAAATAGCTGATAAAGTAAAGAAATTTATGTTCTCAGCTAACTTCAGCACATCATTCTGTTCTTTTTCTGTTTGCTAAAAGGAGTATCCTACAAACGTAGTGAGATATAAGTGTATATATTTAATGGGGCTGTGATGAAACAGTCTCCTGTAATCTAAAAGTATACTGAAAAACAAGATGGGCCAAAATAAAATTAATCATCACAAGATAAGATTTTTTTAAGAATGATAAAGTTTTTATCATTGCTTGTTAATACTATGGAGATAGCCTGGCAAAGAAAGAACTTGTTGACACTAGGATAACAACAAAATAACTTACATTAATATCAAGTCTGGCATCTGTGTTTGGAAGTGGTTCAGGAATCCGTGGATCTACCCTTGTTATATCTTCAGGCCACATTTCTGGGCTGGGCAGTTTCGTAATTATGGCAGGTGGACCATCTGGTAATATTTCAGAGACATAATCTTCCTCTTGAGTGTTGACTGAACTGTCATAAGGTTCATTTCTTGGACTTCCTGGTTCCTGCCTACAGATATTCTCATATTAGATATAAAATAAGACAGAACTCTCTGTATGTGAGAAAATAAAACTAAGCTTAATACAATAACACTAAAGTAACAGTGAAATATTCAATCCCATACAAAACCAATTTTCTAATACGTATATATAGTGTGCATACTACCAGTAAACTGACCTTTATTGACAGTCTTGCAACAAATGGGTAAACTTCATGTCTATTACAAGATTTTGCATTTCGCATTTCTCTAGCAACCTTTTTCCCTCATTTTAAAAATAAAAACTTCACAACACCTTTGATATCAATTATCTGCTAAGGATTACCAACATTCAACCATCCTTTCCAATATGTATTAGTTCTCTGAAAACCTCTAGAAATTCTATCTTTTATGTGTTCTGCTCTATCAATATTTCACTTCTAATTTCTATGTTTGTGGCTTTCCTCTCTGCCTTCATAGAACTATCTTGTCTGGAGTAATTTAAAGATTCTTTCTATACTCAAAGTGGGCCCAAACTGAGTTATTTTCTAACTACAGTATAATCATTCATCTTCTTCAAAATCATTTATACGTACGTACATCCTAACATGTTTCCTCCAGAGAAGTCTACTCTAAGAAAAATGAAATTTTTATAATAAAACAGTTTTAATCATACTTACTAAGTTATTATATAGCTAAGTGCTTCACTCACCCAAAATTTGCGTGTCGCACTAATTTTTTGCTTTGTTTTGGCTAGGTAACAATGCACAGCACACTTTCGGGGAAAGAGGAACCACTTGGCAAAGAGCTCAGTTTGTTTTATGCCACTAAAAAGAAAATCCATGCTATGGGATGGAGGGTGGGCTCTGATTATATGCATATAGTACTGTAATTTATTTCTATATCATATTAGTTATGAAATTTATAAAACAATACTAAGCAAAAAGACATTTGTGTAATCCTTAAAATATCAATCACCTAATACTACATATGTAAGGATATGCAAATACATCTGCTTCCACCTATGCCTTTCACATGGTGACTTGGTAATATTGAGTAATGATGATTATGATGGCATAACACAAATAATATACTGATCCAGCTACAATTAACAGAAATCTTGTGAGTAGGTCACCTGTTCAAAGAAAATTTAATTCATCATACAATTTACAATTTAATTATTTTGACAACAAATTCAGCAGAGAAATGTAGCATAAATCAATCAATCAATCACTTCCTGTGGTACCCATGGGGATGCATAAGGCCTTGATGAACTCACGCCCCCACATTCTGTCCTGGGCTAACTCAAGATCTCCCCAGCAATCATCCCCAGTTTCCCACCTCATTGTCCTCAACCACATCTCCTTTGGCCTACTGCCACCTCTCCTACCAAGGGCAACCTACCCCCGTGTATCTCGTAATATTCCATCTTCTATACAAATGGCCTAGCCATTTCCAGCATGAGTAGTACCTAACGCATTCTCTAATTCTGTTATTTGATATCCTATCTCTCTAATTAATTCATAATATTCTTTTGCACGCCTCACTTTCAAATGCTAAAATTTATTATCCTAAGTCACTGTAATGTACCATGACATATGCCCATAAATCAAAATACTCCTAACCATTACCATCGTCGATGACCTAAGTTGTTGTAATGCCATGGTACATTTTTGCATCAATCAATCAATGTATCAATCAACCATTACCATCTAAACGTTGATTTTTGTATGCACAGAAAACTACTACTATTTCAAATATTTCTAAACATTCCCATTGGCTGATGAGCCTTTTCTCGTCTTTCCATAAATTCTGTGCGCAGAGAACCATCCTTATTTAAGTAAGTACCTAAATATTTCAGCTTAGCCACCTGCTTACAACCATGCCTTCAATTAGACAATCCTATGCATTTTCAATATTCATATTCATAAAGCAAGAAATTCATAGTCTAGGAAACAAGACTAAGTGTTAAAATCACACCAGACAGCACAAAAGTGCCACCATTAGGAGTACAAACTGAGATACCTGGATGCTTACTCAGAGAGATGGAATTCAGAACTCTCTCTCCTTTAGGGACATGTCTGATATTTATGCCATCAGGAGTTTACATACAAAACTTTGCACATAATTTTCAAATTTAATAACAAAAGAACTCACTTGACATTTAAACTAGAGTTATGCGGCTGGTTGATCATCCACGCTCTGCATATAGGATACAGTGGGGCACTTAGCTCAAACTGAGCTAGGTCAACGCTGCGGTCAAACATCCTCATGACAAATGTATGATGGAAACCAGAGTCTCTTAGGTCTATTTCTTTTCTCCTTCGCTTTCTTGGGGGTCTTGTTGTTCGGCCACTTTGCAGTCCAACTTTTGAGCTATAAAATAACAAGATACAATTTACATGAACTCACTTTATTTCATAATGAATTGATATCTATGGTAACAAAATTAACTTGGAAATCCCACCAAACCTTTACTTTTGCCAAACCATTATGGGACATCACATAATGCAACAAGAATACATATGTACTAACCAAATGAAGTAACCAACTGTTCACACATTATATGAAACCATTACTGTTCATTAAAAAAATTAAAATATGAGAAAATCATCATTTACTCACAATACAACTTTTGATTTATCATCAGATTCATTCTCAGAATCTGATTCTTCATCCTTCTGGAGAAGTCCCTGAAGGGCAGCATCAAACCTCCCTCGTGCTGCATCAACATCCCCTCCTGAAGAGCAGAGATAATGTATAAAACTGATGGAACAAAATATACAAAATATTCCCGCATCATACATACCTCACCAGTTAAACAAACCAATCAATCATAATTAGCCTTAATTCACAGTGTCTAATTCCCCATCCACGTAGCATCTTAAGCCTTGAAGAAGAAAGGACAGTTACAAAATCAACAAAGGAGTAACTGTGGGCACATGCACACAGTAACCTATTGGTGATGCTAAAAGCATAAAAACAACAATTAAAATAATGTATCCAAAAACAATCTAAAACCAATAAAATATAAAAAATATGGTAATAGTACATGACATTCTAGTTCCCATATGCGGTCAAATGGCAGTGGTAATTCTTGGGATCTTATTCCAACATGTGCTTACATGCATGTTATTTGCACTGTATTTGTCTTGAATAATTAGTGTCATTCTTCAAAGAAAGTTAAGTGCTATTGCTAAGGAGAATACAGGCAGTCCCCAGGTTACATAGGGGGTTCTGTTTCTATGCCGCAACATAAGCCAAAAAAACAACACCCAAGACATCACTGAAAATCGTTCGTAAGAAAACCTTACTTTCCATCTTATGGGTGTCTTAAAAAAACAACGTAACCTGCACTTTGACTGAGGTTTTCATATTTAAAAAAAAAAAAGGGCAAAATTAACAATTCTGTCATTTTGAAGCCGCATTAAAGTTCCAGTCTTCACCATACTGGTGACATAAACCCAAAATACGCACTTTAACCTGGGAAATAACTTTTGATGAACATATTTGAAGAGCGACATAACCTCGGAATAACGTAAGCCAAGTCCAACATAACCCTGAGGCTGTCTATAGTGCTATTCTACAGGAAAATAAGGTGGCTATGATAAAATTCCACATAAACAGTGAAATAATTTTGCCAGAGCTCCTTCTCTTTGCTTGAGCTGGACAATGGTATCAACAATTGTTAGGGATGGAGCACTGATGTCTAGGATACTGCTCCATGGATGAAGGACACATCATCAACTAGACAAAAGGCTTGATCTCTATACTGTAGTAATTAAAAGTCTAAATTTACAGTACTAAAATAAGGTAAAATGTTTAACTATCAAACGAGTTATTGTCCCTTGTATTAGCAACATTTTAGGGTTCCGCATAGGGGTTTATATAGCATCTACGTACATGCTTTTTTAAAGGATCTATTTGACCAAACATTTTTCTACTAAAGTCACTTGCCCTGGAATGAATTAATGACATAGTGTGAGGTATTACTGTACCATATTGAATGAATTAATGATGCAATGTGAGGTATTATTTACTGTACCTTATTTAATGCAATCTTGTTTAAATTTTGTCACCTTCAAGGTAAAATTTTATGCTGTACTACGCAATTTTCGGTGTTGTCTACATACAAGTTTGTGTCTATAAGACAACAAGCATCATGTTTGCAAATACTACACATGCAATGTGGTACTTCCCATACACCCCCCCTCCCCCTGTAGTACAGTGTCCTATAATGATGGACTATTATATTGTACATAATATAGTAAGGAGGTTTAATATAATTTTCAGTTTGTGTACATCCAAATCTGTACAGACAACACCATCACCTTACAAAACATTACACACACAATGTGGCAACCCACAAGGGGGGGCCCCTCTCTTTGGTACAGTATTTTTATTGATATTTAAATAATGCAGTTCAGTACTGTAATTGATACAGCATTGTGCTGTTGCATTCATATATTTTTCAGCCTGTGTATTGCTTGTGTGTATATGTACACCCAGTTGCAAAAGCGGTGTTGCCCTGCCAGGCCTGGCTCGGAGAGATCATGGCCTTCTTGCCCTGAAAGTGGCCAAGTTCAAACAACTAGTACATAGTTAGAATGGTTTAATGGGAGGAGGAGGGAAATTACGGTAATCACACTAAGAAATGCAATAGTGAATGAAATATATATGAACAGAGAGAGAGAGGAGAGAGAGAGAAGAGAGAAGAGAGAGAGAGAGAGAGAGAGAGAGAGAGAGAGAGAGAGAGAGAGAGAGAGAGAGAGAGAGAGAGCTTTTATTCATGTTTAGTTATTAATCTTATGGATATACTTGAGACTGTGTGCTTTAAGAAACATGTTTTCATATATTTTTTGGAAAATAAATATTATGAAATCTTATCACATCGTATTGTTTTAAATCGCTATTGCATTTTCTTAATAAAAATGCCTTAAATATTGTTGGAACTTACTATTCATATAAATATTATTCAGACAAAAATATGCTTTTTAATTATCATGTAAGCAGCTGTATTTTCTCTCTCTCTCTCATTCTGTCCTCCGTCTTATATTGCCTGGATTGACTATTTAAATAATGGTAGATGTTTGATATGTTATTTGGATGTGGCCAAGGATCACAAAACCGTAAATGTCTACTCTACCAACTTGTGCTAAGCTGTATCTATTTTTGCCATAGATTGACTGGACTATAATTACCTGTATCACCAATAATATACAAATCTGGTCACAAAGATGTTACACACCAGGTTTTGTAGCCTTGGGTTGTATAAGTCATCAAAGGAAAGATTTTGCAAGGATGTTAATTTATTGATGCATCCTAAGAACACGTTACTGGGTATGCTAATCTAGTACTACAGGATTTGTATTTATGGCACAACTCAGTTGAGTTACCAGTATTTGAGTGTGATGGGCCACTTGGCTCCACCCCTCACAACCATCTAGGCTACTTATAGAAAGTATTTTAATTTGCTATATTTCTTATATTATAGAATATTTATTATATTGTTTTCGAAACTTGTTGTAAAAATAAATTATGTGAAATCAAATGCAGTGAAATCTGTGCATCGGAGCATTAATATAATGATGATGGGTATAAAGTATGCAGGTGTTGCAAAACCGTATACTATTAACATAATATTTAGTCTCAAATTATCTGGTGATAGTCTTTAGACCTGGGCAGATCGGTCACGTCTTAGCTAACCATACACCCCCCCTCACCGCCATCCCCCCCAACCCCAACCCCACCCTCTAGCTCATGCTTGTTCACTCACTCTGCCTTTATTCATGGCTTCAGCGGCTAATGTCCAACACACCTTGTTGGTGTTCCCCCTCCAAGCTATTCAAGAAACCCACCACTTTCGATATTTCCTGTTCATAGTCTACATAGCATATGTTTTATTCTGTAATGAAAAATTGTAAAGATTTGAAAAGAAAATATATTGGAAAATATAATGGCGTATGAAATACATACTGTCATCTGAGTATTATTTTATTTTCCAAAAAACATCCATCAGAACAATCTCATAATATAACTAAGACATTGAAACCCCGAACATGAATTGGTGTGAGGATAGAAGGATATTTATAACAAGGTGGGGGTTAAAGGTGATGGGGGGCAGGTGATATTGGGTGACCTCAATTTAAATCTTGGCGGGTTCGCTTATCAACATTTATAAGGTAATGATAGTAATACCTTTACTGATAGCAGTTAATATCAATGATTCTAAGTTGCCATCACGACTGGCATATAGCGTTATAGGGTTACTGAGATCATCTTTGTATATCTGGCTAATGTCTGTAACGATCGGTTACGTTATGAATCATGGTTTTCCCCCAAGGTAACATACCACACAGCCATGGATGAACTGTATAACACCACTATGACAGTTGTGGCTGCAGCCTTTGAGGTATATGCTCAACAGAGTTGTCTTAGTTTGCTGCCGCCATCCCTACAAATGTTGCCATAGATAAGTATAT
The DNA here is from genome assembly GCF_015104395.2 of Macrobrachium nipponense. Classification (NCBI taxonomy): domain Eukaryota; kingdom Metazoa; phylum Arthropoda; class Malacostraca; order Decapoda; family Palaemonidae; genus Macrobrachium; species Macrobrachium nipponense. The sequence goes on along the minus strand of NC_061091.1, from coordinate 12,815,935 downwards.
AATAGTACATAGATTATAGAGCACAACATTATGTTAGAACAGTTATTCCAAACATATAGATAAACACAATGACCTCGACTAACACTTACCCAAGTGTAGATAATCGTAATTACCAAATAAGCCTCCACAAAGGCTGCAAACACGACTGTCAAGACCACTGGCGTTATACAGATTGTCCATGGCACGTTACCTTGTGGGAAAGCCAGGATTCGTGACGTAAATGATAGTTACAGACATTAACCAGATATACAAAGATGATCTCAGTAACCCTATAACGCTATGTGCCAGTCGTGATAGCAACTTAGAATCATTGATATTAACTGCTATAAGTAAAGGTATTACTATCATTACCTTATAAATGTTGATAAGCGAACCCGCCAAGATTTAAATTAAGGTCACCCAATATCACCTGTCCCCCATCACCTTTAACCCCCACCTTGTTATAAATATCCTTCTATCCTCGCACCAATTCATGTTCAGGATTTCAATGTCTTAGTTATTATGAGATTGTTTTGATGGATAGTTTTTGGAAGATAAAATAATACTCAGATGACAGTATTTCATACGCCATTTATTTTCCAAATGATTAAAATTTTTCATAAAAAAAAAAAATGGCTATATAAAGACTAATGAACAGGAGACATCAAAAGTGGTGGGTTTCTTGAATAGCTTGGAGGGGGAACACCTACAAGGTGTGTTGGACGTTAGCCACTGAAGCCACGAATAAAGGCAGAGAGAGAGAGAGAGAGAGGAGAGAGAGAGAAGAGAGAGAGAGTGAGCAAGCGTGAGCCGGAGGGCAGGGGGTGGCAGTGGGGGGGGTGGGATGGTCATTTAAGACGAGATTGTTTGCCATGTTCTAAATATGTGCCCCAAATAATTTGAGACTAAATATGTTAATAGTGTACAGCTTTTCAACACCTGCATACTTTATACCCCATCATCATTATATTAATGCACTGATGCACAGATTTCACTGCATTTCATTTCACATAATTTATTTTCACAAAGAGTTTTGGAAACAATATAATAAATATACTATAATATACGAAATACAGTGGTCCCCCTGTATTCGCGTTCTCCGGATTCGCGGACTCACACATTCGCGGATTTTTCCTTGGAACCTATCTAGAAATTATTCGCGGACCTTCTTCCGGAAATTTTTAGTTCCAGTCCGCGAATTTTCCGACAAAAATAATCACTAATTAGTGTATTTTGATGTTTATTTTCATGACTAAATACATTTTTATGATACAAAAATAATTTACTAATTTTCAAATATTAATTTTGATTAATACTGTATTAGTAAGTTTAATAAGTTTAAATGATATCACATAAAAATAATAATTCTCTCTCTCTCTCTCTCTCTCTCTCTCTCTCTCTCTCTCTCTCTCTCTCTCTCCTCTCTCTCTCCTATACAAAGTGTATGTTTTTTTGTATGATAATAAATGATTTACTATTTTCAATATTAATATTAATTTATACAGCAATAATATCAATTCATTAAAGAAAAAATACCATAGTGAATTAGTAGAAATTTTAGCTTATAAATTTAAAAAACTTATGGAAGAATGAAGGAAATCCCAGTCTCTCTCTAACTCCAGGTATTAAAACTGTCATACGTATCAAGTTAAGTGACAGGAGGGGGAAGGAGCTGTTGTGCTGTTGCCATCAAGTGCTCATGAAATTCCCCCCCCCCCCTCTCTCTCTCTCTCTCTCTCTCTCTCTCTCTCTCTCTCTCTCTCTCTCTCATTTACTGAGACTCGAGATTTTTTTTTATAGTACTTGTACTATATGTTTTTAATACTTTCAATAATAATAATAATAATGAATAATAATAATAATAATAATAATAATAATAACTGTAATTACAAAATTCATATTATGTGATAGTATTTTAAAGAAATACAATACTAATCTATCCATGTCACTTTTAATTAAGGCTAACTCTCTCTCTTTCTCTCTCTCTCTCTCTCTCTCTCTCTCTCTCGGAGCTGGGAAAGTAACAATGCCATTCAATGGTCAACGAATTTAATGGTTTTATGTAATCTCTCTCTCTCTCTCTCTCTCTCTCTCTCTCTCTCTCTCTCTCTCTCTCTCACTGAGATGAGATCATTTTCATGGACATGTATGTAATAAGTTTATCATTAATACTTTCTAATAATACTATAACTGTAAGTACAAAATTCATATCTGAGTATTTTAAATACAATAATCATTCCATTTCTCTCTTTTAAATACTGTAAGAACAATCTCTCTCTCTCTCTCTCTCTCTCTCTCTCTCTCTCTTTCTCTCTCTCTCTCTCTCTACAAGATACTTGTCATACATTTGGTGTTTCTATTTCTTCCTTTTATCTCTCTTGCTCTCAAGCAAAAGAATTGATAGACAGACAAACATAATTGCACAGTCCTCTCTTTCTCTCTTCTCTGGAGAAATATATGTATTTATGGGAGGGGAAAAAAAAAAAAAAAAAAAAAAAAAAAAGTTGCCTACAGACGTTCATTTCAATCTATTGAAACCATAAGGAGTTATTCTCTCTCTCTCTCTCTCTCTCTCTCTCTCTCTCTCTCTCTCTCTCTCTCTCTCTCTCTCTCTCTCTGCTATTGGCTGTTTATATATTTCTAATGGTAAAATGTTTAAGATGACTTTAAAATGATATTAATAATACCAATTCAATGGTATATTTGATGTAGGATAATACTTTAAGTAGACATTTGGTATTTGTGATTTCACATACAATTGCTTCCTTTGTAAAAAAAAATGGATGTCTCAAATAGTAACAGTATGAAAGAAAACGTGCATGACTTGAATACTTATGGGGGGACTGAATTATTTTCACATACGTAACTAAGTCATGCAGTACGTACATAGTATGTATTTATGTATAACCATAAAATGTAAGATTTACTTTAAAACAGTATTAATAATATTTCAAAGATTAATATGAACTATAATAGGATATTTGATGTATATTTGATGAAGGATGGTCTTTTTAGGGATACTTTGGTGTTTGCATGTTCAGGATTGGAGTTTATGAGCATTTTTAGATGGGGGTTCCAAACATTCGCGGATTCTAACTATTTGCGGGGGGGTCTGGTACGCATCCCCCGCAAATACGGGGGGACCACTGTATAGCAAATTAAAATACTTTCCATAAGTTGCCTAGATGGTTGAGAGGGGTGGAGCCAAGTGGCCCATCACACTCAAATACTGGTAACTCAACTAAGTTGTGCCATAAATACAAATCCTGTAGTACTAGATTAGCATATCCAGTAAAGTGTTCTTAGCATAGATTAATTAATAAAATAATACCCTTGAAAATTCATGCTTTGATGACTCATACAACCCACGGCTACAAAACCTGGTGTGTAACATCTTTGTGACCAGATTTGTATATTACTGGTTATACAGGTAATTATAGTCCAGTTAATCTAGGGCAAAAATAGATACAGCCTAGCACAAGTTGGTAGAGTAGCCAATTACAGTTTTGTGATCCTTGGCCACATCCAAATAACATATCAAACATCTAACATTATTTAAATAGTCAATCCAGGCGATATAAGACGGAGGACAGAATGATAGATAGATAGTAGATAGATAGATAGATATATATATATATATATATATATATATATATATATATATATATATATAATATATATATATATATAGAGAGAGAAGAGAGAGAGAGAGAGCTGCTTACAGGATAATGAAAAGGATATTTTCGTCTGAATAATATTAATATGAATAGTAAGTCACAACAATATTTAAGGCATTTTTATTAAGAAAATGCAAAAGCGATTTAAAACAATACGATGTGGTAAGATTTCATAATAGTTATTTTCCAAAAAATATACGATAATGTTTCTTAAAGCAAAATATCTCAAATATATCCGTCACATTAATAACATGAATAAAAGTCTCTCTCTCTCTCTCTCTCTCTCTCTCTCTCTCTCTCTCTCTCTCTCTCTCTCTCTCTCTCTCTCTCTCTCTCTCTCCATATATATTTCATTCACTATTGCATTTCTTTGCGTGATTACAGTAATTTCCCTCCTCCTCCCATTCGAACCATTCTAACTATGTATACTGGTTGTTTGAACGTGGGCCACTTTCAGGGCAAGAAGGGCATGATCTCTCCGAGCCAGGCCTGGCGGGGCGACACTGCTTTTGTAACTGGGTGTACATATATACATCATGTTCAAAACCACATACTTATGTTTGCCTTCTGCCTTTTCTCTCTCTCTCCTGGGTATTATATATGAAAAGCAAAATTTTTCCTGACAACTGAAAAAACCTCAAATTCTTCATTTATTTTTTTGGGAGAGAGAGAAAGAGTGAGATCCCAGCAAGCCCTGTCATTACATATGTTGTTTACCTTAATGCCATGCATACAGGCATGTATACACACACACATTGAAAAATATAGTGTATATAACATCATTACATACTGTATTAGGCATAATACTGTACTGCATAGAATGTCAAAGAAAATACTGTAACAAAGGGCAGCAGGGGAGGGAGGACAATAAGTAGTTTACCTTAATACCAAGCATAAAGTAAAAATACACACGCACACATATACAAGCTCAAAAACTTATTAATGTAACACTTCAAATACGGTATTAACCATTACCGGACGGGTAAATATACTGATATGCAGCTCCTCAGGCCATGTAAACTTTTAGATCAGCCAATTTACGAAATCACTCGCCCTAGTGTTCATACCGACGCCCTCTTGGAGGGTGAGCGAGTCAGTTATACTGACCTTTTTCTTTATTTTGTTTATTCTCTGGTATTTGTTAGATCATTTACCTTAGAAATAATGGATTAAAGGATTATTTCGCTGGGCGACACGAACCAATCGCCCAGAAATAGATTTTTCCTATGTCAAAATACTTTTTCTGGGCTCAGTTTGTGTCGCTGCGTGAAATAATCCTTAAGTTCATTATTTCTAAGGTAAATGAGCTAACAAATACCAGAGAAAAACAAATTCAAGAAGATGTCAGTATAACTGACTCGCTCACCCAAAATAAAAGAAGGGTGTCGGTATGGTATCTGGGGCGAGTGAGACCACTACCACAAACTTCTTGCCATTTAGAATTCTCCTACATCAAAATCCCCCATCTGAGAGAGCCGACCCACAGGTCGAGGCGGCAACTACTACTACTACGCCCCACGCCACGCCGACCGCCGCGCCTCTGGTGGTCAACCTTTCAGTTAGCCGACTAGGAGCTACACATGATTTTCTTTGCTCTGTGTTTTGTGAGATTTCCTGTGGATTTACCCTTACCATGGAACGATCAGCTATCGCAGCAGCTAAGTTAAGTACACTGAAAAGGTTTGGATTTAGTTTTTTCAGCCAGGAGCCTGTATTTACCGTTTTTTAGGTACGAATTAAGGCCACCTGGTCTGGCGCATGGCGGCCATGGCTCGCCTCGTGTTTCGTTAGGTTTCACGGTCTCCCATACCTTGAAATCTTTCATTGCTTAACCTTTAAGGATTTTGATCGCGTGCTACTCTAGTCTTTTTATTATTTGACAAGCATTTTATTCTTAAATTTACATTATTTACATCATATTGGGGATTCTTAGCCTACCCCTAGATTTTGTTCATGCAAGCATGTTTTCTTTATCTAGTTTGTAGGCATCTGAGTGATTTTTCTCTTATTGTCCTGACCCTAGACATTGCTCTCCTCATCAGCTAGGGCTAGCTCTGAGTGGTAGGCTGTCTTCTTCGGAACCAGCCGTTCCCTCCTGGACTCTTCTTTTTCTCTCTCTCGTGTTTTTTCCCCCTCATTCATATTTTCGATGTAAATGTTTTTTATTCATTGTCGTTGGGTTAGCGTTAGGGCGTCCAGTTCTTTTTGTTACAAGGGTCATTGGTTACGCGTGGTCCTGCCCCAGTCGGTTTTGTTGCCTTTCCACCTCCTGGTCCACCTAGGATCACGTGTACCGCTTTTCTAGCAGTTTTGTTGCTCTTGTTTTGACCCTTGTATACACGTGTTACCGACACAGTCAGTTGTGTTGCATTTCATGTCGTGGTCCACTTTCGATCGCGTGTACCCCTGGACGCCCTTCCCCAGTCTCCCCCCCTTATTCTCTCGCCCATAGGGTAGAAGGGAGGGATCTGTCCTAGCTCGCTCTCAGCCTCTGGCTTCATCCGGGCATTGCTCCCCCTCTCTCTCACGCATAAGGAGTAGGGGAGTTTGGACAGCCTGTTAGACTGGGGGACCACTCATCTCCCTCGTGCTCGGGGTGAACTCCGGTGTGGTCGGGGTTGGGGGTTGGCCACCCCCTCTCCGGTTGCTCCAGTCTTCCCCGGAGTACCTTGGGTCTGATTTCTCTCCCTCCTTGTTGTTTTGCCTCCCCGCTTCGGACGGTGCACTGGCTCCCTTACCCCGGTGTACCTTCGGTTGTCGGGGAGGGTGGCGGGCTCCACCGACCACCAGAGTGGATGTGATTTCAGTGGGTCATATAGCTTACCCTATCTGTTGTTCCTATCTTCGTTTTCTGGTGATTGCTCTTACTAGGGCATTCTTCCGGTCAATGGAGGGAGGAGTATTTTCATACACCGGAGCTACAACTCTACAAAATTTAAGTATAATTTGTAGTGTATAACCTTTCTAGTTTAAGTTGTCTAGCTTAAGCATAGGGCATCCTCCCCTGTCCTCCGGTGTGAATTTTTCTCTTGTGAAACTATAAGTTATATACTTATGGTTTGGGGAATTTTCCCTCCTCCGGTGTACACCGGAGTCGCTCTTTTAATAGCTTAAGTCACACCTTAGTCTATAAGGAATTCAGGGGGGGATTATGCCTATAATTATATATACTCCGGCATGCAACGGAGCATTAGAGTAGCCCTGTGAGTGTAATTCAGTTACTCGCGTATCTTTCCACTTACAGGCTACCAACTGCCAAGAGCCCGGCTGTAATGCCGTTCTCCAAGATCCCTGCGGGCATGAGGTCTGCCGGACTCATGCCCCCTGTGCTACCCCCCACGGAGACTACCTGGTTTGGTTCCATGAGGCTTGCTCGATATGTTATGAGCTGGTGAACCAGTTTTTGGACGGAGTAAGTACATATGGGTATCAAATTTCCTACATGACATATAGGCTCTGATATATATACTTAGTCTTAAGCTTTCTGTTATAGTCTAGTCGGTAAGGAATACCTTTAGACTTTCTAGGTGGACTACAATGACCCTCTCTTTCAGGCTGCCGCAGTTAAGGAAGTGGCGTTGGCGACCCTGAAAGCCTGGGTCGGCGGCTTTGGAAAAAACGCTGCCAAAGGACAGCCCTACATCCTTGAAAAGAAGATGGCTGTCCTGATTTTTCCAGGAGGGAAGTCGACGGGTTACGTGGACCCCGCCGCGGCAGCTCTGACGATAGCGGCGATCCAAGATCAGGTGGAGCAAGCCTTCATAGAAGGTTCTGGCCAGGACATCGTGCCGGAAGTCACAACGTTAGATATTAACGTAGAGCCAATGACGGTAGGAGTAGATGATTTGTTAGTTGAGGTAGGTTTGTTGGGCACCCAAGGGCTCCCTTTGGGTGCTTCTGGATCTTCGTCTCCTGTTCCTTCTTCTTCTTCCTTCCAGGGCTTTACAGGTTCTGAGATCCCGCATAGTGCCTCCGCTGCTTCTGTGATCCCGAAGTTGAAGGGACACAGAGAGCAGAAGACCCTGAAGAAGATGTCGACTAAAAAGACGTCATCGTCTTCTTCATCTCGTAAGTCTCCGGCTTCTCACCCGGAGCAGAGAAAGGACAAGGCCTCCTTCTTCCTCTGCTTCACTCCCAAGAGGGTCTAGGAGTAAAACCTCCAGGGAAAGGTCCCGTACTCCCGCCGGGTCTGTGACTTCTCCCACTACCGCCGGAACCCCTTCGATGGCCTCGGCAGGGGTAATGGCGTCTATTGCTTTTGATCCTGCTGCATTTTCCGCAGGTATGATGGACTTAGTAGGTTCTCTGAGCACGAAGGTGGAACAGATGTTTGCCCAACTATCTGATAGGATGTCCACCCAAGAGAACCTTCTAACAGGCTTAAACCAAGAACCACAGGCTGATTCCCCGGTAGTAGGTGCTGGCCAAGCCCAACTCCCGGCATACGAGACCCTTCCTGCTTTTTCCATGAGCAATCCTCGGAGGATAGCAGCTTATGCTCCCTTCAAGGATGGTCTGATTTCCATCCCGGAATGCGGAACTCGAAGGATTGAGGACTTCGAGTTCCACCCCGCAGACTTACAGCCTCCTTTCATGGGGTATGCCAGGCTGACGGAGACGGCGCTGAATAGGGAGGACAAGATCCCGAAGGAGACGGTCCTGTATAGCCGGGACCATGCTCAAAGAGAGTGGCTTCACTGCTTGGAGGACTGGGATTGTATTAATACCAGGCTCCAAGCATTTAAAAGTCCCTTTACGATCTTCACCACAGAGGAGGAGGCACCACTCCCCTTCCTGATGAAGATGGCGGAAGCCACTATACAGGCGGGCATGAGGGGTGAACCTTTACCACAACTGAGGGAAGCAGACCCCACGTCTCCTCTTCTCCCTTCGTTTGGTGATCTTTGGGAGAATCTTCCGGCCACTTTCACTGTAGGTAAATTTAAGCCGGACTGCGCCATGGACCAGTTCGGTGAAAAATTACCAAGGCTACCAGACAACCTCATCCAAGCTGAGTTTGAGGCAAGGTCTAGGCTAGGAAGAACCCTGAACACCATGGTCATGACCGAAGTGGCCGCCCTGACTTATGGATCAGAACCGCTCTTCAAACTTCTGGCAAAGTCGCAAACTCATACAGTCCAAGCAGACTTGTATGAGTTTGTCGTGGCAAGGATAAATTGCCGGAAACACATCCTCCACGAAGCAACTATCCGGCATGAGCCAAATAAGTTGCTTTCATCTATCACCTGGGGGGCGGACCTCTTCCCGGAGTCGGCAGTTAAAGAGGTTCAGAACGAAGCGATGAGACTTAACCAGAGTCTCAGAGATCGTTGGGGCCTCTCAGCCAAGAGGAAGTCAGAGAGTTCTTCTTCAGGGAAGAAATTAAAGAAGACTAAGCGGTTCCAACCGTACCAGAAGAAGCAGCAGCACTTCGTCCAGGCGGTCCCGGTCACCCAGACAGGGCAGCCCGCTACATCAAAAGGACAAAACCAGCAGATCCTTTTGCTTTCTCCTTAAGCTCAGCCCTCTACCTCTTATGCTGTTTCCCCGGCTTTCAACCCAGTGTTTGAAGGCCAGACTTTTCAAACCTTCTACCGGTTTGCTAGGGGAAGCAGGGCCAGAGGCAACTTTCGCCAAAGAGGCGCAGGAAGGACCATCAATAGAGGGAAGCACTTCCGTGGCGGGTGAGGAGCTCACCCCGCACAACAACAGTGAGATCTCCAAGGTAGGAGGGAGGCTGTTCCTCTTCCGGCACAGGTGGGGGTTCAGCAAATGGGCACAGAGTATTGTGTCAAAGGGTCTGGGTTGGAGTTGGATCGAAGGTCCCCCTCCATCCAGGCCATTCCTTCAACTTCCATCGCAGGAATTGACAGATTATGCAGAGGAACTCCTTCAGAAAGGAGTAATATCGAGAGTCAAGCATTTAAAGTTTCAAGGTCGCTTGTTCAGCGTGCCAAAGAAAGGCTCACTAAAAAGAAGAATAATCTTAGACTTGTCCCAGCTAAACTTATTCATTCGCTGCGACAAGTTCAAAATGCTGACCATCTCGCAGGTACGGACCTTACTTCCCCGTGGGGCCGTCACCACCTCTATCGATCTTACAGACGCATACTATCATATCCCAATTGCAAGACACTTTCGCCCTTACCTAGGCTTCAAGCTAGGAGACCAGACATTCTCTTTCAAGGTGATGCCCTTCGGACTGAATGTAGCCCCCAGGGTATTCACGAAATTGGCGGAAGTAGTTGTCCAACAACTAAGGTCGCAAGGGATAATGGTAGTAGCGTACCTCGACGATTGGCTGATCTGGGCGTCAACCGTCGAGGAATGCCTCAAAGCCACAAAAAAGGTGATTCAGTTCCTGGAATATCTAGGGTTCCAGATAAACAGGAAAAGTCCAGGCTCACTCCAGAGTCTCAATTCCAATGGCTAGGCATTCAATGGGACTTATCCTCCCACAATCTGTCAATTCCGGTGACCAAAAGGAAGGAAATAGCCAAGTCAGTAACGCAATTCCTAAAGTACAAACATGCATCAAGGAGAAACCAGGAAAGAATCCTAGGTTCCCTCCAGTTTGCGTCAGTGACGGATGTCTTAATGAAAGCGAACCACAAGCTCCCTTGCTATGTGGCCCCCAACCTGGACCCTCTGGCATATGCCACAGACGCACTGTCCTTAGACTGGAACCAATGGAAGAAGATTTACATCTTTCTTCCAGTGAATCTTCTCTTGAAAGTTCTGAACAAACTCAGGACTTTCAAGGGACAAGTGGCCCTAGTAGCCCCAGACTGGCCGAAGAGCAACTGGTATCCCCTGCTTCTGGAATTGGGTCTTCGCCCTCAACGGATCCCCAATCCCAGACTCTCTCAGTCAGTACAAAAGAGGACTGTGTTCGCTTCCTCAGGAATTCTCAAAGCCCTAACTTTATGGACTTCATGAAGTTTGCGGCTGGAAAAGATGCAGGCATAGATCCCCAGAATATCCTTTTCCTAGAATCAGACAAAAGGGAATCAACCTTAAGGCAGTATGACGCTGCGGTCAAAAAGTTAGCATCTTTCCTGAAGGAAACAAACACCACAACAATGACAATCAACTCAGCTATATCCTTTTTTAGGTCCTTGTTCGAAAAAGGGTTAGCAGCTAGCACTATTACTACTAATAAATCAGCCTTAAAGAAAATCTTTCAGCTAGGTTTTAAAATAGACTTAACAGACTCTTACTTTACGTCTATTACCAAGGCTTGTGCTAGACTTAGACCTTCAGTAAGGCCTACTTCAGTATCATGGTTCTTAAATGATGTCCTCAAACTGGCTTCGGACACTGACAACTCTAAATGTACTTTCATAATGCTTTTAAGGAAAATGCTATTTTTGCTAAGTCTGGCCTCAGGAGCCAGGATCTCAGAACTGTCGGCTTTATCCAGAGATCCGGGGCATATAGAATTCCTCCCCTCAGAAGTTTTACTCTCCCCAGATCGCAGCTTCTTAGCTAAAAATGAGGATCCTCTTTCGAGATGGGAACCCTGGAAAGTCATCCCTCTCCCACAAGACCCTTCTCTTTGTCCAGTGATGACCTTGTGAGCCTTTCTGTCTAGGACATCTTCTTCCTCTTCGGGTCCCCTCTTTATGAGAGAGAAAGGTGCCACTCTCTCAGTTAAAGGTATTAGGCAACAGATCCTCTACTTTATTAAACAAGCAAACCCTGAATCATTTCCTAAAGCCCATGATGTCAGGGCTGTAGCCACCTCCATTAATTATTTTCAACACATGAATTTTGATGATTTGAAAAAGTATACTGGATGGCAAATCTTTAAAGTTTCCAGCAGTGGCAGCAGGGAACATAGTCTCCCCTGACATTGCACAGTAGTCGTAGTTGAAGATCCAGATCTCCTTTCTACCTGCCTCAACTAACATTTCACCTAACCTGCCGTTATGCTCTATAATATAGCCTTTTTAGCCTTAGCTGCTTATCATTATGGCTTGGTGGTGTGTCCCTTATTATTTTGCTAGGGGCACCCACAACAGTTTGTAATTTATGAAACATCCTTTAGTGTGGATCCCTTATTTCAATGCCAGGGCACCACACTTACTTTATGTATATATCTTGGAAAAGTTTAGATTGTTGTGAGTAATTGTATATATACTTTGTGATTCACATAAGAGAATAAGTTCGATATTATTAATAATGATATTGTTATAATACAATAAAGTTTCATACATACTTACCTGGCAGATTTATACATAGCTAAGACTCCGTCGTCCCCGACAGAAATTCAAATTTCACGGCACACGCTGCAGGTAGGTCAGGTGATCTACCGTCCTGCCCTGGGTGGCAGGATTAGGAACCATTCCCGTTTTCTATTCATATTTTTTCTCTTCCACCTGTCTCCTGCGGGGAGGCTGGGTGGGCCATTAATCGTATATATCTGCCAGGAAGTATGTATGAAACGTTATTGTATTATAACAATATCATTTTCATACAATCAACTTACCTGTCAGATATATACAATAGCTGATTGACACCCTTTGGTGGAGGGTAAGAGACAGCTAACATGGAATAGACAGGTAAACAACATATGTTGTAGGTATAAATAAACCTTGGTTCCTATCTGATAGGTGGTAGACTTCGTGGCTGTTGCCCGGTAGTCTGCATCACCTCAAGACTTTAGCGAGATATGTGATCTATGGCTAAGAGTTCTTGTGGGTCTGCCGATGGGGTATGAACCGCTTACTCGGCAGAGCCTGAAAGGACTTTGTCAATGGGTACTGGACCACTTCTATGACAATACACCTTATGAAGGAGCGCAACACCGATCCCGATCACCTGATCCTAACACGAGGGTTCGCGCTCAAATTGAAAAGAGTTATCCCCACACTCCTTTCAAAAACCCCAATAATTTCACTAAGTTAAATAACTTTAACTCAAAGTTAAGGATCAGTGTCGATCAGTGTCGGCTCCTTATCCCAGTAACGTATCCGCAGAAACGTATAAACCAAAAGAGAAGGATCTCTCGTAGGTTAACTTGACATCCTTTGTGTAATGAGAAGTCAAACACAAGAAAGTTTGCCTCTACCGTACAACACAGCTAATATGTCTTATATGACATATTGTTATGTAAAGAAGAATTTGCAAAAGCGCGCACTTCTGCGCTTTTAATTCTCAGCTGTTTGAAGGAATCAAGTCACTTATGAAGTCTTAGGAGATCTCCATGTTTAAAAGAAGACCAGGGCTTTCTTGAAATGGATCTCTCCCATCTGAAGCCTGAAGCCTGGCAGGAACCTCGCGCCTGGCTGGTGCTTCGCTCTTGGTTGGAGCCTAGCGCTTGTCTGGTACCTTTCGCTTGACTGGCGCCTCGCATCTGGTTGACGCCTCGCACCTTAGCTGGAGATTTGCGCCTAGAGCCTGGCTTGAGCCTGGCTGGCGCCTCGCGCCTGGCTGGCGTCTCGCGCCAGGTTGGCGCTTTGTGCCTGCCTGGCGCCTCGCGCCTGACTGGCGCCTTGCGCCTGCCTGGAGCTTCGCAGCTGGCTGGTACCTCGCGCCTGGTTGGCTCCTCCCCACTTGCCGGAGCTTCGAGCTTGGTAGAGTCTCGAGGATGTCTGGCAATGTCCACATCGGACACTCTTATCCGTCCTATATATTCGCATCTAGCGCATCTGTCAGGTTGTATGGCCCGGTCTTTCTCCTCATCAGAACAATGACAGTGTTCTTGGGGCTGTCTGCCTCTGGCGGTTTTTTTACGCCTGTTTTAGCATAAGGCTCCTGGTTGGCACTACATTGTCCGAAAGTCCACTGAAACCATCCACAATAGTAAATCACAAGACTGGAGAAGGGTGGAAGAAATTCTTCCACTTTGAGCTTTGGCCTCTCCGGCAAGGGGAGGTGATTGTAGTCAGCTACATCCAGTAGACGATAGGATATCTAACAGTATGAGAGATAAGTCTTCCTCCGAGGAGGATCCTTCTTGAGTACTTCCCTTGCTCACGAGATCTCTTCTTACCTGTTGAAGGGCCTTCTCGTTGCAGAATCTTCCCTATCCTTGTCCGAAGGAAGGGAAGAAGCTTGGAAGTCGAAGGAGACTCCGAGCTGAAATTGGGAGTACTCCTGATTTCTAGCTCTTATTGTATCCCTCTGAACACCTTCTGGGAAGCATTTTGAGCCGTCATCGCATTCCAAAGACTCTGTAGGCAAACGTTTTAACCATTCTACTGTAGATGAAAACGTAAGTACCCTGCCTGGACAACGAAACCTCTATCTGAAAACATTGAATCAGGAATAGGGGGTTTTAGTTCTTTTTCCAGATATACTATGGCTGGCAAGAACCCCATTGGCCCCCCCCCCCTACATCTCAATAGAATCTGATGCGAGATTCCAATGCACAAAAAATTCACTTGTCTTCTTGATCGTTTGGGACCAAGAGAAACAAAGAATTCCCTCATAAAAATTTCTCAAAGAAGTTTGACGAGGAGCAGTTCCATCTTGTCGGAACATAGAATCTGTGGCCACAAAAAAAGATCCCATTATAAGTACATGATATCCTACTCTTGTCATATTGAGGTATCGTATAAGATCCCGAAGATCTTAATCCTCTGCTATCTCCAATCCTTTTATAGAGACAGAGTATAGCCTTTTACTGCGTTCTTTGATAGCAGATATATACAAAGGTGATTCTTCCCTCTGAAATGGGAAGAAAAAACCGCTATGTGGTTCACAGAGGTATCGGAAGAGGACAGTTACCTCATTCCCTCTAGCACGATCTGCAGCAATTCTATATCTTGTCCATGACTATTGTCATTTACCTTGAAAAATCCTCTCATTCATGTCCACTTCTGGTCAGTCTGCACGCAGACAGACCTCAGAGTGGAGAGGTTGTTAAGGTCCATTTATAATAGATTCGATAGAATATTCAGACTGTCTTGGAAAAGACTTCCAAAACATGCTGTGAGAAGAACATGACCTCTGTGAATCCAACCTCTCTAAGGCCAAAATGAGGCATAAAGTATTATCTTCTCTTTCTTTGAGACGCCCTTTATCTTAAATTCTGCAAATAATTTATATTTAGGGGAAAAAAGACTGAAGTTTATTCCCCTTTCTAAAAAAAAATAAAGATGGCGTATATTGCTACCTCTCTTGGTTCGAGGAAAAGGAAGCAGTCTATAGGAAGCCTGTTCGTCTTCTACCTTACTAAGAGATCTATGAAGAAGACTTTCTGCAGGTTCTCACAACTCTTTCCAATAAATGTTAAACCTGTTAACAGTTATTATCGTCGATCGAGAAGGTTCTCTTTGTTAATGCAAACAGGAGCGAAAAGAGATTCTCGATGCTCTTTGCGATATGAGAGAGTCGTGGAATTGGCCTAAGTGATTAAATGGGTAATGAAATCAGGAACGAATCTTGCCGTTATCGAGCCTGGTGTCCGAGAGGCTACTGGACTCTTAGGTTAATAACTCGCTAAAACGAGAGAATCTTGGATGGTGCTCTTGGCTCACTGCGCCAGGCTGGCGCTTCTGGCGCAATTTCCGCCAGGCTGGCGCTTCTGGCGCATTGCGCCAGGTTGGCGCTTCTGGCGCATTGCGCCAGGCTGG
Source organism: Macrobrachium nipponense (assembly GCF_015104395.2). Classification (NCBI taxonomy): domain Eukaryota; kingdom Metazoa; phylum Arthropoda; class Malacostraca; order Decapoda; family Palaemonidae; genus Macrobrachium; species Macrobrachium nipponense. The sequence goes on along the minus strand of NC_061091.1, from coordinate 12,800,697 downwards.
CACAACTTGCGCCAGGCTGGCGCTTCCTTCTAATTCTTTTTAGGTTATGTGCCAGAACACCTGTGCCTTTATGGTACCCGACATCCTTTCACATGTTAATTCCGTTCTTAGTAGGAAAAAACTTTATATATGTAGTATAGTCCATTCAGGGAAACATGTTTTGCCACAAAGAGAATGTTTCCCATCCGACTCATCCATCTTCTGAGCAGGTACTCTAATAAGCTATGCTTTCGTAAGCCTGAGAGCATTATATAATATAATGTTCTGCTGCGATAGAATCCTTTAATAATGTTACCAACGGTAAACAGCATTGAAAGGTTGTACGTACTATCTCTCTTATTGAAAGCTTCTTAGCAAAAGGCATACAATATTTTATTTATGTTAGCTTAATTATCCCCTCAATCCGAGGTTAAGACCGCGATTGTAGGGGAGAGATACAGATAGTTATTCCATCCCGCAGGAGAGAGAGATAAACCGGCCCGCTCATGACTGACACCTACATGGTACTGCGTTGGTCTCAGGCTCTCAGCGAAAGCAGTCTCCGTTAGCCGTCTGGCCTTACTCTTCCAGAGTTGCCAGCTACTCCCTTTAATAAAGGAATCTTATAAAATTATTATCGAACTTCAGGAATTTCTTATTAAAGCATACTTAAGCGAAACAAGACTTCGATAAATCTAGAAGCTAAGTAGGTGTTGTCTTAACAATCCCTTTAAGCGTAATCCTTCCTAGGAAAGTCGTAGAAGGATACTGGTAATTGAGTTGCACAGCAAAGTAACTACGGTATGTGTTTATGATTTGACCGTATCGTATTCTCATCCAGCAGATACTCTACTACCTTCTACTATCTTCGTTCTTTTCGTTAATAGAACGATAGAAAGAGTATATATATATCCTTAAGGAAGGAAGTTAATCCAGGAACTCATTAAATCTTCTTGATTTCCTCATAAATCGCGGAAGAGACAGAATTCCTGTTCATCACTAGGGTTTACGGAAGGAAGTAGATATTTCCTATCCGCCATCATACCCAAACGTCGATGAGATTCTTATTAAGAAAAACTTCCAAAGCTCTTGCCTCCTCAAAACGAGGGAAGAGCATGGATGAAGGAGAGAGTCCGCATTGAGAGGAACTGCCTAACACAGGAGTCTTCTGAATAATGAAAAGGGGCTTCTCTTAGTATCAGAATCCTTCTGACAAAAGCAACGGCTGCCTGTGCGACATCTTGCACATTTGCCAGGGGAAAGTTGCTCAAGTTAAAAAACTCAAAGAGGAGTCTCACGACTGACCTCTCTCTCAAATGAAGATTTTGGAATATTCTGACGCCTGGCGTCTGGATCCTTGCGCCTAGCGCCTGGCGTCTGGATAGTTCCACGCGCCTGGAATGTTCCGCACGCTAGAAAGGAGACTCGCTCCTGGAACGTTCCGCTTGCATGGAAGGTCCCGTGCGCCCTGATAGTTCCGAGCGCCTCTAGTCTTTGTTATACGAGCCTCTTGCCAGTAAACGTTCAATGGAAGCATCCTTCTGATTGCCACTCTACTATAAGGCTCCTCAGTCAAGCCGTCTGTTTTCTCTTTGAAGGCGCCTTGCGCCAAGAAAAGTTCTGGAACGCGGCTCGCGCTCAGTTGCTGGAATGCGGCTCGCGTTTATCTGTATGAACGAGGCTCGCGCTAGTCTGTTGGAACGCGGCTCGCGCTAGTCTGTTGGAACGCCGCTCGCTGCTGGCTGTTGGAACGTGGCTCGCGCTAGCTTGCTGGCTGGCTCTCAGCCTCTCGCTCAGTGTTCTCTTAGTTTTCAGAGAACGAGCCAGATCGTCCGAACTCCAAACATGTACATTCTTCGTCTTTTCGGATGTAAGATGAGAAACGGAAGAAGAGACGCACTTTTTTAAAGGATGCCTTTCCAATGGCTATCCCTGGCAGTCTGGGACGTTTTACAGATGCTGCCGAGGGAACGCCCGATCGGTGGGGATTCTCCATAACCTCCGTAAGGCTTTCGACTTTCCTTCTCCTCTGGGCTTGAGCTTGGAAGAGGTCTAGGCCTGAGAGCGAGACAGAGCCGATCGGACGCACCCTCTACTAATTAGGACGTCTTTCCAATGGCGAACTTGGCAGTCTGGGACATTCTACAGATCCTGCCGAGGGGACGCCTGATCGGTGGGGATTCTCCATAACCTCCGTAAGGCTTTCGACTTTCCTTCTCCTCTGGGTATGTGAGCTTGGAAGAGGTCTAGGCCTGGGAGCGAAACCGAGCCGATCAGAACGCACCCTCCACTGCACTGTGAACACTAAAATCACTTCTTACCTTTCAATAGCTCGTATTTGAGCTACATTCCTTTGTCTTCAAATTGCAATATGAATTTGAAGATTCTGTGAAGTAAGAAGGAGATGAGGATACAACACTACAAGTATTGTTAATGCTCTAACTGCTCGTTAGTACGAGAGCTATAAAAACTTCTAAAGGAAGCGTAACTAATTCTATTCCTGACTTCCTCAAGAAGGAAGTTAGCTCAATCAATTCTAACATTTACTACACATTATTATGAATAAATATTAAAATTTTCCTTCTTGCAAACTATGTGAGTGTCTACCGAAAAGCTCGGTAGTTACACGTAAACAATTCTTCGAAATTTTCGAAGCCAAAGTTATTAAAACAAATTAATATACATATGCCGAACCAAAGTTCCAGTACTTCCCTGCAAAAGATAGCCCAGAAGATCGATGGCGATGAAATCCAAAAATCAAGTCAGGAGGAACTGCAAACGTTGTTTACATTCCAAGCGACAGAAAAATGTTATTGTCATGATACAATAAAGTTTTATGCATACTTACCTGGCAGATATATACTTAGCTATAGACTCCGTCGTCCCTGATAGAAATTCGAATTTCGCGGCACACTCTACAGGTAGGTCAGGTGATCTACCGCCCCGCCGCTAGTGGCGGGAATAGGAATCATTCCCGTTTTCTAAGACAGATTTTCTCTTCCACCTGTCTCCTGAGGGGAGGTCGGGTGGGCCATACACCGTATATATCTGCCAGGTAAGTATGCATAAAACTTTATTGTATCATGACAATAACAATATACTTAGCTGATTGGCACCTTTGGCGGAGGGTAAGAGACAGCTAATTTACTGAAATAGACAGGAAACAACATATGTTGTGGGTAATTAAAATTAAAAAACCTTGATTCCTACCTGTGTTAGCGAAAGATTTCATGGCTACTGCCTAGAAGCCCGTATCGCTTCAAGAGCCTCAGCGAGGTAGTGACCTCATGCTAAGAGTTCTTGATGGTCTGTTACAGGGGTCTTACCCACTTACGCTTCAGAACCTTAGGATCTTTGTCAATGGGGTCCTATCCACTAACATGACAAAACACCTTGCCTATTGGCATGATCATAGAGCACGACACTAATCCCGATCACCTGATCCTGACAGGGGTTAGTACTAAGATTGAAAGGAGTCATCCCCGAACATCCTTTCAAGCAACCCACAACTCAACAATAATATTAAAAATAATTATTAAAAACATGAAAACAAAATTAAGGATCAGCGTCTGCTCCATTTCCCAGCATAGTATCCGCTGATACATAAGGTCCAAGAGAAAAACATTTATCATATGTTACTCTAACATCCTTTAAATAGTGGGATGCAAATACTGAATTGCACCTCCAATAAGTTGCTGCTAAAATGTTTTTCATGGACATATTTTTAGTAAAAGAAAAGGAAGTTGCCACAGCCCGGACTTCGTGAGCTTTTACTCTCAGCAGCTTTAAAGAGTTCTCTTGGCAATTCCTGTGACCTTCGGTAATCACATTTCTGACAAAGAATTTTAAGGTCCTGACTGGGCAAAGGGACCGATCCAACTCTCTACCTACCAGAGAAGAGAGTCCCTTGACTTCAAAACTTCTAGGCCAAGGTTTAGAAGGGTTTTCATTTCTTTGCTAGGAATAGATCCTGGAAAGAAATAACAGCCGAGTCTTTTTTAAATCCCACCCGAGAGTCCAAGCATGCAATTCACTGATCCTCTTAGCAGTTGCGAGAGCCACAGGAATATGCATTTACTAGTTAGATCTCTGAATGAGATTTTATCTAGAGGCTCAAACCTGTCCGAAATTCAAGAATTTTAGACTACGTCAAGGTTCCAACTCGGGGAATAGAAGATCTCAATTTCTTAGTCTCGAAAGACCTGATGAGATCATGAAGATCCTTATTATTTTCAAGATTCAGCCCTCTGTTTCCAAAAACAGCTGAGAGCATGCTCTTATATCCCTTGATAGTGGATACGGCCAATTTGGACTCTCTAAGAAGAGGAGAAAATCCGCGATTTCGGTTACAGAGGTATTGGAAGAGGACAGCTTCTTCGACCTACACATCTACGGAAAACTTCCCACTTCGATTGGTAGACCTGCAAGGTAGAGGCTCTGCGGGCTCTAGCAATTGCAGTTGCCACTTTCTTTGAAAAGCCTCTCGCTCTGACCAGTCTTTCGATAGTCGAAAGGCAGTCAGGGAGAGACTTTGGATGTTTTTGTGGAACCTCTCGAAGTGGGGTTGTCTGAGCAGATCTGTCCTGTTTGGTAGAGATTCTGGGGAAGTGCCACCGTCCATTCCCAGTACCTCCTTGTGAAACCAGATTCGGGAAACGGCCAAGAAGGGAGCAATTAGAGTTAGTCTCGTTCCCCTCCGATGCCACAAATTTTCTTTAGTACTTCCCCCACCCGCAATTTTGAATGGGGGAAAGGCGTAGGCGTCTATGCCTGACCAATCCATGAGGAAAGCATCGATCGCCGTGGCTCTGGGATCTTCTTCTAGCGAGCAGAAGTTGTCTATCTTCCTGGAGAGGAACGTGGCAAACAGGTCGATCTGGGGGTCTTCCCCAGAGGGACCACATTTGTCTGCAGACTTCTGAGTGGAGCATCCACTCTGTCGGAAGTACCTGGTTCTTTCTGCTCCAACCTGTCTTGCCCTTAGGTTTTTTTACTCCTTGAACAAACCTTGTCCGCAGATAATGCCCCCGTTCCTCTGTCCGGGTTAATAGATCTCTCGCTATTTCGTTCAGTGAGAAAGAGTGAGTGCCCCCTTGATTCCGGATGTAAGCCAGAGCTGTGTGGTATTGTCGAATTGACTTAACTACCACTCCTCTGACTTCCGCTTCGAAGTATTCCAGGGCTAGATGAAATCGCCAGGAGTTCCTTCTCATTGATGTGCAGTGTAGTCTGTTGTTTGGTCCAGGTACCTGCCACCTCCTTTGGACCCAGTGTTGCCCTCCCCCACCTGTTTCCGAGGGCATCGGAAAACAACACTCGGTGAGGGTTCCGAATCAAGAGGGACACCCCTTCGTTCTTTGTTAATGGGGTTAACCACCACTTCAGGTCAGATTTTATCCCCTGTTGAATGGGAAAACAGTCTGACAACGTTCCTGTCTTTTGACTCCACATTTGTTTGAGATAAAATTGCAGAGGTCTGAGATTTAATCTCCCTAGGGAAATGAAATTGCTCTAACGAGGAAAGGGTGCCCAGCAGACTGAGCCATTCCCCTTCCCTCGCCGAGGTCCGTTCTTTCCCCTAAGAAGTTCGAGATTTTTTCTAAGCCTCGAGCAAATTTCTCTCTTGAGATGGAAAAGCCCGAAAACCCCGAGAATCCATCTGTATCCCAGATAGACTATGTTCTGTCTGGGGATCAATTGTGATTTCTCGAGGTTCATGAGTAGTCCCAGAGATTTTGTCAAATCCAAAGTCTTTTCCAAGTCCATCAAGCACTGAAGTTCCGATTTTGCTCTTATTAGCCAATCGTCCAGATAAAGGGATATATTTATCCCTTCTAGATGTAGCCATCTCGCAACATTCATCATTAGCCTCGTGAATACTTGAGGGGCCGTAGACAGGCCGAAGCATAGGGAATACTTTTCCCTGCATCATGATCGGAGATATTTCTTCGATGATGGATCAGGGGGGGACATGAAGTAAGCATCTTGTAGAATCTAAGGAGACCATCCAATCTCCTGGACGAAGAGCCGCAAGAACCGATTTTGATGTTTCCATAGAGAACTTTGTGTTTCTTCTACAAATCGGTTCAATGCGCTCACATCCAGGACCGGTCTCCACCCTCCCGAGGATTTCGGAACCAGAAAAAGACGGTTGTAGAATCCTCGGGAATGCGGATCCCGAACCACTTCGATGGCCTCTTTTTGCAACATCTGTTCTACCAGTTGCAATAATGCTTCTTTCTTGGCAGGGTCCCTGTATTGGGCTGACAGTTCCCTCGGGTTCGTTCGTCAAGGGAGGCCTGTCTCGAAAGGGGATCATATATCCCTTCGTTACCACTGAAAGGGACCATATTTCTGCCTGTCTCAGAGTCCATTCTTCGAAATTTCCGAAGTCTGGCTCCTACCGGTGCTTGAAGGACTGGTGTTTCATTTTGCTTTCTTGATAGATCCTGAATGAAGACCTACCTCTCTTCTGTACTCCTCTCTTCTTAAAGGAGGGTCTGGCAGAGGAGCTCCCTCGAAAGGGCTGTTGAGGAGTATGATTCTCTCTCTTAACAGGAACCGAAGCCCTTGATTTCTTTGCAGATTGGGCCAAGAGATCTTGCGTGGCCTTTTCTGTCAAAGAATGAGAAATGTCTTAACTAGTTGTGCAGGAAACAATTGGTCCGAAAGAGGAGCATAAAGAAGAGATGACCTCTCGAATGGGAGTAACTGCTTTCGTCAGAAAGGAGCTAAATAAGACTCTCTTCTTCAGAATTCCAGTTCCAAACAGACGAGGCCACCTCTCCTGATCCATCTTGAACCGCTTTGTCCATGCAGGACATTACACTATAAAGGACTTCTGGACTAAGAGATTCATTCTCTTGAGTCTTCTTGGCCAACACCCCAAGGGACCAGTCTAACAAGTTAAAAACTTCTAAGACATTAAACAATCCCTTGAGGAGATGGTCCATCTCAGAAGTCACCCATGTGATTTTTGCAGATGACAAGGCTTGTCTCCTTGACGAATCCACCAGATTCGAAAAATCTGCTTCGGCAGTGGTAGGGAGAGCTAGACCCAGTGATTCGCCCGTCTCGTACCAAATTCCCTTCTTTCCTGATAGTTTGGAAGGAGGGCAGGCAAAGACTGTCTTCCCCGCCTTCTCCTTGGATTTAAACCAATTTCCTACGAATCGGAGAGCCTTATTCATAGAAATGGTTGGCTTCATTTTAACGAAGGATGATGGCTTCGAGACCTTCGTACTTGTAAATAAAGACCTCGGAGAAGGAGGAGCAGTAGGGCTTAAAGAGTCCCCAAACTCTTGAGGTAAGAGGGCTGCCAGCGTCTTGTAATCTGACAAGCCTGGAGCCGAGTGGTCTTCCGAGTCCGAAACTTCTTCCAAATCCAACTCCATTTCCGAAGAGGATTGTTTATTTTCAATAGGAGACGGGTCTCTTGCAACATCTGCTCCACTCTCGCAAGAATGACGACCGCCTGTGCGGCAACTTGTGTCCCTACGAGAGATAGGTTGATCTTGCAACACGACCTTATCCTTCTCCTGGCAAGAGCGACGGCTGCCTGTGCGGCACCTTTCTCTCCTGTCAGAGGAAGGATGTCCTCTCCTATCGCTTTCCCCGGAACCACCCATATCCTGACAAGGGCTACGGCCGCCTGTGCAGCACCTAGATTCCCTGTCAGGTAAAGGTTTATCCCTCCGAAAGCTAGACAAACCTCCTGGCTTAATTGTCTTTTGGAAGAAGTCCGTCTCTTGGTTGTCACTTGTGGCTCATTGCGCCAGGTTGGCGCTCGTGGCTCCTTGCGCCAGGCTGGCGCTTCTGGCACATTTCGGCAGGGTGGCGCTTCTGGCGCATTGCGCCAGGCTGGCGCTTCTGGCGCATCTGGCGCTTCTGGCTCTTCTGACTCGTATGGAGCTTCTAGCGCATCTGGCGCATTGCGCCAGGTTGGCGCTTTTGGCGCATTCTTTTCTTCTTTCCTTCCCTTCGTTCTCTTTATCGGAAGGAAAGAGTCCTTTTTTCTGGGAGTCTCCTTCGTAAAAACTCCTACTAAAGCGGAAAGCTGCTCCTGTACATTTAGGAGAATTTTCGCAGCCGCATTCTCTTTCTCCTTTCCTGATTCAGGTGAGGGAGGTCTAGAAGAGGAAGGAGACTTCGATTTACATTTAGGAATTAATTTTCTTTTCTTCCTTTCACATGGAGATCCATCAGAGAAAAGCTCAGGGCTTGAATTCAAAGTTGGAGCCTTCCAACTCCTCTTTAAGGGGCGTGACAGTTCATCAGAGCTCCAGCCCCTTACATTAGGTGAAGAATCTGACGACGAAAAACACTTTTTTAGGATGCTTTTTGGTAGTGATCCTTGGCAGTTCGGGTCGTCACAGAATCTGCCGAGGGGACGCCTGATCGGTGGGGATTCTCCATAACCTCCGTAAGGCTTTTGACATTCCTTCTCCTCTGGGCCTGTGAGCTTGGAAGAGGTCTAGGCCTGGGAGCGAGATGGAGCCGATCAGACGCACCCTCCACTGCACTAGGGACACTTAAATCACTCTCACTGTGCTTACCTTGTAACATCAGCATATTGCGTTCCATCCTTTGTAGTGCAGCTTTAAGATCTGCAATTTCCCGTTTGCTGGATTTGCAGTCTTAGTACAAGAGGAAGAAGATACAGGTTTATGGGTTTAGTGTGTTATTTTAATAGACTCGTTAGAACAAGACCTACTTACGCTTCTGGAGGAAGCCTTCCTAGCCCTATCCAATCTAATTTCCTAACAGGAATTTAAATTCTTCCATTCTTCCTCTTCAAACCTGCACATTCATCACAGGTGTTAGATATTGAACATTCATTCATTCTACACCCCTTACAAACTGTGTGAGGATCTACCGAAGCTTTCGTAGCCTCACCATGCATCCCTCATTTACACACTGTCTCTAACCGTAAAGCTAGAATCCGACATTTATGAGAAAAAATCCAAAAACCAAGTCCAAATAACAGTCCACGAAAGAGTATGCCAAACCAAAGATCCAATACGTCACCAAAATAACCGGCTTAGAAGATCAATAGCGATGAAAAAACGCGAAAATCAAATCAGGAGTAACAACAACAATGTTGCTGTCATGGCCGATAGAGAAAATCTGTCTTAGAAAATGGGAATGATTCCTATTCCCGCCACCAGCGGCGGGGCGGTAGATCACCTGACCTACCTGTAGAGTGTGCCGCGAAATTCGAATTTCTATCGGGGACGACGGAGTCTATAGCTAAGTATATCTGACAGGTAAGTTGAATGCTATATATAGAAAATGGGAATGGTTCCTAATCCTGCCACCCAGGGCAGGACGGTGGATCACCTGACCTACCTGCAGCGTGTGCCGCGAAATTTGAATTTCTGTCGGGGACGACAGAGTCTTAGCTATGTATATATCTGACAGGTAAGTTGATTGTATGAAATTGTAAGTTTACTGTGCGTTATAGATAAGTTCACTTTGATTTTCATGTTAACTTAATGTATATATCTTATTCTCCAATTATATTAATATGTTTTTATTTTCTAGTTTTATTGAGATCCTTTTCTTATTTCAATCATGTGCTATTTCTCTGGTACTATTTCACGCAGCGACACGAACTGAGCCCAGAAAAAGGATTTTGACGTAGGAAAAATCTATTTCTGGGCGATGGGTTCGTGTCGCCCAGTGAAATCCCCCCCTAGCCCCAACCCTGTCGCCCAAGATTGCCTTCTAACTTCAGGATGGCCACCAGAGGCGCGGCGGTCGGCGTGGCGTGGGGCGTAGTAGTAGTAGTTGCCGCCTCGACCTGTGGGTCGGCTCTCTCAGATGGGGGATTTTGATGTAGGAGAATTCTAAATGGCAAGAAGTTCGTGGTAGTGGTCTCACTCGCCCCAGATACCATACCGACACCCTTCTATTATTTTGGGTGAGCGAGTCAGTTATACTGACATCTTCTTGAATTTGTTTTTCTCTGGTATTTGTTAGCTCATTTACCTTAGAAATGATGAACTTAAGGATTATTTCACTGGGCGACATGAACCCATCACCCAGAAATAGATTTTTCCTATGTCAAAATCCTTTTTATAACCCCTTGTGGGGCCTCTTTTACAAGACATTCATAAATTTTACCAACTTATGTTTTTTTTCTGATAAATTATCTTATATTATTTTGTAAAATTATACTTACAGCTTATACAATATCAAAACTGATAAGAAATGAGATCAGTGACAAATTCTTAGCAAATTTGCTAAAATTATTTACATAAATTAACTTTTTTTATTAGTACGTACATGGTTTTACTAATATTTCTTTGCAAAATGAAATTTTTCATTATTAAAATGAAGTTTTTATTGTATACTTACCGAACAATTATAGAGCCGTGATTTCCACGAGCGCAGGATACTAATTCAAATTTAGCGCGTCGGCGTCGCCAACACTGGTGGTGATGACGTCATCTCCCTCCACTCGCGGGAGAACCAGGTACAACTGCCCAGGTGAATCCAATTCTTTCTGCCCGTCCGTCCACCTAAGGGGTGAGGAGGGTGGTATAATCATAATTGTTCGGTAAGTATACAATAAAACTTCATTTTAATAATGAAAATTTCATTTTTATTGTAGTGTCCTTACCGAACCAATTATAGAGCTGATTTCACCATTTATGGGAATGGTGTATTTTCAGTGGACCACCCTAGTATTTTAAATGGTTACATTTATTGCAATAAACCAGTAAACACTCAAGGTGTCTGTTGTACCTTACCTTGTAAGAGAGCTACAGCAGACTGTTACTGCCTCTGGTCGGTGCTCTTCTTACTATTGTAGAGGAATTGGAATTTGACCAAAGTTAGCCTCTACAGGAGTGGAATCCTTCCGTAGTTCAAGCGAGTCAAGGCTGACTGACGGAGGATAGTAACAACAAAGATTGCCCTTGCCCTGGGCTAAGACCAGAAATTCAATCATACAAAAACATTTGTCACCAACACCAGATTTAAAAACATATATACCCAACCATTGTAAAATCTGACCTAACAGACTGGTGAGTATCCCAGGTACTCAGTACCCCCAGCTTCCCTTGAACTCGACAACCTATTCAAGGTGAAAAGTTAGCATAGAGGTGACGACCCTGTGCCGTTTTTCTCCCAACACCATGCCAGAAACCGCCACCGGACCTAACGTTTTACAATTCTCGAAAACCGTTTTCTATCTCTTTGAGATAATGACTCGCAAAACCGAATTCGATCTCCAGAACGTGCTCTGAAGAATCGAAGCTAAAGATAAATTCTTTCTGAATGCTAAAGAAGTTGCCACTGCTCTAACCTCGTGAGCTTTAACTCTCAGAACGGAAAGATTGTCGTTCTCGGACTGCGAGTGAGCTTCCCTGATAAGCTCTCTAATAAAGAACGATATAGCATTCTTAGAAAGAGGACGAGAGGGATTTTGAACCGAGGTCCAGAGCTTAGAAGATTGTGCCTCTGATACCCTTAGTGGCAAACAGATACTGCTTAATAGCCCTGACTGGACATAAGAGCCTTTCTTCCTCCTCATGTCCAACCAAATCAGATAAGTTCCTTACCACAAAACTCCTCGGCCAGGATAGAAGGATTTCTCATTTTTGGCTAGAAAGGTCAAAGATACCGAAAATACAGCATTGCCTTGAGAGAAACCGACTCTTTTGTCTATAGCGTGCAATTCGCTGACACGCTTAGCAGAAGCTAGTGCAATAGAAAGAGTGCCTTCTTAGTCAAGTTCCTGAGTGAAGCCGACTTCAAAGGCTCAAACGGTGGCCCCATGAGGAACTTAAGCACCACATCTAAGTTCCAAGCCACTGTATCTTGCGGGAGCTTAGTGGTTTCGAAAGACCTAATGAGGTCCGACAGATCTGAATTGAGGAAATATCCAAACCTCGATGTCGAAAAACCGAAGAGAGCATGGCTCTATATCCTCTGATCGTCGAAGGAGCCAGTTTCTTAGAGTTCCTAAAATAGAAGAAAATCTGCTATTTCTGTTAAAGAGGTCGCAGAAGTAGAGACTTTAGCACTTCTACACCACTCTCTGAAGATTCTCCACTTCCCTTGATAGAGTTTGTTAGAAGACTCTCTCCTACACGAGCGATAGCTTCTGCAGCTCTTCTTGAAAATCCTTTCGCTCTGACAAGATTCCGGACAGTCTGAACCCTGTCAGAGCTAGAGCGGACAAGTTTTGGTGGAACCTCTTGAAGTGAGTTGTTTGAGAAGCCACTTCTCTGGAGGAAGAAGTCTGGGGAAGTCTACTAACAACTGGAGAAGGTCCGGGAACCACTCTTTCCTGGGCCAAAAGGGAGCGATTAACGTTAGCGTTACATTGCTGTGCGACATGAACTTGTTCAGCACCTCTCTTATTAGACCGAACGGAGGGAATGCATAAGCTTCCAGACCCGACCAATCCAACAGCATTGCGTCCACCGACCAAGCTAGAGGATCTGGGACGGAGAACAAAAGAGAGGAAGACGGTTGTTCCTCGATGTGGCGAACAGGTCTATTGACGGTCGTCCCCAAAGGCGCCAAAGTTTCTGACAAATCTTTGTTGTCCAAAGTCCACTCCAGAGTAACACTTGCTGTTGACGACTTAAACTCGTCCGCCAGGACGTTCATCTTTCCCGAACAAATCTCGGGACTAGCTGAACCTTCGCTTCGTTTTGACCACAGGAGGAGATCCTTGGCTACTTCGTACAGAGAGAAAGACTGAGTCCCCCCCTGTTTCCGCACGTACGAGAGAGCCGTGGAGTTGTCGGAATGCACTGCCACTACTCGGCCTTCTACTAAGCTCCGAAAACTGTCTGAGCCCTAAGAAAATTGCTAACAGTTCCTTTACATTTATGTGGAACTTCTTCTCCTTCTCCGACCAAGCTCCTGAAGTCCGTTGATTTCCCAGTAGGGCTCCCCAACCTGTGTCCGATGCGTCGGAAAAGAACTGTAGGTTCGGGAGGATGGTCGTAAATCTAACCCTTCTTCCAACCTTGCTCGAGAGAGCCAACACCTTAGGTCCTCTTTTATTTGATCTGTGACAGGAAAGGTAATCGAGTCTGGTTGTGTCTTCCTGCACCAAGAGGCTCTCAGGAAAAACTGCAGAGGTCTCATGTGCAGTCTTCCCAACGTCACAATTTCTCCACTGACGTCAATTTGCCCAGGAGCCTCATCCACTGATTGGCAGAACTTACCTTTTTGTCCAAGAACTCCTGAACTGTTCTCCAGACAGCCTTGAACCTTCTTGGCGGGGACAGAAAAGCCCGAAAAACTTGAGCATTCAGAATCATCCCCAAACCCCAAAGTAAATGCTCTGAGATGGAACCAACTGGGACTTCTGTTTGTTGACCAGAATTCCTAACTTTCTGGCAAGATCAGAGTTGTTCCAAGGTCCTTCATGCACCGACTCTCTGATTCCGACCGGAGAAGCCAATCGTCCAGATAGAGGGAGATTCTTACTCCTAATATGTGTAGCCAGCTTCCTATCGGGGATAGAACCCTGGTGAAAACTTGAGGAGCGGTCGCTAGTCCGAAGCAAAGCGCCCGAAACTGAAACACCTTGCCTTCGAACATGAACCTCCAGGTACTTCCGAGATTCGCGATGTATCGGAATGTGAAAATAAGCGTCTTGCATGTCCAGAGAGACCATCCAATCCCCCTGTCTGATGGACTCCAGGAACCGACCGAGTGGTCTCCATATGAAATTTTGTTTTCTGGACATGCAAGTTCAGGGCGCTCACATCCAAAACCGGCCTCCAGCCCCCTGATGACTTGGGAACTACAAAAAGGCGATTGTAAAAGCCTGGAGGAAAATCCCCTTCTATCTGTTCTATCGCTTCTTTGAGAACAAGCGCTTCCACTTCTGCGGCTAGCGCCAGAAATTTGTCTGAGCCCGGAGAGTATGCCTGGAATGGAATTGGCACAGGTGAGAGCGAGGGAGGTGAAACGAGAGGAATACGATAGCCGAACTTGAGTACTTGCACTACCCAGGCTTCTGCTCCTCTGTTTTCCCATTCCTCCCAAAACAGAGCCAGCCTGGCTCCCACTGGTGCATGAAGAACCGAGCTTTCATTTGGAAGGTTTGTTAACCTTGGCCGAGGCCTTAGACTGAGGTCGCAAATTCGATTTCGGCCGAAAGAAGCGCTTGGGTTTTCTCCCTCGAAAAGGCGCTTGGGCCAGAGGAGAAAACCGAAGGAACAGTCTCCACAGGAGCTTTAGGTCTCTTAGTAGACTGTGCCAGTAAATCCGAAAGTAGATTTCTTATCTAGCGCAGACGAAATTGACAACACTACATCGTCTGGAAAGAGGTTATCTTTCACAAAAGGAGCAAACAAGAGAGCAGACTTCTGTTGGGACGTAACCCTTTTAGAAGCAAAGGAGCACCAAAGTTGCCTTTTCTTAAGGGTACCAAAGGCGATGAGCGAAGCTAACTCATCACATCCATCCCTAATGGATTTGTCCGCACAGACAGAACACCAATCCAATCCTCCGCTAACTCCTGGGAAAGAGAAGGACAGTCTTCGATCTTGGCCGCTAAAGCGCCAATAGTCCAATCAAGGAAGCTAAAGACTTCCAAAAGTTTAAATTGATTCTTTACAACGTGGTCCAACTCAGCGCTGTAAAGAAAACTTTCGCTGCGGCGAAAGCAGATCTTCTAGAGGAGTCGATTAAACTGGAGAAGTCTCCCTGGGAGGAGGCAGAAACTCCAGAGAAGGAGCTTCCCCAGTTACATAAAACCTATACCTCTTACGAAGCAACTTAGAGGGAGGGTAAGCAAAAGAGCCTTCCCTAAGTCTCTTTTCATAGACATCCATTTCTCCGTCTCTTTCAACGAATGTCTAACCGCTTTAGATAGAACAAGTTTTGGGAGGAGAGGGTCTGAAGTTTTCCTCCTCATCAAAAAGTCGAAGTTGGGGAGCGCGGAGCCGCTTTCTCAAAATAATCTGGATAAGATACCAGAAGAAATCTAAGGAGACATGATAACACGAGAGGTGATGTGAATCCTCCTCCTCTACTTCTTCTTCATTCTCCGATACGCCGAAGAAGTAGACGGAACTACAACCGGATCTGAAGGTTTCGAACCACCCCCTTGGACTCATTCATCCAGTTGGTTAACATCTCTAACTGCTTGCGCAAAGGCGCCAGAGACGAATCAAAAAAACAGTTAACGTAGGCTTGGAAGAGCCTAAATGTTCAGCAGGAGGCGGAAAAACTACTTGCGCCTCGCTCGGAGCCGCCGAAATTCGAGGCGAAACAGGCGCATCAGGCGTAACAGACGAAAAAGCGCCTAAAGAAACACCCTAGAACTGCTAGCTACAGCGCTAAAACCACAATCTCTACTAGGGTAGATGGAGCCGAAAAAGGCACAGATTGAGGCGACGAACGAGCCGCTAACGGCCGAGGCGCAACCCTACTCTCAGGCTCCTTATACCGCTTGACTGGAGGAGGCGAAGAATCGGCGCCTGAACGCCTCTTTAAGGGACGCGAAACGGTGGGCGAATCTCGCCAAGAGCGCCGTGCGACCGGAGACGAATCGCTTGAATCATTTGAAAGGCGTCTGACCGCAACACCTTTCCAACGCTTAACCGAGCCCTGTTGAGGCGCAACAGGCTCAACAAGAGAGGCGCCTGTCTGTGGGCAAATCCCGATCGACTCCCTTGGACTTCCGGTATGTCTCTCCCCGGTGCGGGGGAGCTGGACAGTGACCTTTGTCTAGGAGACGTGTCAGACAGACAGACGCACCCTCAACTACACTCTTACCTGAGCCGCTTTCTCCAAAACGTCTTAACTGAATTACCAAGTTGCAAAACCGTATTCGCTAGTACCGAAAATTTCTGAATCTAACCTCGATTCCAGACTGGCAATGGCTGTCGGAAAGAAACTACACGGGAAGCCGGAGAAGTGGGGATTAGTAGGAGGAATAGGAGGTGTAGTTAAAGGTAGGATAACAATTTTGACGAGAAAACAGAAGGAACAGATGCATCGCAAGACGAAGCAGAGCTAAGTCTACTTTCCCTAAGCGCTGCTTTTCTAATTCTGTCTTTAGCTAATTTCTCCGAGTATGAACTAAAAAACTTCCATTGAGAATCAGTCCAATCACTACACTCGTTACATGTTCGATCTGCTGAACAAACCTGTCCCCTACCTTAACACATTTAGTGTGAGAATCATACTCTAGCTTGGATAATCTAGTTTTACATCCTGAGATGCAAACCTAACTCCCGACGGACTAGAATCCGACATGGCAACGCCTAAAATAAAAAGCAAAATAACAACAACGCCAAAAAGAGTACTTCACCAATTCCGAAGATCAAATCCACAAGAAAAAAGCGAAGCAAAGTTATCCAACCGCACCGACCACCGATGTTTCACGGACGCCGGCAGGAAAAGAATTGGATTCACCTGGGCAGTTGTACCTGGTTCTCCCGTTCCCCGAGTGGAGGGAGATGGACGTCATCACCACCATGTTGGCGACGCCGACGCACTAAATTTGAATTTAGTATCCTGCCGCTCGTGGAAATCACGGCTCTATAATTGTTCGGTAAGACACTACAATAAAATTCTGATTTTTTCGGAAGAGTTACCGCGCGAACGTAATTTTTTTTTTTTTTTTCATAAAAATTCACCATAAATCGAAATATTGTGCTAGAGACTTCCAAGTCGTTTGCAAAATGAAGGTAAATGATTGAATATTACTAGAATATAAGAGTTTTTTAGCTTACATTGCGTTTTTTCGACCATTTTCGTAGAGTCAAAGTTGACCAAAAGTTGAAATTTTTGCACTTAACGTTATTTATATGAAAATATTTCAAAACTGATAAAAGCTACAACCATGGGTTGTTTTTTGTTGTATTGTGCATGAAATTGCGCACATTTCCATATATAAAACTTTATGTAACGGCAAATTTAAAAGGGTGCAAACATTAGGACAATCGCACGAAAAATTTATCGGAAGAGTTATCGCACGAACGTAAGGAAAGCCGTTTTTTTCATAAATTCACCATAAATCGAAATATTGTGCTAGAGACGTCCAATTTGTTGCAAAATGAAGGCAAATGATTGAATATTACTTATAATATAAGAATTTTAGCTTACAATTGCGTTTCTCGACCTTTTCTGTAGAGTCAAAGTTGACCGAAGGTTGAAATATTTGCACTTATCGTTATTTATATGAAAATATCAAAATTGATAAAAGCTACAATCATGAGTATTTTTTAGTTGTATTGTGCATGAAATTGCGCACATTTTCATATATAATACTTCATGTAAAGGATAATTTAAAATGGTGCAATAATTATGTCAAAGTGACGAAATAATTTCCGAGATGTGTCACTGATACTTTTTTTTAGTGCGATAAGAAAGAAATTGCGCGCTTGCGCGCCTGCGTAGCGATTGTAAACAAAACAACGCCTTGATCCGTGAACTCCCAGCATCCCCCAAGGCGCGTGATACAAAAGTTTTCGGTTGGTAGGCCTATAAGTATTTTTCCGACGAATTTTTAAAAAAACTTTTTTTTGAGCCGACGTATGATACGTCCAATCGGCATACGGGAGACATTTTGACTCGACGTTTAATACGTCCAATCGGCGTAAGAGGGTTAATTAATTGTGTGTTGGGGAATATAATGGATATGTCTCTTTGTTTCAGATGGGTCCCATGTCATTATTCTAGAGAACAGGATTCTCTAAAGACTTGACTATTGAAATGTAGTGATTGACAATTTGTGAGTTTGGGGGTGATTACTTAGTCTAATTCAGGAGACTAGAATGACAATTTAACAGTTTTTTTTGTGGTCAGACTTAGTTCTTAATATGACATCTTTTAGTCACTTTGCTCCCATATTTATGTTTCATCTAGTTTGGGAAATAAATCGCATATTTTTGTATTTATGTGCATTCATTAGCCTAGTCTGATATCGTTTGCAGAGGGAGACGGCCACCAACTGAAAGGTAAGAGTGGCCACTTGTTTAGTTTTGGTTAATTTGCTTGGTTATATATAAATACGTATATGCTAATATTGTTCAAATGAGCGCTGGGAAGACTGGGAAGGACATGGTATCGATGCCGGAGACAAAAAGGATCGGATGTGATAGATGCCATATTGGATTTAAAAACTGCAATGAAAACATGTTTTACGATGACCCCACATGCTTATTTTATTTCGTATGACGCTTTCATATACTATTACATTATGTTGACGAAGCTTCAATCTTTTGAATGGCATGCTTAAAGATGTAATTGTATTCTTGTTTCACCAATTAAATATCGAGAATAAGGCTGATCTGCCTGAATAAGATGGACTTATGGCAGTTGCTTACCCTATGGCCTTAATTTGTGCCTTGGGAGAAAAAACTTACTTCGAGAGGATAGTACAAGTCTTGAGGAGGTGCTTCCATGGATGCTGGCTCTGGACGAGCAATGTCTATCCTGGGTTACAGGGCGTGTTAAGAGTATTCTTTTGGGGAGGTGGTCGCACTACAGTAGAGGCTGGCAATTCAGTATTTTACCCTAAGCCAAGACCTGGCTTAGGCTATAATAAAAGCCTGGGAAACAGTAAACCTACAACCATACCCGGGGTCCAGAGAAGTGGATGCTCGCCCCTAGGGGGAAACACTGCCTTGGATCCATAGTCATCGGGTGGATCAGCCTTATTCACTCTATATTTAATTGGTGAAACAAGAATACAATTACAACTTTAAGCATACCATTCAAAAGAAAAATAAGCATGCAAGGTCTTCGTAAAATATGTTTTCAAGGCAGTTTCGAAATCCAATATGGCGGTACCAGCGTGAGGTGCTGTTCATAAGCGCAGCGGAGCCATCATCTTTCCCAGCCTTCTCAGCACTCATTTGAACAATGTTAGCGTATATATGTAACGTTTATTGATCTTACTCACGATTGCAGTTGTAATCATCACAACAAAACAACATTTTGTTGCCTATATTAGTGAAAGTATGAAACTTCTTATTCCCGGGGTCATGGTTTGAACTGGAATTCATTTTTACCTTGTAATCGGTGGTTTTATCCTTACTGCCTTCTCAACTGAAACCCCTCAGTGCTTATTCGATTGTAATTATACATGATTTGGTCTTAATTCACTCCAAATTGCACTTGAACTACGCTGCGGTTCCTGGTTCCTAAGCGCTCAATCCACAAACACAGTTGCGGGCAGCGTATGAGTACATGGTTTATGAGGTACAAAGCTTTATTCCCTTAATTGTTTACTTTACTCATTAATAGTTTAACTTTACTTTGTTACTTCAAAATGTTTATTTAATTCATGTCTATTATCCCTTTTTTGCAACCAAATTAACCCCGAAAAATTACAGATATTTCTAAAGTAGATACGAGCAGACGGCAAAATGACTCATCGTTGCCAATCTAAGGGAGCTTCAAACATACGCTGATGCATTTACAAACTGTTTCCATGAATTCTAGTTGTCATAGTAATGCAATAATGATAAAATTGCTCTATTATATATATATACTACAAATAGATATGCTAATTTCACTTATTTCCCTGGTTTTGCGTAAGTCTTATACCCAGTTTGGAGGGTAAACACATACCAATTGGCAACGCTGATTAAACAATAGAAGAGTGCGAAGAATGCCGTAGGTACTGTTCACAAGCAAAACTGCTGATATTTGAGTCTGGAATCTAGTTTCATTTTCAACAACAAATATTTTCAAATTGATAATCATGAATATGTAAAAAATGTATGCAATTCATGACCTTATAACTATTTATTTAAATAATTATCTAGTGCACACTTCTTCTTCTTCTACCAAAAATCGTAGTTCCCTTGGGTAAGTCGTGGGTGGAAGTCATTGTTTACGATTTTTGTGAAGAAAGTGCCCCAGCATCTATGAGTACAAGTGGTGTGCGGATTTAGCACATGGAATGGGAAGTTTATTGACACAGAAGCGACTCCGCAAACATCGAGACGGCGTGCAAATCTTCTAAATATTCGGAGTTGTAATTAAAAATTTCTTAAGTATCATTAACCTCTGTTTAATCTTGAAATAGGAGCGCCTACACTTTAGTTGGCCAAGAGTATCATCTGATAGATAATTGGCACACGAATACAAACAAGATGGCATGCGTAAACGTCTATAAAAACGGAACCGGGGTTTTTGGGTGGGGGGAAATGAAAAATGTTATTGTTATTATACAATTAAGTTTGTTCATACTTACCTGGCAGATATTATATAGCTGTATTTTCTGACGTCCGACAGAAATTTCAAAACTCGCGGCACACCGCAGTGGCGGCCACCAGGTGGTAGTACCCATTCCCGCCGCTGGGAGGCGGATATCAGGAACCATTCCCATTTTCTATTCATATTTTTTATTAATGGCCTCTGTCTCCTGAGGGGAGGAGGGCATGGCACTTTAATTATATATATCTGCCAGGTAAGTATGAACAAACTTAATTGTATAATAACAATAACATTTTGTTCATGCCACTTACCTGACAGATATATATATAGCTGAATCACACCTTCGGATGGTGGGGAAAGACAGAATAGGATTTTTTGGAAACTAAAATTAATTAGATGATATACATCTTAGTTCCTTACCTGTTTGCAAAGTAGACTATGTGATTACTGTCACGTAAGGCTGCTTTTGCTTAATTACAGAGTTGCCAGCCAGGTGGAGACCTGTAGTGCTGGTGCGCTCTGGATGATCTGTCAACGGGGGTGCGAGGACCTCAGCGTGACAGATCATCGAGGCCATACAAATGAGGGCAACGAAGCAACTGACCACCACCTGACCAACTATACACAAACCCCTTAAAACTAGCTAACGGATGGGAGATCTTCACATAAGACTCACCACAACCTAAAAACACAACAACCTAACTTAACCTAACTAAGGAATAGGGAAAGAGCTACTTCCGGACCCAAACCGGATCCCCATCTGTGTCCGCAGAAACGTATGGCCCCAGTGCATTGCCAATCGTCATAGATCGTTCTCACATCCCTTAGGTAATGTGAGGCGAAGACGGAGTTGCTCCTCCAAAAGGTACAATCGAGGATGTCCTTGATTGACATGTTCTTTTGGAAGGCAAGAGAGGTAGCGACGGCTCATACTTCGTGCGCTTTTACTCGGAAGAGGCTCAAATCAGTCTTCTGGAAAGATGAATGAGCCTCCCGAATGGTGTCCCTTAGAAAGAAAGCCACTGCATTCTTTGATAAAGGTAACTCTGGCCTCTTCACAGAGCACCAGAGGTTACCTGAGGGACCTCTAACCTCTTTAGTTCTATGCACGTAGAACTTGAGAGCCCTTACCGGGCAAAGGACTCTCTCTGGTTCTTGGCCCACCAGAACTTGACATACCTTTGATCTCAAAAGTCTTCGGCCAAGGGTTCGAAGGATTTTTCATTCTTCGCCAAGAAAGATGGTTTCAACGAGCAGACAGCATTGTCCCCTTTGAAGCCCATTAACTTGCTAAACGCTTGAATTTCACTAACTCTCTTAGCCGTCGCAAGAGAAGTTAGGAAAAAGAGCCTTCCTTGTCAGATTCCGAAGAGACGCTGTCTGAAGCGGTTCGAAAGAGTTCGACATAAGGAATTTCAGGACTACATCCAGATTCCATGAAGGTGGTCTCATTTGAGGAACCTTCGAGGTCTCGAAAGACTTCAAAAGGTCATGAATATCCTTGTTGTCAGACAGGTCTAGGCCTCTGTGCCTAAAAACCGCTGACAACATGCTTTTATATCCCTTGATGGTAGGGACCGCTAATTTCTGCACATTTCTGAGAAATAGCAGAAAATCAGCTATCTGGTTCACAGAGGTCGAGGAAGAGGAAACTCCCTCCTTTTTACACCATGCCCTGAAGGAAGCCCACTTCGACTGGTAAACAGCTCTTGTGGAAGCACGTCTCGCATGTGCGATTGCTCTCGCAGCTGCCTTCGAAAAAACCTCTCGCTCTGTCCAACTTTTCGATAGTCTGAACGCAGTCAGACTCAGAGCGGAGAGGTTTTTGTGAAACCTTTCGAAGTGAGGCTGTTTGAGTAGATCTTTCCTCCAGGGCAATGTCCTTGGAAAGTCTACAAGGAAAGACATGACCTCTGTGAACCATTCTCTTGCTGGCCACAATCGGAGCGATCAGGGTTAGCCTTGTCCCTTCCGAGGCCGCAAACTTCCTCATGACTTCCCCCAGAATCTTGAATGGTGGGAAGGCATAAAGGTCCAGGCCCGTCCAATTCCAAAGCAACGCGTCCACCGCGATTGCCTCTGGATCCAGGACCGGGGAGCAGTAAAGAGGAAGTCTCTTGTTCCTTGACGTTGCGAATAAGTCGACCAGTGGACGTCCCCACAGCGTCCACAGGTCTCGACAAACGTCCTCGTGCAAGGTCCATTCGTCGGAAGGACTTGGTCCCGACGACTGAGAAGGTCTGCCCTGACGTTTTGCACACCTGCAATGAATCTCGTCAGGATCGTTACCTCTTTCCTTTTGCCCACAGCAGAATCTCTCTCGCTAGGGAGTACAACGCTCTGGAGTGTGTACCTCCCTGTTTTTAAATAAGCGAGTGCTGTGGTATGGTTGTCGAGTTTATCTGAACAATCTTGTTCTCCAAACTCTTCTCGAAGAACTGCAGGGACAGAAATACTGCTGCCAGTTCTTTTACATTTATATGCCAGGCTACCTGTTCCCCTCTCCAGGAGCCTGACACTTCCTTCCCCCCTAGTGTTGCTCCCCATCCTGTGATGGAAGCGTCTGAAACAACACTATGGTCGGGGCTCAAAAGACTTAGGGACACACCCTCTTGCAGCTTCTGAGGGTCCAACCACCATCTTAGGTGGTTCTTGATCGAAATCGATATCCTCAATACTGCATCGAGATCGTCTTTTGCCTTCCACTCGTCTGCCAAGAAGAATTGGAGAGGCCTGATGTGCAGTCTTCCCAAGGAAACAAACCTTTCCAGCGAGGAAATGGTCCCCAGCAGACTCATCCATTCCCTCGCCGAGCAAGTCTCCTTCCTTAGAAAGGCTGTAGAATCTTTTCTAAGCCTAGCTGCTGACGTTCCTGGGACGGAAACGCTCGAAAAGCCACTGAATCCATCTGAATCCCCAGATACACGATGGACTGTGTTGGGGTCAGATGCGACTTTTCGAGGGTTGACCAGAAGTCCCAGGGACTTCGCTAAGGCTAAAGTGAACTGCAAGTCCTTCAGACACTTCTCTCTCGACGACGCTCTGATCAGCCAGTCGTCGAGGTATAGGGAAACTCTTATTCCCGAAGAGTGTAGCCACCTCGCTACGTTCTTCATCACTACTGTGAACACCATCGGAGCCGTGGTCAGTCCGAAGCACATCGCTCTGAACTGCCAACTTTGTTGTTCAAGACAAATCTTAGATATTTTCTTGAAAGAGGTGGATCGGGGATGTGGAAGTACGCGTCCTGCAAGTCCAAGGATACCATCCAGTCGCCCGGTCTCAAACGCTCCCAGAACAGAATGAGGCGTCTCCATCGTGAATTTGATCTTTTCCACGAAAAGATTGAGCCTGCTTACATCTAGAACTGGACGCCAACCTGACGACTGCTTTTGGTACTAGGAAGATTCTGTTGTAGAAACCTGGAGACCCCAGGTCCGCGACTTGTTCCACCGCTCTTTTGTCGATCATCTGTTGAATGGAGATCGAACAAGACTTTCTTCTTTTCTCCTTGGTAGGATGGAGAAAGGTCTCTGGGAGTCGTAGAAAGGAGAGGATAAGATCTTAAAAAAACAAAAAGGGGGATCTTGTACCCCTGAGCTCCACGATCTTGAGGGACCAAGAGTCCGTGTCCCTCTCTCTCACGCTCCCGCAAAATACTTCAGTCTGGCTCCGACGGTGGTCTGAAGGACATGCTTTTCACTTGGAGGGCTTTGGTTTAAAAGAAGCTCTTCCTCGTGAAAACCCTCTCCCTCGAGGAGCTGCTCTCGAGGGGGGAGCCCCACGAAAGGGCTTTACTTTCTTCGGCGGACGAACTGCAGCCGAAGAGGTTGAAGGTCCGGCCGACCGTCTTGTAGACTGGGCCAAAAGATCCTGAGTAGCCTTCTCTTGTAAGCTGTTCGTCAGGTCCTTTACCAAAGTCTGGGGGAAGAGATGGTTCGAAAGAGGCGAAAACAACAAGTCCGCTTTCTGAGCTGGCGTCACTGAACGAGCTGTGAAGTTGCACAGCAAAGCTCTCTTTTTTAACAAAGCTGTCCCAAAGTGAGATACTAGCTCTTCCGAACCATCCCTGTTACGGCTTTGTCCATACAGCTAACACGCTGGACAGCTCCCCCAGACTAAGAGATTCTGGGCTTCTCGCTTGTAAATCCAGAACTCCCAAACACCAATCAAGGAAGTTGAAGACTTCCAGCGTCCTAAGCAGACCTTTCAGATGATGGTCTGTCTCCGACGCGGTCCAAGTTACCTTGGCAGAGGGTAAAAGTGACCTCCTCTGTAAGTCTACAAGGCTGGAGAAATCTCCTTGAGCCGACGAAGGGATACGAACTCCCACTTCGTCCTTGGTCTTATACCAAATGCCTCCTTTACCACTAAGTTTAGTAGGAGGCAAGGCGAAGGTCGTCTTGCCTTGGTCTCTCCTTCTTATCATCCAGTCCTGGAGCTTCTTGAAAGCACGTTTCGTCGATAGAGAAGTCTTCATCTCTACGAACTCCGGGATTTTCCCCGTTTTCGATGAAGAAAACTGTGAAGGAGGAGACTTGGGAGCTGCGGGCTGAAATTTGTCCTCAAAAGAAGAACGCAAGAGTCTGACTAGGACTTTGTAATCCGAGGTAGAAGGGGCTGTAGCAGGTTCATCTTCACCCGATTCAGCCGAACTACCAGTTCTCCTTCTTCTCTCAACGGAAGGAAGAGGGAACGTCTGTCAGGCGAAGGCGTCCTATTGGAGGGTCTTAGCAGATCAAGGACCCCTATCCTTGCAAGATGCAGCCTTATCACGGCTGTCTTCTTTCTGACGCTTACTGCTCGCTGATGGAAGAGCGTCCTGAGGCGGACGAGCGTCTTCCGCGCCTTCCGCGGCAGTCTCACCTGCCGAGAAGCGTCTTTACCTCTCTTCGCTGGCCATAGCGTGCTGAGCGCGTACAAAGTGTCTGGGGGTAAGATTCTTGTTCAGAATCCCGAAAGCGTCTTGAAAGGAGGCCTGAACGTCCTGGCGAACTTCCTGCCAAGCGTCCTGTCTAGCGTCCTGGAGAGCGTCCTGCCGAGCGTCCTGTGTAGCGTCCTGGCGAGCGTCCTGACGAACGTCCTGCCTAGCGTCCTGCCAAGCGTCCTGACGAACGTCCTGCCGAGCGTCCTGACGAACGTCCTGCCTAGCGTCCTGCCAAGCGTCCTGACGAACGTCCTGCCTAGCGTCCTGCCAAGCGTCCTGACGAGCGTCCTGACAAGCATCTTGCCGAACGTCCTGCCGAGCGTCCTTGCACAAAGCGTCTTCAAAAACGTCCTGTCGTAACGTCCTTCTATAAGACGAACGAGATCGGCGAATCGCTGAAGGAGAAGCGATCGGCGAACGAGACGCAGGAGGAGAAGGCAACGGAGACTGCTTAGTCCTCTTGACAGGCAGTCTAAGGTCCTTCCTCCGCTTAGGCTCGACTGCTGCTGGGCGAGTCCTCTGAGCCATAAGCGAGGATAGCTGGTCCTGAAGGGACAAAAGAATGTTCTTCGTTGGAGAAGAATGAGTCGAGGAAGCAGGACTGGTCCTGTGAGAAGACGAGGGGCGAGGGGACGCCTCCTTCCTTCTCAAAGGAACAGCTACCTGTTTCTCAGGTGTACGCGCCTGTGCGCGCAACCTAGCGTCCTCATCGGAGGAGATCCTACCTCTCTTCTGAGGCGGAAAGACATCATAAGCGTCTTCCGACGAAAGCGGCGAAAGAGGACGTGAAGCGTCCTCCGCAAGAAACGTCCTCTTTAACGGACGAGAGTCTCTCCGAGCGCTCCACCCCTTGCGCGGGGAGGACGCTTCGGAGGACGAGAAGCACTCCTTCAAGACGCTTGTGCTCGTGCACGGTCCTTGCAGCCTGGGTCTTTGCTACATGGTCTGCCGAAGGGACGCCAGATCGGTGGGAAGCCCCCCCCGTACCCTCTTGCGGCGGTTTCGACATACCTCCTCCCTTGGGTCCTTGGGAGTCTGATAGAGGTCTAGGCCTAGAGGCATTATGGGACCGATCTGACGCCCCTCCACAACACTGGGGGCACGATCACACACTTGCACCGAGCCAGTTTCCAAGGCTTTCACTTTGGTCTCCAGAGTGCGAAGGGACTCCAAAAATCATAGAGAGAGCATCCGCTCCTCCGACACAGAATCAGAGCCCGAAGGCAACACAGGTTTAGGGGTTTGTAAACACTACAGGTGTTAGTGCAGGAGAAACGTTACTTACCTTTGAAGAAACTCTTGAGGAAGACCTCCTGATCCTATCGCGCTCCAATTTAAGGCGATAGGACTCATATGCTCTCCATTCATCATCAGTCCAATTTCTCACATTCCTTGCACCGATGATCAATCAAACAATGAAGCCCCCTACAATCATACATACTGTGTGGGGGTCTACCGATGCTTTCGGTAGCCTCACCTTACAATCAGCCATCACACACACTCTGAAACTCACACCACTTGATCCAGACATATCTTATAGAGAAAAGTCAATCCAAATCAAAAAAAACGGTCCACTATCGCGCATGCCAATTCACAATCCAATTCAATACCAACAAATCAATCAGATACTTAGAAACGAGTCAACCTTTCCAAAAAAAATCCTGAGCAGAGGTCTGTAACAGATGTTTACCGACCGGCGACAGAGAAAAAATATGAATAGAAAATGGGAATGGTTCCTGATATCCGCCTCCCAGCGGCGGGAATGGGGTACTACCACCTGGCCGCCCACTGCGGTGTCGCCGCGAGTTTTGAAATTTCTGTCGGACGTCAGAAAATACAGCTATATATATATCTGTCAGGTAAGTGGCATGAACAAACACTGTTTTTATGGCCCTATTTTGGAAATTCGTGAATTAGTTTCGGTGTGGTGGAACGACGCTGCGCGCCTTATCCACATTTTTAATCATTCTTGGCACGCTTGTTTGTTCCGGTGAGAATAAATGGCATCGACAAAAAAGAAGAAAAAAAAAAAAAACACACACACACACACACCACCACTAACCGTGAATTAGTTTCGGTGTGTTCGAACGGCACTGCATGCCTTATCCACATTTTTATTGATTCTTGGCAAGCTCGTATGTTCTGGCAAGAAAAGACTGCATCGACAACAAAAACAAAAAAACCCACGTGCCTTACTCGAAATCGGAATTGTTGGAGAATTACTCGAAATCGGAATTGTCGGATAATTCTGGCCACTTTTCATGAGAAACACAAGCAATTCACTCTCTTTCCTACACAATTTCCCTAAATCTAGATGCGTGACCAGATTGGCGGCAGCAAATTGAAGATGTTCGGGATAAGACGCGGACACAGCCACGTTGGGAAGCCAGGAGAGACTGAGGTCACGAGGTCGTCAGCTGTTTTGGCGGTCGTCAGCTGTTTTGGGTGGAACTACTTACCTTCGCGGAGGGATTATGGGGCGGGCAAAAGGTGTTCCGTGGCCTGGCCAACTAGGGTAAACAATCATGGACGGACCCATCGTCATCACGCTGGCCGGGTCTTATTCACTCGATATTTAATTGGTGAAACAAGAATACAATTACAACTCTAAGCATACCATTCAAAAGATTGAAGTTTCGTCAAAATAATGTGATATATGAAAGCCCCATACGAACTAAAATAAGCATGTGACGCTCTTCGTAAAATGATATTGTTTATGTTACAATAAAAGTTTCATACATACTTACCTGGCAGATATATACATAGCTAAGACTCCGTCGTCCCGACAGAAAATTCAAATTTCGCGCCACTCGCTACGGTAGGTCAGGTGATCTACCGGCCTGCCCTGGGTGGCAGGACTAGGAAACCATCCCCGTTTTCTATCATATTTTCTCTCTTCCACCTGTCTCCTGCGGGGAGGCTGGGTGGGCCTTTAATTGTATATATCTGCCAGGTAAGTATGTATGAAACTTTATTGTAACATAACAATATCATTTTCATACAATCAACTTACCTGTCAGATATATACATAGCTGATTGGCACCCTTCGGTGGAGGGTAAGAGACAGCTACTATTTGGAATAGACAGGTAAACAACATATGTTGTAGGTATAAATAACTTGGTCCTACCCTGATAGGTGGTAGCTTGGTGGGTGTTTGCCCAGTAGTCTGCATCACCTCAAGAAACTTTAGCGAGATATGGATCTATGGCCAAGAGTTCTTGTGGGTCTGCCGATGGGGTCTTACCCACTTACTCAGCAGAGCCTAAAAGGACTTTGTCAATGGGTGCTGATCCACTTATATGACAATACACCTTATGAAGGAGCACACAACCAATCCCGACCACCTGATCCTAACCATGTGTTAGAACTAAGGATTGTTACGAGTTATCCCCGAAACTCGTCACAAACAACCGTAACTCAAAAACCACTACGCACACTACATAATTTTTCAAAAAAATTATACTCAACTATTGGATATGACGAGAATTCTCTTATGAACAACATAGACGGCCGCCCGTGCGAGCCTGAATCCTCCATTGTTCGAAGAGATTCTCGACCATATCCAAACAGAAGAACAGTATATACATTCTAAGGATTGGTGTCGGCTCCCGTAACCCAGAATCGTATCCTGCCGATACGATAGGACCTAGAGAAAAGCACTTCTCATACGTCACACGCACGTCTTTCAAGTAATGAGATGCAAATACCGAGTTGCTCTCCAATATGTCGTATCTAATAGTTTTTAAGTGACATATTCTTATAAAACGAGAGAGACGTCGCAACCGCTCGTACTTCATGAGCTTTTACTCTCAGAAGTTGTAATTGTTCGTCCGGACAGACCTTGTGAGCGTCCGTAATGACGTTCCTTACAAAGAACGCTAGAGCGTTCTTTGACATCAGTCTTGTGGGGTCTTTGACCGCGCACCAAAGACCTTGTCTAGAGCCTCCCAACTGACGTTTCCTCTGAAGATAGAACTTCAGAGCTCTAACAGGGCATAGAGACCCTCTGCTTCTCTGCCTACGAGACTAGACATTCCTTTGATTTCGAATGACCTAGGCCAGGATTCGTGGGATTCTCGTTTTTCGCTAAAAACAGAGTTTTAAACGACGCAAATCGCCGAGTCTTTCCTTGAATCCTACTTTATCCTGCAGAGCTTGTAACTCACTAATTCTTTTTGCCGTTGCTAACGATAAAAGAAATAGGCATTTTCTAGTTACGTCTCTAAATGAGGCCTGATGAGGAGGTTCAAATCTATCCGAAGACAGATTTGAGGACTACGTCCAAATTCCAGTTCGGAGGTACTGGCTCTTTAGACTTTGACGTCTCAAAAGATCTTATGAGATCGTGGAGATCTTTGTTATTTGCCAGATCTAAACCTCTGTTCCTGAATACAGCAGAGAGCATACTCCTGTATCCCTTTATTGTGGATACGGCTAGATGCGATTTTACTCTCAGGAATAGCAAGAAATCAGCAATTTCCGCTATAGAGTAGAGGAGGAGGACAACTTCTTGGCTCTACACCACCTTCTAAAGACCTCCCACTTCGACTGGTATACTTTCGAAGTGGAGGTTCTGCGAGCTCTCGCGATCGCGCTTGCCACTTCGTTCGAGAGAAAAGCCTCTCGCTCTGACAAGTCTTTCGATAGTCGAAAGGCAGTCAGAGCGAGAGCGGGGAGGTTTTGATGGTACCTCTTGAAGTGTGTTGTGTTTGAGAAGATCCGTCCTTCCTGTAGGATCTTGGAAAGTCCTACGATCCACTCTACCACCTCCGTGAACCATTCTGGGCCGGCCAAAAGGGGGCTATTAAAGTCATCCTCGTCTCTTTTGACGCCACAAACTTTTTCAATACTAACCCCAGGATTTTGAATGGGGGAAAAGCGTACACGTCACTCGAGACCAGTTTAGCAGGAAGGCGTCTACCATAATTGCTCTTGGGTCTTCCACGACCGAGCAAAACACTGGGAGCCTTTTTGAAATGTATGTTGCGAATAGATCCACGTGAGGAGTTCCCCACAGAGACCAGAGATCGCGACATACTTCCTCGTGCAGAGTCCATTCTGTATGAAGGACCTGGTTCCTCCTGCTGAGCCTGTCCGCCCTCACATTCCTTACTCCCTGTACGAACCTTGTCAGCAGGGAGATGTTCCTGTGAGACGTCCAAAGTAATAGGTCCCTCGTGAGTTCGTAAAGGAACGAGGAGTGAGTCCCTCCCTGTTTCCGAATGTAGGCAAGTGCGGTGGTTGTTGTCCACGTTTAACTGTACTACCTTGTCTCTCACCAGAGGTTCTAGGCTCTTCAAAGCCAGGTGAACGGCGAAGAGCTCTTTGCAATTTATGTGCCAGGACACCTGTGCTGGTTCCCAGGTGCCTGACACTTCCTCCGAGCCTAATGTCGCTCCCCAACCCGTCTCCGACGCGTCGGAGAACAACACTAGGTCTGGGTTCTTTGATCTTAGAGAGACCCCTTTGTTCTCTTCCAGAGGCAGCAACCACCACTGTAGGTGTGCCTTTACCTCCACTGGAATGGGGAAAACGTCCAACAGTTGTCCGTTTTTTCCAGCTCCAAGACTTCTTGAGGAAGAATTGAAGTGACGGATATGAAGTCTTCCGAGAGGGAAGAATTGTTCCAGCGAGGAAAGCGTCCCCAGAAGGCTCAACCATTCCCTCACTGACGTTTGCTGTTTCTCTAAGAAGAGAGAGATTATCCTCAAACCTTTTTCGGTTCTCTCTTGCGAAGGAAAAACTCGAAAACCCCGAGAATCCATCCGAATCCCCAGATAGACTAGGTCTTGTCTGGGGGTCATCTGAGACTTCTCGAGGTTCACAAGCAATCCCAACGCCTTGGTCAAATCTAGAGTTAACTTTAGGTCCTCCAAACACTGTCTCTCCGATCTGGCCCTGATGAGCCAGTCGTCTAGGTACATCGAGACATTCACTCCTTTGAGATGAAGAAATCTCGCCACATTCCTCATCAGGCTTGTGAGACTTGAGGAGCTGTGGACAGGCCGAAACACAAGGCTCTGAACTGAAAGATCCTTCCCCCCGTCATGAAACGGAGGTACTTCTTCGATGAAGGGTGGATCGGGACGTGAAAGTAGGCGTCTTGGAGATCTAGAGACACCATCCAATCTCCTTGTCGTAATGACGCTAGGACTGAAGCAGAAGTCTCCATGGAGAACTTCTCCTTCTGAACAAATTTGTTCAGAGCGCTGACGTCTAGTACTGGTCTCCAGCCTCCCGAGGCTTTCGCCACTAGAAAAAGGCGATTGTAAAACCCCGGGAGTTTTGATCCAGTACTAGTTCTACTGCACTCTTGTCCCACATTTGTTCCACCATTGATCGAAGAGTATCCCTCAGCACAGGATCCTTGTACTTGGCTGATAGTTCCCTTGGTATAGACGTTAGGGGCGGAGTATTCAGGAAAGGGATACGATATCCCTTCCTTAAGATCTTTAGTGGACGCGTCTGCGTCTATCAGTGTCCAGGCTCCACGAATTCCAGGAGCCTGGCACCTACTGGTGTTTGGAGGAGAAATGTTTCATTTGCCCTTTTTAAAGGGACGAAAGGCGGACCTACCTCTTCTCTCTGGAGCCTTCCTTCTTGCGGGAGGCTGGAGATCGGACCACCTCGAAAGGGCTGCTAGAAGTGCTAGGTTCTTTCTTGTCCGACACCTAAAGCAGGTTTCTTCTTCCTAGCTGACTGCGTCAGAAGATCTGTGTCGCCTTCTCAGTTAAAGAGTGAGCTACGTCCTTCACTAACTTAGAAGGAAACAAATAGTCCGAAAGAGGAGCATATAGCAGGGCTGCCCTCTGCGCATGCGAGACTGCCTTTGAAAGAAGGCGCCATACACTGTCCTTTTCCTTCAAAAGACCTGCTCCAAATAATGCAGAGACTTCCAAGATCCATCCTGTACTGCTTTGTCGATGCACGACAAAATGCATAACAGGGCTTCAGGTTCGATTCCCTGCGAATCGTGAGCTTTCTTGGACATCACCCCAAGGGACCAATCTAGAAGTTGAATACTTCCAATACATGGAAAAGTCCCTTGAGGAGATGATCCAGTTCCGAAATACTCCAAGTTATGCGGGCAGAATTAAGACTAGGACGCCTTGAAGCGTCAACTAACGTTGAAAAGTCTGCCTCTGTAGTAGAAGGGAGAGCGATACCCATATCCTCCCCCGTCTTGTACCATATGCCCTCTTTTCCCAGCTAACCTTGCTGGAGGCATGCACAATACTGTCCTGGTTAAGTCTTTCTTCGACTTCATCCAGGCGTCTAAGGCGTGTAAAGCCCGCTTCATCGAGATGGTGGGCTTCATCTTCAGAAAAGACGAAGTCTTCTTCGCCTTCGCACTCGAAAAGAGCGAGCGCGGAAGGAGGAGCAGCCGGAGTCAACTCGTCTCCGTATTCCTCCAGAAGCATGGTTGTCAACACCTTATAGTTGGACAAGCCCTCTCTTCCAAGATCGTCATCCTCCGAGTTTCGTTCGAACTCGTGATAATCCTGAGTTTCTGTTCTCCTTTCAGAATGTTCCTCTTCTGGGGGAGACAAACTCCTGATCGGAGAGGGGCTAAGGGAATGAAAGTCTTTCCTTTTTCCCATTCTGATCGACTTGGAAGCCGTCACAACCTGCGGCTTCTCTCGCGCTTTAGAAGACGTCATGTATGACGCTTCCGCTCTCCGAGCGTCATGTATGACGTCTCTTGTTGACGTTTAGAAGACAGCTTCGCGTCCGGAAGACGCTTCGCTTTCTAAGGGCTTCCTACTCGGCGTCACAACTCTTGGACGG
The DNA here is from genome assembly GCF_015104395.2 of Macrobrachium nipponense. Classification (NCBI taxonomy): domain Eukaryota; kingdom Metazoa; phylum Arthropoda; class Malacostraca; order Decapoda; family Palaemonidae; genus Macrobrachium; species Macrobrachium nipponense. Next base: position 12,767,848 of record NC_061091.1, on the reverse strand, counting down.
AGCGTCACGTCTAAGATCCTCTTGATTTGACGCTTCACTTCTAAAAGACGTCTTCCGAGCAGGTGCGAGAGGACGAGACTTCTTAATAGGAAGCGTCACGTCCTTCCGACGGGGCGCTAAAACTCCCACAAGAGATGATAGTTTGTTTCTTGCACCGCCATAATGATCTTCCTTGACGCTTCTCCTACGTCTAGCGCCTGACGCCCTTCGTCATCACTCGGGAAGAAGCATGATGGGGTACTTCCTCATAAGCGTCAGGTGACGTTGACGCCACCTTCGCCTTCTTAATAGCAGACGGGGCGTCATCCGAGAAGCGCTCCGGGCTAGAATCAATGTCTTTGCTTCATATGACGCTTCAGCGGTCTCGATAAGGTCGACTCCTTCCACCCTCGTTTAGGTGAGGGAGAGGGAGAGGACGAGGAACGAAACACGCGAAGGACGCTTTTCCTGTAGCGCCCTTGAGCTGGCTGCCATGAAGCAAAGTCTAGCTGAAGGGACGTCTGACCGGTTGGGGATTCCCCACACCTCCTTAAGGCTTTCGACTTTCCTTCTCCTCTGGGCAGGTGAGCTTGGAAGAGGTCTAGGCCTGGGAGCGCCGCAGGGACGATCAACGCCCCCTCCACAACACTGATAGGGCTCACTTCACTAAAATTTTCACTATCACTAGCCTTACCTTTCGAGTCCGCCATCTTGGACTTCATGTCTCGAATCGTCGCTTTCAGATTGGCGATTTCCGATGCTCCGATCCGAAAAGACACTCTGAGAATGAGATTTATAGGGAGATTCTCCAGAAGTAGGGTGTTAGAATTATTATTTAAAGGCTCATAGGCCTTGAATTCACACCTTTCAGTCTTCTAACTCTATCCCTCTCTAACTTCTTCAAATAAGAAGTCAAAGTCTTCCATTCTTCTGCATTCAAAACTCTCGCATTCCTTACAAGTGTTAGTTAGCAGAACACTGCACCCCCCTACATTTACGGCATACAGTGTGGATCAACCGAAGCTTCGGTATCCTCACCCTGCAGCCTACATTCACACACATTCTCACACTCACATTAGAATCAGACATCCTGAGAAAAATCCAAAAGAGTTATTCCAAAAACAGTCCACAGTAGCGAATGCAAAACACGATCCAATATACGTCACCAAAAGTCGAAAAAACGTTGATCAAATGTTGAAAAAAAAGAATCCAAGTCAAGGTCAGGATGGTAAATAACAACAATGTTGATACCACCGGCGACAGAGAAAATCATGATAGAAACGGGGATGGTTTTCCTAGTCCTGCCACCCAGGGCAGGCCGGTAGATCACCTGACCTACCTGTAGCGAGTGGCGCGAAATTTGAATTTCTGTCGGGGACGACGGAGTCTTAGCTATGTTATTATCGACAGGTAAGTTGATTGTATGAAAATATTTTGTTTTTTCAAGGCAGTTTTGAAATCCAATATGGAGGCTATCGTCGGCCTGGCCAGTCTAATCACAGACAATCCAACATCTTTTCCAGCCTTCCAGCAATCATTTGAACAACGTTAGCGTATATATTATAACGTTTATTGATCTTACTCAAGATTGCAGTTGTAATCAGCACAATAAAACAACATTTTGTTTCCTATATTAGTGAAAGTATAAAACTTGTTATTCCCCGGGGTCATGGTTTGAACTGAATTAATTTTTACCTTGTAATCGGTGGTTTTATCCTTACTGCCATCACAACTGAAACTCCACAGTGCTTATTTGATTGTAATTATACACATTATTGGTCTTAATCCACTCCAAATTGCACTTGAACCACGTTTCTGTTCTGGTTCTAAGCGCTCACTCCATAAACAGTTTATGAGCAGCAGACGACAACACTGTTCATGAGGTGCAAAGCTTTATTCCCTTAATTGTTTACTTTTCTCATTATTTAGTTTAACTTTACTTTGTTACTTCAAAATGTTTATTTAATTCATGTCTATTATCCCTTTTCTGCAACCAAATTACCCCGAAAAATTAGAGATATTTCTAAAGTAGATACAATCCAATGTTTCTAACCTTGTCGTACATCTGGCTGTCAAAAACCATCGCGGAGCAGACGACGGGTAGTGGATTATAATTTTTTTTTCTTTTTGCTAGCACTTTTCATTGATTTAAGTCTATATTAGTATTTTGATTTTTTAATACCTGTATGCCAGAAATAATCTAACCTTTAATGTTTGCATGCTAAGAATGGCAAAATCATCGTTGCCACATTAGTGGAGCTTCACAAATACTCCGCCCATGCATTATTATAAACTGTTTCCATGAATTCTAGTTGTCATAGTAATGCAATAATAAAATTGTTTTAATATTCATGTATATATACTTCCAATACATAGGCTAATTTCACCAATTTCCACATTTTGTGTAAGTCTTATAACCAGTTTGGAGGGTGAACACATACCAATTGGCAACAGAGAGAGAGAGATGGAAGGTGAAGGAAGGAAGAAGGACAGGGGTGGCAGTGGAGGTGGGGGGAGAGGGTAGGTGGAGCTTTTTACTGCTGTGTTTGTATCCATTTCTGGATAATGGAGTTTTTGTCTATTGGTACAAGGACAAGTGTCGTTATTCTTTACGATTAGTGATTCACGATACCCTTATAAATTACGGCGGCAATGGGTGTGGAATTACACTAATAGCAAAATCTCATTCTGATACGAGTGTTCGTTACAGAAATATTGCCAAAAAACAAAAACCCTGCTTTCACTGTCTCTGAAACCCATATAGTATGGCTGCTTAGTTTTGTCAATCAAAGTTTTTTGTAATCAAGTACTCTTTGCAATCTAGCTACTATTTATATAGCTAAATTGTATTTTTCTCAATCAAAAACATATGCTCCTCATACTAACTTAACTCTTTTAACGACTTTTCTGGTCATTGCAAATTCGGCCCCATTAATTTCTTATGGTGCAAAAACAGACAAGAGGCCCAGGGAGCAAAAGCGATTGCGTTACACTATGGCGGTAATCCAGCAGTAAAACATCTTCATAGATCCAAAAAGTAAATATAATGGATATATATGCGCATTACGATTATAATAATTACATGCATAGCTGATAACAGTCTGCATGAATAACTGGTAAACTGTTCTGCAAGAAAGTTGAGTATGGCAATTCATTTACAATAGGTACGAAAGTCAAGATGTCATGACGTCATAATACAGAACTTAAAAATACGTTCTAATTCCAAAAAATATTTACTTAAATTTGAGTCAGAATCGAATTACTTTTTCAATAACGAATATTTTCAAATTAATCATCATAAATATGTAAAATATTGATGTTTTACTACTTATTTAAATAATTATCTAGTGCACGCTTCGTCGTCGCCTTCTACCAAAACCGTAGTTTCCTTAAAAACGTCGTGGCAAGGGACCGTTTTCTGATTGTTTTGATGAAAGTGCCCCAGCGTCTATGGGTACAAGTGGTGTGCGGGTTTATCACAGGAATTGGTTAGTTTGTTGACACAAGCGACTCCGTAAACATCGAGATGGCGTCAATCTTCTAAGTTATTTAATCATAAGTAAAAAATTTTGAAAGCGTTTTGGTGAAGTTTGCACTGCGTTGGCCACCCTTTTCATTACCCTCTGTTTAAAGCTTAAAATATGGCCTTAATTTCTAACTTTGGAGAAAATACTTACTTCGAAAGGAGAGTAGAGGTCTTTAGCTTGGTCTCTCACAAACAACAACTCACGACTGATGATCATCTCCGGTGTAAGGACACGGTATGAGTACTTTTTCGGAGGGTGTCCAGCCGTGATCGTCGTGTGTTGGCCAGTCCATGTGGTGTTTTACCCTAAATTGTAAACTAGTCCTTGAGATGTGATCTTAATTTCCAACTTTGGTTCTCCTTTAGATTCTACTCTCCTTTCGAAGTACGTATTTTCTCCAAAGTTAGAAATTAAGGCCAAATTTTAAGATTTAAACAGAGGGTAGTGAAAAGGGTGTACTACACGGCAGTCCAAATCTCACCAAAACGCGTTCAACATTTTTACTTACAACTCGAAATATTTAGAAGATTGACGCCATCTCGATGTTTACGGACTCGCTTGTGTCAATAACTTCCCATTTCCTGTGATAAATCCGCACACCACTTGCACCCACAGATGCTGGGCCACTTTCATCACAACAATCGGAACATGGAAACTTACCAGCTTGTTTGTTAGTAAACAACTGTTTTGGTAGAAGACAACGACGAAGCGTGCACACTTTGATAATTTTTAAAATAAATAGTAAAACATCAATATTTTACATATTTATGATGATTAATTTGAAAATATTCGTTTACTGAAAAGTAACTCTATTCTGACTCAAATTTAAGTAATTATTTTTTGGAATTAGAACGTTCGTTTAAGTCCTGTATTATGACGTCACGACATCTTGGCTTTCGTACCTATTGTAAATAATTGCTTTACTCAACTTTCTTGCAGAACAGTTTACCAGTTATTCATGCAGATTATCAGCTATTCATGTAATTGTTATAATCGTAATGAGCATATATACCTTTATTATTTACTTTTTGGATATATGAAGATGTTTTACTGCCGGATTATTGCCGTAGTGTGACGCAATCGTTTTCGGTCCCTGGGCCTCTGTCTGTTTTCGCACCATAAGAAATTATGGGGCCGAATTTGCAATGACCAGAAAGTCGTTAAAAGAGGAAAGTTAGCATTGAGGGGCATATGTTTTGATTGAGAAAAATACAAATTTATTCAATAGCTAGCTTGTAAAAAATACGATTACAAAAAACTTGATTGACAACTAAGCGGCATACCTACTATGGGTTTCAGAGACAGTGCAAGCACGTTTTTGGGCAATACCTATTTCTGTAACGAACACTCGTATCAAAACAAGATTTTGCAATAATGCATTACACCCAGTGCCGTAATTTATTAGGGTATCGTGAATCACTAATCGTAAAGAATAACGACACTTGTCCTTGTACCAAGAGACAAAAACTCCATTATGCAGAAATGGATACGAACGCGTTAAAAGTCCACCTACCCTCTCCCCCCCATCCACCGCCACCCCTTTCCTTCTTCCTTCCTTTGCCTTCCTCTCTCTCTCTCTCTCTCTCGCTCTCTCTTCTCTCTCTCTCTCTCTCTCTCTCTCTCTCTCTCTCTCTCTCTCACATGCAGACCGAACTCATGTTACCTCCATTAATAGAGAGAATTTATGCCAATGTAACTTTGTTTTCTGTTAAATGTCTACATTCTCCACAATTTACTCCAAACTTCTCTGCTGTCCTCAGAGCATCACTTGACGAAGATGCACCAAGACCTCAACTCCGGCCAGGGGGCCATAACCTAGTTAGGGCAGTATGTGAAAATCTTCGACACCTTGATATCGGTGTACCTGAGAAAGCAGTCATCCAAGATTTGCCACCATGGCAGGTTCCTATTCCTGCTGTCACTTTCACACCAACCTCTAAAGATGCCCATACCAGTCTCAGAAGCAGCTGGTTTGGAAACAATATCCAAAGTGTCAAGTTCAGTTCCTGCAGGACCACCACATCTACGTTGACGGCTAAGTACAGGCAGATGGAAGTGCAGCATGTGCTATGTTCTCCCCCACTTTAGAATCTCCTGAGGGTGGGTGGCATGGTCGTAGGTTGCCAAACTCATCCAGTTCCACTTATTGCGAACTTCAAGGTATATGGGATGCAGTAACCCTACTTGTTAGAAGAACTGTGAATGGATTGGTGATCTGTGACTCCAAATCTGCACTCCAGGCACTGACATCTTCTAGGCCCAGCTGTGGCCGTGTTGTGAGAGCATATTGTGTCAACTCGTTGCTGCTTACAATGCCTCACTTGTCTTGTCTTTCATGTGGATGCCCTCCCATATTGGGCTTGCTGGGAATGACATGGTGGACAGTCTTGCTAAAGCTGCCTGCACGCTGGACCTTGATGACAGAAATGTTGAGCCCTCACTTCGCTGCCTTAAACATAGAATATATTCAGCCGCTTTTGCCTGTACAGTACAGCGTAGGGATCAGAGAGGGGCACTAGTGTTTCCATACAACATCATGATAACTTTCTGCAAGAGCCTTCACAAGTACCGGTGACGTGGACTCATGGTGCGTAGGCATAATGTTGTAAGTGCCAGGATAAGGTTGGGATATCGTCCTGTGTGGCAGGTTGGACAGACACTAGATATACCACACTACACCTCATGTAAACTGTGTAACCTTGCTAATGCCAATAACCTTGAACACTACTGCTTCATTGCCCCACTGTCAGGAATCTGTTACCTCAAGGACAAAAAAATTTACTTCAAACCTGCCAATATTTACTCAAAGATGACCACCTAGACATAATTTAACTCGTCTTCCTCACTTTGGTGCTTGCTTAAACTGTCTGTTGCAGTTGTTGTGATAATAGAATACGATCTCTATATGTTATTTTGTAACTGATATACCGATGATTCAATGATGTAATTTTTTTTTTTTCTGTTGATTTCTGATGTAATGTATGTAACTGCTAATATGTAACTTTGTTTGACGTCTTTGGGCGTAATAAATTTATTAAATAATCTCTCTCTCTCTCTCTCTCTGTTGCCATTCGGTATGTGTTCACCCTCCAAACTGGGTAGAAGACTTACACAAAACGTTGAAATTGGTGAAATTAGGCTATGTATTGGAAGTATATATACATAAATATTAAAGAAATTTTATCATTATTGCATTACTATGACAACTAGAATTCATGGAAACAGTTTATAATAATGAATCGGCGTATGTGTGAAGCCTCCATTAATGTGGCAATGATGATTTTGCCATTCTTAGCATGCAAACATTAAAGGTTACATTTATTTCTGGCATTCAGTTATTAAAGAAATTCAAAATACTAATATAGACTTAAATCAATGAAAAGTGCTAGTAAAAACAAGAAAGCAAAAAAAAAATTTATATATAATCCTCTCATCCGTAGTTGTTCCTCTACGGTTTTCGGCAGCCAGATGTACGAAAAGGTTAGAAACATTGGATTGTATCTACTTTAGAAATATCTGTAATTTTCAGGGTAATTTGGTTGCAAAAAAGGGATAATATACATGAATTAAATTAAAATTTTTAAATAACAAAGTAAAGTTGAACTAAATAACGAGTAAAGTAAACAATATAGGGAATAAAACTTATAGTTTCGTCGTCTGCTGTTCGTAACTGTGTTTGTGGCGCGTGCGCTTAGGAACCAGGAACAGCAACTTGTTTAAAGTGCAATGTGAAGTGAATTGAGACCAAAATGTGTATAATAACAATCAAATAAGGTAAAAAGCCGCATGGTACAGGGGTGGACCATGTACGATCAATGTGTACAACCCCAAGAAAAGTACATTATAACGCGTCCTGACATCGGAGATGGGCATCATGTTGGTGAGAAACGGAGCGAAAGACTCTACTAAAAGACCTCTACTCCGGTGTCAGGAGGCGTTATAATGTACTTTTCTTGGGTGGTACACATTGATCGTACATGGTCCACCCCTGTACCATGCAGTTTTTTACCCTAAGCACTGTGGAGTTTCAGCTGTGATAGCAGTAAGGATAAAAACCACCGATTACAAGGTAAAAATGAATTCAGTTCAAACCATGAACCCGGGATTAAAAAGTTTGCTTAGAGTTGTAATTGTATTCTTGCTTCACCATTTAAATATCGAGTGAATAAGACCTGTCCACCGTGATAAGGGTTGGTAGTCGCTGGTGTTTCCCCCTACTTACTGCAAAGGGAGAGTAGAGGTCTCGAGCTCCAGCTCTCATCACCAACAACTCGTGACTGATGCCCATCTCTGGTGTCAGGACAAGTTAAAGTACTTTTTCGAAGGGCGGATCCACACACGGTGAAAACTGGATCAGCCAGTCCAGTCGGTTGTTTCCCTTAATGCAAGATTAGCATGCAAACCAAGAAAACGTCGTCTTTGTACCAGTTAGGATAAAGCAGGTTGATCCAGGGTTAATTTTCAGCTAACCTTATTAACCTTCAATAGGTAATTTACCCTAGTTGGCCAAGGCCTAGCCTAGTACTTAAACCACCAAAATTATACCTACCTAGCCTAGCTAGTACCTAAGATTCGAACTGTGGAACTTAGAACTGCTTGATTCACTACTAAAGTAGGTCCTAGAATTATCTTACCAGGCTCATCTCTCTCCAATTTAATTCGTAGGCTTGAAGATGACATGTAACTGGTCACCAGTGGTTTTTTCAAGGGAAACTCGAGTCTCTTTAACTACGTCAAACTACGCCAAACAAACAGTACACAGCTTCGTGGACAATTTCCTAGGTTGAATTTAATGTGTTCGTTTCTAAAGGCTTCGTTGTGTATTTTACAAAATGTTAACTTTTATATTTCGCTAAAAAAAGGAGCCTGTAAATATTTTAAAAGAATTTTAAAAATTTAAAACTCACTCCCGTGCCAAAATAATATCTTTGTGTTTAAAACGACCATATTACCGCGTTTCTACAAAGCGTTAATAATCCTAAATAGGAATCGGACAGTTTGTTTACTAAACCTTCATAGATATGGTATTGGACAGAGAAGAGGTATGAGACATTATTGTCAGTAATATATTAAATTCGCCTGAATACTGTATATACCTTGCTATTTTATCCATACTTTAAAATAGTATGTTATGATGATAATGACATTTAGTTTTATCTATGCTGTTGGCGTTTAGAAATACTTTAGGCATAAAGTGATCAGTTTGAAAATGATAACATTATTATTAAATAATAATGTTGTCCGTATGTATGGTAACAGATTTTATTTACTTAATTTAATGTCATATCATCGTATTAAAACTTCCTAAAGTTCCTGCCTTTCATTTGATCAAGCTTTCTGGTTACAGAAGACGGAAGTCCATCAGTATGCACCTCTATTTCTTGAATACCTAATGCCACCATTCCAGGTCACTAAAGTGAGACTCGAGACATTGTAACGCAAATAAAACTCCCACATAAAATATTTTGAGTTCGGTAATGTTTAATGTTCTACCACTTAATCTGTAAATTAATCGTGCGCTGGTATGCAACATTGCAACTAAAGCCGTATCTTATTGGCGGGAATCTGTGAATCCCGCTGTCAGAAGTTTGATCACTAGTCGGAAGACGCGTAGGTAATCCAATCTTGAAAAGTTCGACTTCAATCAGGACCTTGATGGATAACGTAGGTGAATGGAAACTGAGAAAATATGCAAGAGCAGTGGTTAGTGGTCCACATGATGGTAAAGAATGGGAAAGTTTACTTTCCTCCCCAGAAAAACCGTTGGTCGTATCTTTATCCAAGGTAGGAATACTTGTTTAAGAATGTTATGAAAGATCATCCATAGGCCTATACTGGCTCAGTCATAGTTGTTCGTTTTCTCTTACGTACCATAATTCTAAAACTAGGGTGGTCCAAGTATTTTAGTCCCTGTACGTTACTGAAGCAGCCTCTAGGGCCTATTATAACTAACATTTTATAAGCGATTTCTGTGAGTGGATGCTAGCCTTCCGATTCTCAGCACGTGGTTTCTAGACCGGTGTCCATCACAGGTACAGTGATGCACAATTCACCTATTTCATAGATGGACACTCGTATTAAACTGTATACCTAAAAATAAACCAAGTTTTTTTTCGTGGAATATTCGGGAGAATAAATGGTTTTATGTATTACAGAGTGGTTTGAGACAAGGGAGTGGTAGTCTATTCATCAACTTAATATTTTTATGAACGAATCATATGACAAAAATCGAAAAATGACACCTATATATATTTACTTTGGTTATAAACTTAGGGACTGAAATTCATGAAGTGTAAAAGGTACGCATAGGAGAAAGGGTGGACCAGTGTTTTGAAGGTTAGAATCACTGGAAAAATTGTAGGATGGGTTTTTGACAAAAGTATCATCCGTCCGGACGGACCTTTACAGAAGCTAATTGAGTAGATCTATATCACTAATCCGCGGCACCTAGACTATGGCAGTTGCGGTTTTACCTCCTGAACAAGACTTTTAAGTAATATTTATTCGGACGAATGTATTAAGCCCCAGGGGCCAGTGCTAAACACGGCGAAGTACATTGGACGCCCCAATCCCTAGTGGATGTCGTATTCGCGGTTATGTTCCTAGTAGTCCGTGCGGAACTATTCTTTAGAATTACCGCTAATCGAGAGATTAGTGAAATAGCAGGAAAGGAAGTGCACGAAAGCTGTGTGTAAGGCCGGGAATTCATCGAAATGAGCTAGTGACGTTGAAAGTATTTGTGTTGGTTGTTCTGTTAATGAAAATATTATTGATTTTGTTGTGTGGGCCTTTGTAGATTACCAACTAATTTTTATATTTCCATTGTAGTTTTTAAAAAAATATTGACTATATTTACTACATGTTTAGAACTTACTAAGATATTCTACGTAAGGGTTCATCCGCTTGCTAGGAATAAGATAATCCATGAACTGTCCTATAAAACAGGTAAATAAACCTGACAGTTTCAAATTGCCCTGGGAAAATTTTATTTCAAGTGAACTTCGTTCTGAAATTTATTTCGCAATTGCTCTTCACAATTGACCGTTAATTTTTCCTACCACAGGAAGGAATACTGAAAGTCCAGATGGAAAACGATCTCCTGGAATACTGGAATTTACTCAGAGCAAAAGATATCAGGATGTTTATTCGGGAATCGTGTCTCCTCTTCTTATGCAAGGCCAAGGTAAAGTTGTAATAATTTGATCACTGGAATAGCTGTTTGGATGTGGTTCATATGTGTAGGCTTCAGACACCATATGCAATTTCCCTTTACATGAGAAAATGTAATAAAATATAATTGAGAGGGAAGTGGGGGAAATCCGGCCAGGATAGGACCACAGAGTCACAGCATTGAATTTAGTACGTGCAAAAGGTATGAAGAGGGAATAACATCAGTAAGTTTAGGTATGAGTGAAGTGAATTGGAGGATAGAAGAGACATAGCTCCATGATACAAATTAAAGAGATTAGTACAAGTTCGATAATGGTTGTCGTCACTCGTCAGGATTGTTGAGGGTGTAAAACCTTGGTAAATCGGGCAACTGAGAGCTTGATGAAGAGAAGCATCAACGGTTGACGAGAAAAGTGGTACTACCGTACGTGTGTGAGTGGTTGCCCAGGTTGTGTGAGGTATGTTTGACTGCTGGAAATTTTACAAAGGATGGGATAAAGGAATAGGATAATTACTCCTTTGTGTATGGGTAAAGGTGACAGAGGAACATTGCGTTTGACTGAGAAAATTAGGGAGACTACCGGCAGAATGACAGGGAAGACGAGAAAGTTTAGACAAGCAAGACATTGTCAAGATCAAGCGAGTTATAAAATTGTTACGTGATAATTCTGACAGTCAAAGGGAAGAGCCAGTATGTAGCTCATATGGCCCTGGAAAAAAGGAATGATAAGAGGTATTTGGACGATGCTGAGTATGCATGGTATGGAAGAAAAGATGATAACAGAAATTAAATGTATTTATGATGGAAGCAAAGCACGTGTTTCATTATGTAGACAGGGGAGTTACTGGTTTGGTGTGAAGGTGGGTCTGTGACAATTGTATTGTCTACGTAGTACCATAGTCTGAGAGAGAGAGATTTACACTGAATGTATTGCAAAATGGTGATGTTTGCATATTGTTTACTATATTGATTGTGAGGTTGCTATAAAGTTTTTTTCTCGTTTAATATATAAATGCTGATGATACGGCGTGCACATATGTACCCTACACTTCTTCTTTTCCATATAGGGCCTGGTACGTAAATGGCGGATACAGTTCTGCGGTGGTGCTATCAGCCAATGAGCACTGCTCCAGGTGTTTACATAGTCATCAACAAGTTCTTATCCGAACCTTTCATCCCTGCTAACCAAGGATGCCTGACAAGCCTGATTCTTCGACATTTACCAGGCCGCCCATGTCGCAGATGTCTACCACAGCTCCTGTCTCTTGGCCCGCTTCATCATCGGCTGCTGTTGAACCTGCAGACACTCCGAAGGTGAGTGACACTGGTCACGTTAATGTTCAAGCTCAGAAGAAATCCGCCAAAACGTCACCCGCCAAGAAGAGACTCAAGTCAGATGACGGGGGCTGTGCCAGAACGCGAGGTGATTCTGAGCAAGGTGAGTCTACTGCAGAACACCCATATAACTTGGTATTGTTTGCAAAGTGAGGATTTGTCGTATCCCGCAGACTTCTGTCAGTTTAACACAGAGTAAGTTTTACATAAATCTCAATTGCACAAAACTTGGAGGGTGAAAAATCACAGGAAACACCAAATTAATTGCCCTAAACCAGTGGTTCCAAAATTTTTCAGGTCGTTACCCACTTTTCATACAGGATACTTGTACATGGCCCACTGCCAAGTATAACCCATGTATGTACAAAACCAGTGGTTTTATACACAGATATCCTCAGATTATGGCCCGCAGTTTGGGAACCAGTGAAATTTCCCCTACAAGCTTGCTTTTTAGTTCCCATTTCATGCAGCACCATTTACAACGTAAACCATCTGCGTTAACCGCTATTATTTAAGCATTCCATGAGTATGTACTGTATTGCCCGGTACAGCACGGTATAAGAGAGATCTACCATACAGTATTTTTTAAAAATATTATACTAGATGTACTTACATGAATATATGCCTATACATTCGGGTGCACTGATGGTACTAACACCCTACGGGGCTCCTGGATTGAAAGGTATTGAAGTTAAATGTCATATTCTTGGTAATGAACTGCACTTAGAATATAGTACAAGGGAGACTTATTCACAGCATTTGGTGACATTGTTTAAAGGCTGCACTTTTAGTTTTTCTTTACTCTTAGATGATTATGGATCCAAGCCGAATATACCTCGCTCAGGGCGGATTCAAGTTTTTCACTGGCTTAGCGTTTTGTGTTTGATTTACCAAGTTGCATCACAGTTCACTTGCTAACTATGGCCGTATGGATAGAGTTAAATAAGCAATAGCTTTTATCTGCATGTACAGTGCTTCACTTGAAACGTTTTGAGGAAACCATGAGTAAGCACAAATAACATTTTATATATGTACGTGTACACGTTGCATATATTTGTGTAGTTCCCTTAATTTTTGGATATTCTTGTGCTTATGCTTTTAGTTTACTTAAAACACAGATTTAATACAAATTATCACACGAATTCCAGGCACCAAGAATGATAGGAATCTGCCAAAGGCTTCAGACCTGATTATCATGCCCGGACTGGAGTGCATGGTGAAGGCAACCATCCAGGATCCTAACTTTCCAGACCTGGTTGAGGCTGTGCATACGATCATTTCAAATATGTGAATGCTCAGTGGTTAAAACTGTAGCTTAAAATCAGAACCCAGTGTTGTCTTCATTTCATAGAGCATTCTAGATGACTTTATTGGTTTCTGAATCATAACCTTAGTCTTATGTAAGAAGTTACAATTTTTTTCTTTTCTTTTTCTTTACTTTAAGACCTTACGTTTACTGTAAGTTTCTTTTAATGTCAAGGTCTAATATCAATGAAGAAAAATGATGTGGCTAGAGACAAGAAGGATTTGAATGGCTGTTTCATGGTTATAATCCTAATTCTAAGTCTAACTGTTTCCTTATGTGGTGGTATAGAGCCATGCTATAAACATGTGTATGTAAAATATCAACAAAATTATCAGTGGGGATTTTGTATAAAATGCAATAAATGGAAGTTCTGAAGTGTGATTTATCCTTTAAATGTATCACTTCAGATACCATCCTGGTGAGAAAGCATTTACAAGGACTCGATTAAGCAACACGTTTTGAAAAGAAACATTGGATGTGCCGTGGTCCTGCACAAGTCTTCTATTTAATCCTCTTTCAACTTTAATTTCCTGAATGTGAACCTTGTTACCACGAGAAGTATCGAGCCGAGGAACCATGTGATCAGAGCCAACGATGTCGCCAACATCACCCACACATCTACATTGTAGACTTTGTACCTACAACATAAATAGTCTATTGAAGCATCTACATATTTCTAAACACACTATATGTTTGTGTGTGTACCTTACTATTAAGTCACTCCTTTGATAATAAGAGGGCACACAACTCATTATCTTAAGAAATGTAGAAATTTTAAATTATCAATATAAATCATACTTCTAGATATGAAAGAAGCCTATAAATAATTAGGGCCAACGCACCATGGCATCTGGGAAATTGGGCTCCTGAGGTGTGTGGCACCCTTGTGGCGGACGACGTACTCTGTCCAGAACAAGGCCATTTCCTTCGGAGTCAGTGGCTGGTCTCTCATCAGAGGGATCTCGAATGTACAATTTCATGCATTCTGTCAAGTAGGAAAAGGCAGTGGTGTATTGTCTGCGCTCATTTTTGCTTATTAGTACGATCACTTGAATGCAAGCGCAGACATTTTACCCACAAGAAAGAATAACTTACGTCTTGTTATTCATGACGGACAGGATCCCTTCCAGGAGTCTTCCATCAGTGAGATCCTTCCACAGGAGCGTCTTGCCCCACCCTTGGCGTTCCACGTCCCTCATATTGGACTCTTGATCACCTATGACAGGTATACCCAGCAAGGGTCTCCCGTGGTACAGAGATTCCAAAGTGCTCAGTAGACCTCCGTGGGTTATGAAGAGGCGAAGTTTTGGGTGGCCTAGTGAAATTCAGAAGCCAAGTTTGTAAGAAATGGATTTCAAAAGCTCTTCGACAAACTTAAGTTATTTTCTTTAAGTGTAAGATGAGTATTCCTTTTCTCATTTTTAAATTATCTCATTCACTTTTATCTATGTCAAACACTAGAAAAATATTGATGAAATCTCCTTCATCCAAGAGGTGGGTCAAAGTCAAGTGGATTCAGTAACAGAAATCAGGATCAGTTGAGAATAGAAAAACAAGAGAATGAAGTGTAATCAAGCGCAAGGCTGGAAAGGAGACTTTAGACATTGCCATATGGTAAATCCAGCATTTCTGCAACGGTCATAATCCCACTAACCAAGAATATCCTGCTGTGGCAACCACTTTGATACTCTCACGTTTCGGGGAATCCCAGGCATAGACGGGTCATCCCATTTCCAGAGCACTCGCTGCTTCAGGGATCCAAAAGCACTGACCAGCATCTGTCTGTGACTGCAAAAGAGGAAGAAAAAAAAGGAGGCTTCTTTACTTGTCTCATTTTCCACCCATCTGAATCTGGGACCTAATCAACGACAGCACTATATAAACATATAAATACAGGCGGTTCCCCAGGTTATGTCAGGGCTCGGTTTACGTCATTCCGAGGTTTCATCAAAAATTATGGCTCCAAAATGGGAGAATAGTAAAAAATTTGGAGGTTTTTCACACTGTCAAAAATTTAAAAAGTTAATTCTAGAAATTTCAAAAATTTCAAGAGACCCAGTTCTCAAGCGTTTGCACAATCCTGCAAACAGTCAGCATGGAACACTCAACAACAGTTGAGAAGTTTCATTCTAGAATTATTCTTTATTATTTGGTGTCATGCTCTGAAAGGCTCTATACCCTAGGCATAAAAGGTGAGATTTCATTTGAAGGATTTGAGGAGCATCAGGAATCAAGTTGTCACACAGAAGTTGCTACAGTGCTGCTGCTCAACATTACTCACTTTAATCACAAAATGTTACATCTTAACATAGCTGTATTCAATTTAAACTCCTTGTTCCTTTAACAGCTCACATTAACATTAATAAAATGTTCAAAATATACCACACGTTGATGGTTCAAACGTCTCGGATATATATTCCTTTCTTAAATTGGCTTTATTTTCAATTTCTCTTATTTTCAACTGGTCTTTGGGGATCTTTAACGATGATTATTCCTCGCTAACATTTATGCCACCTTTAAATACAACTACCACAGCAAATGACACATTCTGCAATGGTTTGAAGACATTCCTGACATCAGGACTATCTCAGACTTTCAACGTAAAGTTGCCAATACTCCATTTGCAATGACATTCAATAAATTTCACAACACTAATGATTTCAGGCCCTTTTCATAGCGACGTGCTTTTAACATCTTTCCAATGGGGTTTCGCAAATGACGATCGTAGGAAGGACCAGTTGGTTATCATACCGATTTTGTCTGGTTTTCCTTCACACAAATAAAAGGGTTTTCCACTTACCTCTCTGGGAGGTCAGCTGACTTGACGGCCGTCCCAAGGCTGAAGAAAATGAAGCCGTTCTCCCCCGATCCTTCCACCCAGTCGCTGAGATCCTACCGGTTCAGAAATGAGTGTTTTCACCGTATGGAAATGTTTGCATATCGTCATTATTATTATTATTGAACGAGCCCACAAAATAGGCCACTGACGCAAAATTCGAGCTTCCAAAGAATAATATGGTGTTCATTAGGATGAAGCGAGACGAGGTGAAGGAAAATACACAAAGAAAGAGATCCCACTGATTAAAAAAGGAAACGAAAATTAATAAATTAACAGATAAAAATGTATATTTAAAATGCAAGGGAGAATAGTATTTATTAACCTGTCGTTCTGTGAATAATAGTTTATAGGCTTCTTTACTCGAGTTCTTTCAACTCCAGTTCATGTCATACTACTGTATCATTTCTACCGATGTTCTCTGACAAAATCAAAGGTTGCACAATGGCAGGTAAATTGTAATGCAAGTATTTTCCCATTTACGCTAATGAATCAACGTCAACCTCAATTTCCAAAGCAGGAGTGACAATTATGAAATGTTCTCTGGAGGTACAATCCCTCAGAAGTCTCAAGAGCGTACGTACGTCATTCCATACTTTTGAATGATTTGATTCACTGCATCACTTCATAAACTCAAGCTCTAGTTCATCTAATTAACTACGCTTTCATTACGACGAGACAGAGGCAGCAAACCTTAGGAAGGGGTTCCGCAGGGCGGCAGTGGATCCCCCCTAAATGGATGACGCTGGGACGTGGGGGGACGCACTGGAGTCTCCAGTTATCCGTACGCTGGAATTAGGAGAGAATCGGGAACGTGACGACCAGAAAAAAAGGAATGTGCAAAATTATTTTTAACAACTCGACACTTTCTAAAGTAATCACGGAGTATAATACTTTTGTAGTGTACTAAAGGCGTGAATTATTCTACACGGACAATGTTGTTTATTGTTTTGAACAGTTATTCCTAATAACTATTCTTAAAAACTAAAAATTCTTCCGTGTTGCAAACCATTTACAATTGCACGTTCCACTGTTGAGATCATTCTCCATACTGTGTTTTCTCACTTTCAAACAGTCACTTCGAAGATCCAGCAGGACGTCTACTAACTGTCAGTTTATATGAAAGATAATAAAGAATTCATACTTAAACTCAAATCAGTGTCTGCCAGGGGCATGACCAGTACCACTACCTGTTCAAAAACGCCAGTGAGACATTCCTCTGAATTTCGGGGAAGGGAGGCATATCCTCAGGACAAAGTCCACTTCTGTGACATTCTTGCTCCATCCTGAAATGGGTAATGAAAGCATTTGAGAGAATAAAATGAAAATAAGAGAAGAATTTGGACGAGGATATATAGCTTTAGCACTGAAAGGGAAGCTGAGAGTAGAAAGGTGAAAGGTGTAACAGGAGGAAAACCTCGCAGTTGCTCTGTGAAACAACGTGCAACAGAGGGTAGATAGGAAGATGGAAGAAAGAGAATATGAAAGGAGGTACAGTAAAAGGAAAGAAAGAGGTTGCAGCAGCTAGGGGCCGAAGGAACGCTGCAAAGAACCCTAATTAATGCCTAGAGTGAACAGCATGAGACGCACTGACTGCACTGTCCTCTACTGGTGAAAATATTGGGGTCTTGCATCATTTCCAATTTACACTGTTTTTTGTTAATTTTTCCGAATTAAACTGGTGTCCTGTAAAGGGTAGTTTCAGGGAGAGGGAGGCACCAGAATAGTACGTGATCTTGGTGAATTGTAAAGAAACACAACCACCAGCATGAGAATTACTGTAAGGATGACTATAGCTGGTTCACTAAAGGTAGGTAGATTCGTCGATGAGCCCTACACTTACGAGACGTTTGTTTAGTGGCCGCTGATTGGCTAGTACTGGGAGGTAGTCAGCTCCCAGCCAATCAGCGGCCACCAAACAAACGTCTGGTAGGCATAAGGCTCACCCAAGAATCTACCTTAAATGAACCAGTTATAGCAGCTTCCATGGTAGAGGAGGACAAGGATGTAAGAATGGAGCCCCCTTGGTGCTCTAGAGTCTAGAGAGCAAAACTAGATAGGTGGTGAAAGGGTTAGAGATTAGAAGGCTGAAGAGAAGTCATACAAAGACTGAACATATATGCAATGGGACGGAGGATGACCAGCGAGCCGCAATCAAGCTGGGAGAAGGGAACATCAGGAGGGAATTTAGGTTTGAGTATCTGGGCTGGATAATTGATGCAAAGGGTGATATGGATAAATGATTAACCACAAAATTCTAGCCGGATGGAATCATTTGATGTTGAATTAGGCGTACTCTGCGAAAAGAGTCCCTAAAGCGAAGTCAAGGTACGTTCCCTAAAGCGAAGTCAAGGTACGTAAGTGGTGGTAAGACCTACTTTGTGATATGGGCTAGAACGGCACCACTACAGAAAACTACATAAGGCAGTGGTAAGACACCACTACAGAAAACTACATAAGGCAGTGGTAAGACCTACTTTGTGATATGGGGTAGAACGGCACACCACTACAGAAAACTACAGAAGGTGGTGGTAAGACCTGTCTTGTTATATGGACTAGAACAGCACACACCATACTGAAAACTACAGAAGGTGGTGGTAAGACCTGCTTCGTTATATGGACTAGAACAGCACTACTACAGAAAACTATAAAGTGTGGTGGTAAGGCCTACTTTGTTATATGGGCTAGAACGGCACACCACTACAGAAAACTACAGAAGGCGGTGGTAAGATCTATTTTTTTTTATATATATATGGGCTAGAACGGCACCACTACAGAAAACATAACACAATAAGTCAGATGTGGCAGAAATGAGGGTGCTCAGATGGATGAGTGGGTTGGCAAGTGGCAAGGAGAGATAAGATAAGAGATGAAGGCATCAGGGGATAAACAGAAGTCACTGGAGCGTCAAGGAACACCCAAGGGTCAAAGGCGAGATATTTTGAGATCCCGATAAAGAGGGGAGATAACGATGGACATGTTGCGGGAAAGATCACGGACATGGAAGTGATAGGGACACAAAGATGAGGAAGATTTAAGAGAAGATAAGAGACTGCATTCGAGAAGACAACGAGAGGGACAAAGGAAGGGAGGTCTCACGATAGAAACACCTGGGCAAAAGCTCATTTTAAAAGCAGTGACTCCAACAAAGGATTGAGCTGAGATGAAGAACTTATGAATAACGTTAAAACTTATGTCAAATTTTCATATTTACAGATTAAAGTCTCATAACATAAACAAACAATGAATACTGTCATCAAGAAGTTTGAAAGTATTGGGCCCGTCTCTGAATACCCTCGGCGACGTTCAGACCCAACAGAAAAGTTTGCCCAAGACTAGAAAAGTCCTATTTATGTGCAAGTTTTGTCATAAAGGTCTAATTAAGGCTGCCCAGGCGATGAAAGGTGTTCATACTTCTCTCCAGATTTAGATCCTAAAATAGTCACTGAATAAGTATAAGGACAATAATCTGCTATGCCACTTACTTGTCACTGAGTAAATAATTCCCTAGTGAGGGAAGGCAAACTTCTGCCATCACATTCTTGGCCCTCTGCCAGAAAGTCAGCGGGTGAGTGTGGTCGAAAATCTGGACGGTCGCAAATGAGGGGAAGCTTGGATTCCCGACAGGCTCAGCCAAGGCGGGCGTCATACTGACGGGGTTAACGTAGATGAAAGGAACCTGTAATGGTAACGTTCACCACTCAGCGACTGAACTACAAATAGAAATATAGGCCAAGCACTGGGACCTATGAGTCATTTCAGTCAAGGCACACCCTGATATGGAAATTGACAGGAAAAGGTTTGAAAGGTGTAGAAGGAGGAAAACTTCCAATCAAGTGTTAGGGGTGTGTGGAAAGTAAGGTGGAAGAAAGAGAATATGAAAGGAGTTACAGTTAAAGGAACGAAAGGGGCTGCAGCTAGGGGCCGAAGTCACTCTGCAAAGAACTTCGAGTAGTGCGTACAGTGCACCACATGAGGTGCACTGACGGCACTACCTCTCCCTACAAGCCCTTTAAGAAAAATATTAGTAAAATATATCACGGAAGCAAATAATAAAAAATATCTGATAACAAAATAAACATGATGGGAGTCTAGCATGGTAAAATACCAGTTGACAAGAAGAGAAAAGCATGTTTTTTTTTTTTTTTTACCTCAAAATTTAACAGCTCGAAAAGGCAGATGAAGAATAATAATCGAATATGAATTAAATACCTTAAAAAATGAAAAATAAAAATCGGGAAAGCACTTATCTTTATAACTTGAACTGTGATCCGAATGAGATCTTACTATGAAACCGGTTATTTCTGTTAGTGCAGACAAACTCATACTTTGGTGAACACCTTTTTAAAGTTTGTACTAAATGAATATTACCAACTGGTTCTGGGTTTTTTTTCGTAAGATGTGGCAAAATCTATGTCCATGCTTCGAATGTTTTTTTTTTTTATTATTATTAAATTACAATGGCCCTCATCACTGACAAAAAAAAACAGCTTTACCATTATTTCCATCATATATAGTATATATTTACATACATACATACACACACACACATATATATATATATATATATATATATATATATATATATATATATATATATATATATATATATATATATATATATACATTGATATTATGTATTATATATGAGGGCCTCAGAACCACAGAGTTGAAAACGCCACCCCACCCCCCCCAATATTTAGTTAGGAGTACCAGTAGATTTAGCAACGTTTCCTCTGTCTATTTGTTGCATTTCTATGCTATTCAGGAGTTTCAAAAAGGTCGAAATCCCTACTTGAGCAGTAGGAATTATCGATTTTGTCTACATGAATGAACGTTGTGTCGCGCGGAGGGGAGGTTTCGCTAGGTCCTCATAAGAACTTCAGGTTTAGGAACCACAAGGAAGCACGTGCGCAACAGCCTCAAGAGTGAGCCCAAATGAGAGAGCGCGTCACTAAGCCGGTAGTCAGTTCTAAGCCAATCAGGCATTTTTATGCATGACACTTACCTGGCAGGTATATATATAGCTGTATTTTCTGAAGTCCGACAGAATTTAAAAAACTTCCGACACACGCAGTGGCGGCCAGGTGGTTAGTACCCATTCCCGCCGCTGGGAGGCGGGTATCAGGAACCATTCCCATTTTCTATTCATAAATTTTCTGTCGCCGGTACGAAAACACCTGTTTTCAGTACCTCCGGCTTTAGGATTTTGGAAACTTCATTTGCCGCTAAGTATCCTAATTGTCTTTTAATTTATTTACTTGGATTTGTGGCTAGGCATACGCTATCTTAAATTGATTTGAATTTGATTCATTTTTGCATAAGATATCTGAATCTAGTTAGCTAGTTTCAGAGGGTGTTGTCTGCAAAGATAGGGTGTGGCTACCGAAAGCTTCGGTAGTTCCGCACTTGGGGGGCGCAATTAATCAGTATGTCTATTTCCGTAAGGAAAAAGTATGATTCGTATGTACGCAATTAATCAGTAAACGTGTCTAATTCCGTAAGGAAAAGTTTGTTTAGTATGTACGCTATTAATCAATTACGAAAGTCAGGGTAGTGATACTGCTAACCTTCCGGTAGACTTTATTTTGCCTAACGCTGTAGTATGGCCTACGGGTTATGACTATGTCTGCGAGAGGTGATCGCTCTCCATTGTTGTGAAGAGTTCTACTTCTGTTTTTGTTACGCCTAACCCTGTAATGTTGCCTTCGGGCCCTAAAACAGTGGTCGGTAGAGGTTATTGCCCTTTCTCTTATACTATTTCGATTCGTAACTTAGAATCGAAAGTGTTTGCTTTAGAGAGCAATAGTGAAGTGGCTAAGTGCAGTGACAGTGCCCCTTGTGTAGTGGAGGGTGCGTCAGATCGGCCATATAACGCCTCTAGGTCTAGACCTCTGTCGAACTCCCAGAACCAAGGGAGAGGGCATGTCGAAAGCCGAAGGAGGGTTACAGGGAACCCCACCGATCTGGCGTGCCTTCGGCAGTTTCTGATGAAAATACCCAGACTGCCAAAGTGCGTGCACATGCACGAATCCTGAAGGATTGCTTCTCGTCCTCCGAGGCGTCCTCCCCGCACAAGGGTTGGAGCTCTCGGAAGGACTCGCGCCCTCTAAGAAGCTTTATAGAAGAGGACGCTTCACGTCCCTTCTCCCTCGTTATGTGTTTCAGTGAGAAGTAAGAAGGCGAAAGTTGCCTGATCACGTGTACTTCTTTCACCAAGAAATAGGAAAAAGAAGGCAGTTTCTCTCGCTTGTTTTTGACGCCTGTCAGGAGCGTGACGCTTTTCTGCACGCTTATTTGGACGATCGGCTTGAACAGGACGCTCGGATGGACGCACTCACCAGTGGACGCCGAGCGTCCTCGCCAGTGGCCGCCGAGCGCGCACCAGGACGCCGAGCGTCCTCGCCAGTGGACGCCGAGCGTCCTCTTCAGTGGACGCCGAGCGCGCACCAGGACGCCGAGCGTCCTCGCCAGTGGACGCCGAGCGCGCACCAGAACGTTTCTGTTGAACTCTTCAAGCTCTTGTTTAAGATTTGAGCATCAAGAAAGTGAACAGAACTTCGTCTTCGAAACCCAACAAGACCTCGGTTTCGTGAATTCAAGAGGTCTCTGTCAATATTATATTGCTTTTCGCAAAGGTGGATGGAGTTAAGGAAAGCTCAAGGGAAGATCTCGTTTTCTCTACCTCAGTCAAGACTTTGAGATAAGACAGTTACGGGTTATGTAAAGGCTCGACGTCCTGAACGTCAGGATTTTCGGCAACGTTCAGTAGGATTCTTGCAAAGGCACTCATCAAAAGGACGCTCTTCAGGAAAGCGCAAGACGAGACTTCCTTTGCCATACTGCCAATAAATTTAAAGCTTTTTAGACCATCTGAAAGGGTTTTTCAGATGATAGATTTTGTTAGTTTCTAGTCGAGACTTCCATGCCGATTGAGCAGCGTCGTTCTACCTACCGTAAGCCCAGTCTTTTAACAGGATTCTTGTCCCTTCCTTGTTTGAGACGGGAATCGAAAAATAAAAAAGGCTCGACTTCCTGGATTACGTTTTGTCAATTCAGTGACTTTCCCCCATTGACAATATACTATCGTTTTGTCAAGTAAGTGGGTCTCCCCTCATTGACAAAATATCTCTCTGTACCGTTAATGGGTTAGTTCTCATTGACAAACATCTCATTAACTTGATATTGCGTAAGCGAATAAGGACAAGGTTCGGAAGAGCTCTCCTTCCTCATTCGCAGACTCGTACAAGAAATAGACTTGTAGACTACGTCAATGAACGCTTATGTCCAGTATCTTAAGAAGCTTGAGATGTCTGCTTCGATTCTCTAAGTTTTGTTCATGAAACTTGCCTGTCAGATATGTATGTAGCTGTATTTCCGAATTCAGCTATATAATGTCTGCAGGTAAGTATGAACAAACTTTATTGTGATATAATAAAATTTTTTTGCCTTGCGTTATTTTACTACTGGTTGGTTTCAAGTCATACACGCTTGCTGTAGTTACCTCTTCGGATGGCAAACCGAGAGGTCTATTGTCTACTATTTTAAGGACATTTAATCGTCACTCCCTGCAGCCTTCAGGAGTTTCCGATTTATCTTTTACCGTTGTATGGTAGTGTTCTGACGACACAAACGCATCTATATATTTAGCGTTTTCTGTTTCGCTTAAATATACCAGCTTGAGAGTCTCTTTTTGTTCAAAAAATAAAAAAAACGGACCTATTTCTTCGTAGAATAGGGTAGCTGGCAACCAGACATAAAGTTAAGAGACGACGTTCGTAAGCTGCTGGCTGCTGCTGTGTCTGACTGTCCAAGTTCCAACCGAGCCACCAGTAACAGATCGTGCGCTGTCATGCGCTGTAGGTTACGTCTCTCTCTCCTGCGGGATTGACTGACTAACCGTATCTCGGTGCTGGCGGTTACGTCTCTCCTGCGGGATTGACTGACTAACTGTATCTCTGTCCTACAATCACGGACTTTAGCCTAAGATTGAGGGGTTTTCTTACGTGAATGAATAAACGTTGCATTCGTTTTGCCTTACTATGTTTCAACAGAGTATCTCTTAATCCTTTCGGTGCTCGTTACCGCACGGTATAGAACTACGAGTCTACCGCAACATTGCACTTTTATATGCTCTCCTGCTTAGGCAAAGCGCAGCCTTATAGGGAAGTAAGCATACTGGGGAGGGAATGGATGAGCTTGCTGGGGACCATTTCCTTCCTGAAGAAGTTTGTTTCCCCGAATAGACTGCAATTCAGACCACAGTTTTTTCCTACCGGGAAAACTGAAATATTTATTCAAGATCTAGGAATTATTCTGAACATCTCTCAGTGCGTCATGATAAAAAGAAGGTGCCGGACATCTGGATAGTGTTTCAGATGTCCTGGATCTTAATCTGAAAGAAGTAAATGCAATTCGGTAGTCCCTCCAGTCCTCGAAACGAGTTTTTGGTTTACCAGTGGTCCACATCAACTCTGATATTCCACAGCTCTCTCATATCTTAAGAAGTATCTTCTCTCGGTCCCTGCTCGAGTTTACGAGAAAGAGCCTATTATAACAACAGGCGTAGAATGTGTAACGATCATCTAGAGGTTCGTTACAGGATTGCAAAAGTCCGTACGAATCGTCTCGATCGACGGCAGCAACGATAGATTACTAACATGCTAGGTATTTTAATTAAGTGGTGTTCTTTTTATGGTTGTCTGAGAGGGTTATTTCCTCTTCAGTATGTGAAGTGTAATGTGTTACGTTAGCTTTGTGTGTGGTTCAGGTGGTCTAACTTATCCTAGCATGAATGCCCCTGGTAAGAGAGGGCTAGGGTTCCTGTCAACAAAATTAAATGTCCCGTCCAGTTGTCAGACCCTTGTTATTAGCTTTCTCAACAAACAGGTCACATCCTAGTTGAGAGCTACTAAGGTTTAGCAGGCTAAGAGGCAGGACCTACGAAGTCAGCTACCTTAGCAGGTAAGGAACTTAATAAATAATTTTAAAAATTAGTTAATTTTGAATTATGACGATGTTGCTGTCTGTGACCCACCTCCAAATGTGTCAATCAGCTATATATATACCTGCCAGGTAAGTGTCATGCATAAAAATGATATTGTTATGATACAATAAAGTTTTATGCATACTTACCTGGCAGGTATATATAATTAAATTCCCACCCTCCTCCCCTCAGGAGACAGGGTTTCAGAGAAAATCTGAGGAAAACGGGAATAGTTCCAAGTACCAGCGCCACGGGAACGTGGGGGAGATCACCTGAACTACCAGTGGTCTAGCGGTTGCCGAGAGTTTGAAAATTCTGCCAGTGCGAACAGACAACAGAGAATGTTGTTTGACAGATTTGCATCTGTCAAACAACAAAGACCTTCACGATCATTGAGGTCTGTGGATCTCGATTCTAGCTCACCATCTACTTTTTGCCTCGCCTGTTTTCTCGGAGTCAGACACTCGTGCGAGATCAGGCGACATATAGTAGCCCTGAGTTTCTTATTGACGAAGTCGATTGCGGGCGAGCTTGGGTTGTTGCGTTGATACACCCCCAAGGTTTGCTTAGATTGAATCGCCCAGGCAGTCCAGACACTCATCCTTCAGCTAAGAATAGTGCCTTTTGGTCTTCAGGGTACAGCCTTGCTGTCCTTGATTCGTCTGACTGGTCAACTGGTCGTTCACCTGACTTTAGTACGACTGTGCATTTCCGGATCGAAGCTTTCAATATGGAACTTAGACGTAGTCTGAAGTTCGTGATGTCAAAGCATTCGAACCTCTCCTGCTGTTAACTTCTTGTATGTGATCAGGAAGGCCTTCTTCTAACCACCCTAGATACGACAAAGAGGGGTTAGTGAGATTTTAAGCCATCGTCACAATTTTGGCTTTAGAGAAACACAAGGAGGTGTGCTCTCTAAGCCTTTCGTTATGGCCTAAGAATGGAAACCCTTTTGTCCTTGGGCACAAGTTAGTGGGCAGGAGCCAGAGAGAGTCCTGTGCCCTGTCAGGTCTCTCAAGTTTATCTACTTAAAATCAAGAAAGTCGAAGTCAGTCGGGCAATCTGCAGTGTTCCGAAAAAGACCAGACTTGCCCATATCGAAGTACACCCTGGTTTTAGGGTTAAGGAGTTCTTTCAAAAAAATGCTCCTTCATTGTGTTTTGCACAAAGATTTGAAAGCTTTTTTCTGAATGCTCACGAGGTGAGGGCGCGGCCTCGGAAGCATTTCAAAACAGAGCATGGCACTCAGCAACATCTGAGTACCATGTTTTAGCGAAGCAACTCTGGGTTCACTTCACACTCCCTGCGAGATGTGAAGATGGCATATGAGATCTGCTGCTCGCTAGGGCCATACGTGTCTGCAGACACAATCTTGGGGGCAAGAAGTACTACTCATCCTATCCTGTAGAAAATGGTTAGGAAGAGCTCTTAATTTAGTTGTGGAGTCGCTGACAAACGGCGACTTCTTAACTCTGAAGCCTTAGTTAACACACATTAACTTTGGCTAGGTTGGTCAGGTGGTTGATATATAATATATATATATATTTATTTTACTTCTTAGCCTCTTGTCATATGGTCAATATGGTCTAGTCACATTGTGGTCACGCCCCCGTTGACAGATCATCTGGAGTGCACCGCTCATAGGTCTCTACCTCGCTGGCAACTCTAGTAAAGCAGAAGCAGACTTTGGGTGACAGTAATCACGAAGTCGGCTATGCTAACAGGTGGAACCAAGATGTAAATCATCTGCATGCATTTGTGTCCCAAAATCCTTCTATTCTGTCCCTTCCCACCTCCAACGGTGGGGTTCAACTATATATATATATATCTGACAGGTAAGTTCATGAGCAAAATGATATTGTTATGATACAATAAAGTTTGTTCATACTTAACTGGCAGATATATATATATTCAAGTACCCACCCACCTCCCCTCAGGGGACAGTGGAAATAAAAATTATGAATAGAAAATGGGAATGGTTCCTGATACCCGCCTCCCAGCGGCGGGAATGGGTACTAACCACCTGGCCGACCACTGCGTGTGTCGGAAGTTTTTTAAATTCTGTCGGACTTCAGAAAATACAGCTATATATATACCTGCCAGGTAAGTATGCATAAAACTTTATTGTATCATAACAATATCATTTTTCCACATAAGGCGGCCGTAAGTGTCGGCCAATCACCGCACTGTTTACAATCTCCGCCATTGTTTACATTCCCCACCTCCCCTTATTTTCAAGTTCTTAGCGGATGTACAGTATTTTCATGGTGAGTACAGATTAAAATATTTGCTTTTCTTAGAGAAGTAGTAGTGTGAAGTAAGTATTATTTTTCTATAATTTTTTTGTTTGATTAATCATTATTATGATATAGGTGATTATTTTAATGGCTAAACATGATGGAATGTTATCATGGTCAACATCATTATTACTAATATTACCGTATTATCATTATTATTTGCTATTATCATAAATAATATTATTATCAATACTCCTATTATTATTATTATTATCAGTATAACATTCATGATTGTTATACCACGATAGTATTTTCATGGTGAGTACACATTTTATTATCATTATTATTATTATCAATTTACTTAGGAAGCAGACCCTCTCTCAAGCATACTTTATTAAAAGTAATGGCTACTTCAGCAGCGTTACACTAGTAGAGATTCTTCTCTATTTTGCGACTAGCGGCTTTTTCCGTGCTACTTAAACAGGATAGTAGAGCGCCTATAGAGGTCATGGTCAAATACAGGGTCAAAATAGGTGTATATATTTGAATTTTACAGATAAAATATGATACCATAGTCATCAAAGTCATTAACAATTTCTATCTCTTTTAAAGCGAGTTTTCGTCTGGAGCTGCCAGACATCCTCGGGCTGGGAAGAGAGAGAGAGAGAGAGAGAGAGAATTGTTAATGACTTTGATGACTGTGGTATCATATTTTATCTGTAAAATTCAAATATATACACCTATTTTGACCCTGTATTTGACCATGACCTCTATAGGCGCTCTACCAGCCTGTTTAAGTAGCACGGAAAAAGCCGCTATTCGCAAAATAAGAGAGAATCTCTACAAGTGTAACGCTGCTGAAGTAGCCATTACTTTTAAGAAAATATTATTATCAATATTATTAACCAATATTACTGTATTACCATTATTATTGATATTATTTTTATACTATATTTTATTATTATTATTGCTATTATTATTATTATCATTATTATTATTACATATATTGCTGTTATAACACGAATATAATAACACTTTATTATCCTTTTACACATTTAATTATGGTTCAAGTGCTGGTTATGAACAAAATATACACAAAATGTGAGGTTAGGCGTACATTTTGAATGCTAGCGCACAAGCGCACCCAACAATTTTTTTTTTAATTTTCACCAAAAATTTATAAAGGGTAGGGCTTTCATATGAAACTTAGTTTTAAATCAATATCTTTCTTAGAAACAGAGTAATGAATGCTAGACTTTGAGGGCAATTTATTCATTTTTTAAAAACTGGCGTTTACCACTTGTGGTTCTGAGGCCCTCATATATATACTATATATATATATATATATATATATATATATATATATATATATATATATATATATATATATACATACATACATACATACATACACTACATACATATCTATCTATCTATCTATCTATCTATCTATCTATACATATATATATAATATATATATATATATATATATATATATATATATATATATATATATATATATGTCATATCACATTGCCGTGATTCATATACATATATCGAGCTACAAATGTCCTAAAATATCTAATTCGCTCTACCTCAGAATTAATATATTTTCATATGTTTAACGGCATTTTTTAGGCGATAAGTGATTTGCCGGCTGACAGGCGAGAACCCTAAAAAATTCCCCTTCGGTTAAACATATATGAAAATATATTAATTCCCAGGTAGAGTGAATTAGATATTATAGGACATATGTAGCTTGATATATAAATATTATATATATATATATATATACTATATATATATATTACATTTTAGAGCACAGCTGTGAAAACGTAAGGGGAAAAAGGAAAAATTGGAGCGCTTATGTCTTACCTGGGGTTATGAGAGTGTTTTATGCTTGGAAGGTTACCAGGGAAAACTCAGCTGACAATCTAAATTTAGTTTATTTCTTTTACAAAGAAATTCCAGATGAGTTTTTTGAGCACTTTGAGAAAGTGGCTTTAGGTATGGGATGGCCAGAAGATAAGTGGTCAGTTTTGCTACAGTGTCTTAATTGGTAAAGGGAGAAATGCTTATCTATAGCCTTAACAGTTGATCAGTGTAAAGACTACAAGGTACTTAAACACAGTGTGCTACAAGTTTACCAGATGACCCCAGAGTACTACAATGAAAGATTCAGAAATTTAAGAAAAGATGAGAAGGGAACAATCTTAGATTATGCATACAAAGTGAGGTGTTTTAAACGTTGGTTAGAAGCTGCTAGAGTTAAAACTTTTGATGAGTTAGAAGAATTACTTGTTCTTGAACAGTATCTTAGGGGAATTCCTGAACATATAAGAGCCTATTTAAGAGAGAGAGAGAGATGTTAAGAAACTTGACAAAGCTGCTACACTGAGTGAAGATTACAATATAATCAGTAGCATACGCAATTACAATCTCAAGTACTGGAATCAACAACGCCCAGGATTTAAGTCTAATCCAAATATCAGGAACAAATTTAATGGGAAACCTACAAGTGATACTACCAAGAGTGCACAAGGTAATACACCTCAGCAAGCTAATGTGAAATCCTCATCTAATTTTTCAAGACAGTTACAGAAACCTAATGTTGTCTGTTTCAAGTGTGGAAGAGCAGGACACTTCAGTCAAGAGGGTTATCATGTATGGGGGCTATTGATGCCAGTCCTGTCCCGTCGCGCTGCAGGTGTTGGGAAGGACTGAGGCAAAGCTTCAACATGTACAATACTTGTATAAGTGAGTACTCCGACTTGATCGACCTATTTCTTCATGGGAGTCGGGGCAGTATTGCTGTTGTAATAGGATGTCGCAGTCAGTCATGTATTTATCTCACGATTTCATTAGTGATTTTTTGGACCTGTACAGAGCACTTCCGTGCTTGTGGAAAATGCGAAGTCCGGATTATTCCAATTAAATAAAAAGGCAAGCAGCTTATTGTGTAAAAAAATAAATAAAGATGCAAACAGCTTTCGTAAAAGCCAAAATTGCCAGCCTTTCATGATATCTTTTGACTAGTATAAATTATTTTTACAATTAATTTGTAAATATTTTAAAGGATAAACGTGGCGATAAAAACATTAACAATCTTAAACGACTGTGAATTTCATAGTAAAACATTTGAGAGGAAATATGTCCATAGTGATCCAATTCACACCTTTCATCGATATTCAAATTCATTCATCTCTAGAGTCAACATAGATTCCTGTTATACGAAGTAATGTACGTTTAAGAATGATACATTCCATATCACCTTGAGAGAGAGAGAGAGAGAGAGAGAGAGAGAGAGAGAAATTTTCTGAAATGCAGGTAAACATTTGAGTAGGTTAAATAAAATGAAAAAGCTGAAAAGTATATTGTATATTCAGAGGTCCTCCTAAACTATATGAATGGATTCCGTTACCTGATTACTGTACCTGAAGCAGCAATCAAAATTAGGAACACCCCAGATCATCATCAGTCATTCTTAAATAATTTCTATAATCTTCGGGTTATTTTCCTTTTTATTCTTTCATTTAAGTCATATGGTAAAACCTCTCTTTATTAGCCATGGTTTCACCATACTATTTACGATTTTTCTTGCATATTTCATGCTTTATATTCATCTTGCAGGAGTGTATTATCATTATTGCACTTATCTTCCTTTTACACGGTGCCATGATTAAAAAACACTTCACTATATCAGGACACTGCAGGACTGAAAGGAACACGGCCACTGCATATTAACTGTGCCCTCTCAAAATATGCCTAGAGCAAGTCCTCTGCGTGTATGGGCAATACTCAAGCGGACTGGAGCGTGTGCTAATCCCGGCAGGACAAACCCATGTCAGTCGCGTATGTGTATGGCCGCTTTACCGGAATCAACAGCTGTCAAAGCCATTGGTCAAGTAGTGAAAGGTGACCAGGTGAAACAAAACTACGAAGAGCAGTGTGGGAAAGAATCAGACTCCAGAGAAGGCTGAAACTAAACAAGCTGAATGTTTAGCAACCAGTGGAAATGTAACCTCAAGCAGTAAGTGCCTTAGCAGTATGGAGGCTTTTAAGTTATATATCTATGAGGGTATGCTGTCAACTCAAGGAGGGAGTGTGCAGGTACCAGTCAAGATATTACATGATACAGGGAGTAACCATAGTGTGGTAACATGTGGTTCTCACCCTAAGTTGGAGAAGAGTCTCACAGGAGATTCAGTACTTGAAAGGTATAGGAGGAGAGGAAGTAACTCCCTGTATGCCGCTTTATACCTGTCATGTGAATTGGTGACAGGGAATGTTGATTTTGCTGTAAAGGACTCACTGGCTGTGGAAGGTGTACATGTTCTGTTGGGAATGAAGTTGGTGGTGGTGCCATTTATTCCTTGTCCTGTAGTAACAGACAAACCATTGAGGATTAGTTCTACAGTAGAGCTGGAGAAGAATAACCCCCACCTGTTTCCTAGTTGTGTAACTACCAGAAGTGTGAAGAGGACTACGACTGCAAGTGAAGAAACTGGGAATTTACACACCCAAGAAGGATCAAATGAAGGATCTTTGTACTTAGAAGAATTGTTCCAGGGAAGTGATGTTTCCCCTTGTGCTGACCTAGAAGAGATTTCCTATCCGAATACGACGACGGACGACGAAGAAGAACCTGTTGTTCCTAAAGAGACTCTGAGTAATCAAAGTGGTTCCTGAAGACAGTAGTGAAACTACAGTAGCTGAGTTAGCAGATATTGAGAATTCAAACCCTTGAAGTTTTGGTCAAGTGACAAGAGAGAAGCTAATGGGACTTGCAGAAAGAAAGATGCATCGTTAGCCAATTTGTTCTTCAGAGTTGATGATCGAGAAGCAATGCAACAAACTCCTACCTGTTATCATCTGAAGGAAGGTTTGCTGACGAGGAAGTATAGACCTACAGATATACCAGGAGATGCTGTATGGGGCGAATACAATATCATCAAATTTGATTCCATATCCGTTGAGGAAGCAAGTGGTAGCAGTAGCTCATGAGTCTGGACATATGGGAATCAGGAAGACTGTGGAGAAGATCGTGAAATATTTTTTCTGACCTGGACTTCACAAAGATGTTAGCAGGTTCTGTCGTAAGTGTCATACCTGCCAGATAGCTGGAAAAAAATGAAAAACCGAATGAACCATCAAGAAAAGCCCCCTATAACCTAAAGAAGTTAGAGAACCCCTTTAGCAAAGTGATTATAGATATGGTTGGCCCGCTGCTAAAGACCAAGAAGGGAAATGAGTATTTGTTAAAATTAATGTGCCTGTGACAAGATATCCAGAGGCAATCCCTGTTAAAAGCATATCTGCCAAGATAGTTGCTGAAAAACTTGGGGGAGTTTTTCTCAAAGTTTGGTATACCAGAAATAGTACAAAGTGATAGAGGAACAAACCTTACTTCAAAGTTATTCCAGGATGTGATGAATTTTTTAGGAGTGAAGCAACAGTTATCCACTGCTTATCCTCCAGAGGACTCAAGGTGCCTTGGAAAGGTTCCACCAGACATTGAAAAGTATGCTGATAAAGTATTGTTCTGAGTCAGAAAGAGAAGGGATGTGGGTTTACCATTAATCTTGTTTGAAGTTAGGAGTGCTTATCAAGAAAGTATGGGATGTTCACAAATGAAATGATTTTTGGTAGAGAAGTGAGAGACTGTTGAAGATTCTTGCAGAAAATTGGGAATAAACTCAAGAGGAAATCCAAGGAGAGTATGTGAAGAACTTGAGGAAAAGGTTGAAAGAGATTAGAAAATTCTCTTTAGAAAATTTGATAGTGAGTCAAGAGAAAATGAAAAAGAGATATGATGCTAAGACTAAGCTAAAAAGTTTTAGTGTTGGACTACAAGTGTTAGTGTTCTTACCCGTAAAGAGATTTCCCCTCACGAATAAATTTCAAGGTCCTTACAAGATAATTGAGAAGTTGAGTGATAGAACTTATGTGATTGAAACACCAGAAGGAAGAAGACGACAAAGGAAGATACATGTGAATCTCTTGAAACCTTATTTCTCAGAAACTAAAACTGAAACTGTGTCAAACACACAAACAACTTCATCTACAAAAGACGATGATGGCTACGAATTGGGAGCTGAAAGCAAGATGAATAATTCCTCAATTTTGGAAAATTTGGAGGATAAATTGAAACATCTGAGTACTGAACAAGGTGAAGACTTAAGTGAAGTAATTAGAAGTTTCCCAGAAATTTTTGCAGATGTACCTATAGTCGTACTGATCTGACCAAGCATGAGATCAAGATTCAAGAAGATGGAAAACCATTCAAGCAAAGAGCCTATTGCTTATCACCGTATCATCGAGATGTTTTGAAGAAAGAAGTTGAGTATTTACTGCAACATGGATTAGCAGAACCCAGTTCAAGTCACTTCAGTTCTTCATGTGTATTAGTGAAGAAACTAGATGGTTCATTTAGAATGTGTACTGATTATAGGAAACTGAATTCCGTCAGTGTGGCTGACAATTATCCTTTGCCTCTTATAGATCAGTTACTTGATAATACTGGGCAAGCCAAGTTTGTTTCCAAGAAAGACTTGTTGAAAGGATATTATCAAATTCCCTTAGATGAGAATGCAAAGTTGGTGTCAGCTTTTATTACTCCTTTTGGACTGTATCAGTACATATACTGTTTTGCCATTTGGTCTGATGAATGCACCTGCAACATTTCAACGAGTGATGGATCAACTGCTAGGATCGATAGAAGGAGTAGGTGTATACCTGGATGACATAGTGATTTACTCTACAACATGGGAAGAACAACTGAAAATTCTGAGGAAAGTTTTCAAGAAACTTCAAGAAGCAGGACTAACAGTCAACCTAGAGAAGAGTGAGTTTGGAAAGGCAACTGTGCAGTATCTTGGGTTTGAAGTTGGGGAAAGGCCTTCTTGCTCCAGTAAATGCTAATGTAGAAGGTACTGTAAGGCTACCCACCTACTACCAGGAAACAGGTTACAGAGATTTTTATAGGCATGGCTGGATTCTATCATCGCTTCTGCCCAAATTTCTCAGCCGTAGTAGCTCCATTGACAGACTTAACTAGTCCCAAAGCTAAGTTTTTTGGACTCCAGGGTGTCAAGAATCCTTTGAGAAGGTAAAAGCCATTTTAACCTCAAGACCAGTACTTCAAGCTCCAGACTTCAACAAGAAATTTGGGATACAAATCGATGCTTCTGATTGTGGCATTGGAGCTGTTCTACTTCAAGAAGATGAGAATAACATCTACCATCCTGTGCTTCATGTCTTCAAAACTGAAAAAACATCAGAAAGTATACTCGACAATCGAGAAGGAAACTTTAGCCTTAATCACAGCATTGAAAAAGTTTGAAGCGTATGTGAACACCGAGGAATGAAGAAATTTTAGTGTTGTCTGATCTCACAATCCACTATCATTTATCCACGCTTATGAAAAATCATAATCAAAGACTGACCAGGTGGTCTTTGAGCTTGCAACAGTATAACTTAAGAGAGGCAGTACATTAGTGGCAAAAACAATGAATGTAGTTGCTGATCATTTATCCCGTTGCGAATCTTTAGATTCAACACTGTGATAACCAATCCTGGGGGGAGGTATATTATATGTTGCTATTTTCAAAACACATATATCTTCTCCTAGACTGTATGAAATGTTATATATAGAGTTTTGCAATATTTTTCAGATTCCTTAGCTAGCTTAGAGTTATAGGATGTCTTAAAATGTATGTTCAGATTTCATATAACATAAAGTAAAAGTTAATATAACATAGAATGTAAATAGAGAGAGATTAACTTTGTCCGTTCCAAAATAGAAATTGTTTTCGTAACTTTTCACTGCCTTGAGATTAAGAGAGCTTGCGGTCTCATGTTGTTTTCATAGCATGTCAATCATACTTGCTCGAGGAGTCTGTTTCGTCGAGTACGTGTCTTTGTTAAGCACCTACTGGTTCATACGTGTAATTCTTTGTCGATAGCCACATGCAGATTTCACGATTTTTCTATAAAGTTTCTTCATATTAGAAGCTTCTTGAAAGATTGCATCATCTTTCGCATGCCCAAAACGTTTTGTGTGATATCCACTGTCCATTTTCCGTACGGAAGAGAGTTTCATTCAGACTTAAATCCTTATAAAGTTTAGATCTCTCTCTCTCTCTCTCTCCCACGCCATACTTGATATGAAAGTAACGTAAAGATTTATACTTAGACATTGGTCACTCGTGAATTTTAGATTTCGGATTTCTTAAGAGTTATTTAGTCTTATTTTTTACGTAGTCTGAACAAACATTGTACAAGTGTGAACGGCGCCTTTTTGAAATATTGTGAATTTAATTGGTGACATTTTTTTAACACTGCAGCAGAAAGAAACGATTGGTACCAAGATAAAGTGTGTTATATTTTTATTAGTTGCAACTAATAGTTACAATGGTCTGAGTGAAACAATTTAAATATTTACACATTGCAAATTTTTGTTTTTTGTTTGTTTCATTTGAAGTTATTTTTGTGCATGCATTTATTCATTTTTTCTTATTGAAGTGTGTTTTTACTTTATATTCTGTGTGTTGGTGCTTTTTACAATTTTGGTATTTTACACCTTTTTCTGTGTTTTCATTTGCATTCACAATTTAGTTAACTTTGTTGTTTTCATTAATTTATCATGGCACATTTACTTGAATTTAACACTTGTGAATTAATTTGCCTTTACTTAGAATTCTTTTCAAGTTTCATAGTTGTTTAGCACTTGTGAATTAATTTCCAAATTTTAATTATTGCCTAACTCTTTTGAAATTTTCGATTGAATTTATCTTCTGAATTTTGTGATAGATTAATTTTGATATAAGTTTACTTAATTAATTCAAAAAATTAATTAAACTTTGTTTTGTTTTGCAAGTAAGTAATAATTCACCCTGATATTGTGAATTTCACTTATAAATTTTGAGTTCGATAATAAATTTTTGTATTTAAAATTTTTCATGTGTTTTTTTTGTTTATATAGATATATATTATAATATATATTTATATATATATATTATATATATATCTATCTATATATATATATATATATATATATATATATATATATATTATATATATACATATATTATATATATATTATATATATATATATATATATATATATATAGTATGTGTGTGTATACAGAAAACGAGGGGACAATGAATCATACCATATAGAAAACAATAGACGCAGGCAGAAACACATACGCTTACCTTAGTTGGAAGACGATTGAGAGGTAGCAATCGTTGAATGGCGACAACAAGACGACATCAAATTCGTCTCGTAACAATCCCTGTACTTGGTTATTCCCCAGGGATTCTATGCACAAAGGTACAACTCTACTAACTGAGCTACAAGCTGATGGTCGACGTGTTGAATCGGTTCTGGTTAAGTCGATTGGCGTCTCCTTCGGGAACCCATATTTCAGTGATGTTCGGATTCTTCCGCGATTCTTCTTGCGTGTATGCAGTCACGAAAGTCACCTGCGCGAAGGGATTAAGACTTCTGGTTTACGGGGAAACTGTTATTAAGTCTAGAGTTCTACAAAGGAAGTTCTCGATACATCGTGTAAGCTCTTGGAAAGAATCCGC
>NC_061091.1:12667386-12730377 GCF_015104395.2 Macrobrachium nipponense | reverse complement strand
GCGGATTCTTTCCAAGTGCTTACACGATGTATCGGAGAACTTCCTTTGCAGAACTCTAGACTTAATTAACAGTTTCCAAGTAAACCAGAAGTCTTAATCCCTTCGCGCAGGTGACTTTCGTGACTGCATACACGCAAGAAGAATCGCGGAAGAATCCGAACATCACTGAAATATGGGTTCCCGAAGGAGACGCCAATCGACTTAACCAGAACCGATTCAACACGTCGACGATCAGGCTTGTAGCTCAGTTAGTAGAGTTTGTACCTTTGTGCATAGAATCCCTGGGGAATAACCAAGTACAGGGATTGTTACGAGACGAATTTGATGTCGTCTTGTTGTCGCCATTCAACGATTGCTACCTCTCAATCGTCTTCCAACTAAAGGTAAGCATACGTGTTTCTGCCTGCGTCTATTGTTTTTTATATGGTATGATTTCATTGTCCCCTCGTTTTCTGTATACACACACATACTATATATATATATATATATATATATATATATATATATATATATATATATATATATATATATGGATATGGGAAGCGTTGCTATCAACCAACATACAACAAGGAGCTGAAGGAGACGTCATGTACCAGTAATTGTCCATTTATTAAACAAGCTGACGTTTCGAGGACACAGCCTCATTTCCAAAGCTGAAAAACGTAATTATAATATATAAAAGACTTAAGAATTAAGAAATTTACAATTTAAAAAATATTTACACTTTAAACAAAAATTAAAAAATTTAAAAAAAAAAAAAAATAAAAACTAAAATGCAACAGACAGAATGAAAGATATAAACCGCTACCTTTCAGGACGGGAACCAAGGACCTAATGACATAAAAAAGAGAGACAGGGGCACACTCAAGACAGGTATTGTGTTGTGGAGGTAGTTTGATTGTTTAAAGGAGGAAACAAGCTTCTTAATATATAACGATTCGGCTATTGCTAATTGATGAGGTGAGGTGGCTCTGGAGAGAATTTTAAAATGTTTATATTCAATATCTTGTTTACATTTTTTGGCATGATCGCATATTATTTGAGAAATTCAGGATTAGTTAATTTATTGCCTGTTCTGTATTAACTCCCCGATGACAATCAATTCTAACTTTTAGTAGGCGACGAGAAGCCCCCACATATTTCCCCACCTTACATTTGGGGCAAGTATATAAATAAACGACATTGGAAGTCATCAAGGAGCTTAGTCTGTCTTTATGTTTAAAAAGCGAAGCAATGGTTAACAGTAGAACCCGTTAACCATTGCTTCGCTTTTTAAACATAAAGACAGACTAAGCTCCTTGATGACTTCCAATGTCGTTTATTTAGTATACTTGCCCCAAATGTAAGGTGGGGAAATATGTGGGGGGCTTCTCGTCGCTACTAAAAAGTTAGAATTGATTGTCATCGGGGAGTTAGTTACAGAACAGGCAATAAATTAACTAATCCTGAATTTTCTAATATACGCGATCATGCCAAAAAATGTAAACAAGATATTGAATATAAACATTTTAAAATTCTCTCCAGAGCCACCTCACCTCATCAATTAGCAATAGCCGAATCGTTATATATTAAGAAGCTTGTTCCTCCTTTAAACAATCAAACTACCTCCACAACACAATACCTGTCTTGAGTGTGCCCCTGTCTCTCTTTTTTATGTCATTAGGTCCTTGGTTCCCGTCCTGAAAGGTAGCGGTTTATATCTTTCATTCTGTCTGTTGCATTTTAGTTTTTATTTTTTTTTTATTTTTTATTTTTTTATTTGTTTAAAGTGTAAATATTTTTTAAATTGTAAATTTCTTAATTCTTAAGTCTTTTATATATTATAATTACGTTTTTCAGCTTTGAAAATGAGGCTGTGTCCTCGAAACGTCAGCTTGTTTAATAAATGGACAATTACTGGTACATGACTCTCTTCAGCTCCTTGTTGTATATATATATATATATATAATATATATATATATATTATATATATATATATATATATATAATATATATATATATATATATACATAGATAGATATATATATAATATATATATATATATATATATATATATATATATATATAAACAAAACACATGAAAATTTTAAATACAAAAATTTATTATCGAACTCAAAATTTATAAGTGAAATTCACAATATCAGGGAAAATTACTGTTACTTGAAAACAAAACAAAGTTTAATTAATTTTTGAATTAATTAAGTAAACTTATATCAAAATTAATCTATCACAAAATTCAAGAAGATAAATTCAATCGAAATTCAAAAGAGTTAGGCAATAATTAAAATTTGGAAATTAATTCACAAGTGCTAAACAACTATGAAACTTGAAAAGAATTCTAAGTAAAGGCAAATTAATTCACAAGTGTTAAATTCAAGTAAATGTGCAATGATAAATTAATGAAAACAACAAAGTTAACTAAATTGTGAATGCAAATGAAAACACAGAAAAAGGTGTAAAATACCAAAATTGTAAAAAGCACCAATCACACAGAATATAAAGTAAAAACACACTTCAATAAGAAAAAATGAATAAATGCACACAAAAATAACTTCAAATGAAACAAACAAAAAACATAAAAATTTGCAATGTGTAAAAATTTAAATTGTTTCACTCAAACCATTGTAACTATTAGTTGCAACTAATAAAAATATAACACACTTTATCTTGGTACCAATCGTTTCTTTCTGCTGCAGTGTTAAAAAAATGTCACCAATTAAATTCACAATATTTCAAAAAGGCGACGTTACACACTTGTACAATGTTTGTTCAGACTACGTAAAAAATAAGACTAAATAACTCTTAAGAAATCCGAAATCTAAAATTCACGAGTGACCAATGTCTAAGTATAAATCTTTACGTTACTTTCATATCAAGTATGGCGTAGGAGAGAGAGAGAGAGAGAGAGAGATCTAAACTTTATAAGGATTTAAGTCTGAATGAAACTCTCTTCCGTACGGAAAATGGACGGTGGATATCACACAAAACGTTTTGGGCATGCGAAAGATGATGCAATCTTTCAAGAAGCTTCTAATATGAAGAAACTTTATAGAAAAATCGTGAAATCTGCATGTGGCTATCGACAAAGAATTACACGTATGAAACCAGTATGCTTAACAAAGACACGTACTCGACGAAACAGACTCCTCGAGCAAGTATGATTGACATGCTATGAAAACAACATGAGACCGCAAGCTCTCTTAATCTCAAGGCAGTGAAAAGTTACGAAAACAATTTCTATTTTGGAACGGACAAAGTTAATCTCTCTCTATTTACATTCTATGTTATATTAACTTTTACTTTATGTTATATGAAATCTGAACATACATTTTAAGACATCCTATAACTCTAAGCTAGCTAAGGAATCTGAAAAATATTGCAAAACTCTATATATAACATTTCATACAGTCTAGGAGAAGATATATGTGTTTTGAAAATAGCAACATATAATATACCTCCCCCCAGGATTGGTTATCACAGTGTTGAATCTAAAGATTCGCAACGGGATAAATGATCAGCAACTACATTGTTTTTGCCACTAATGTACTGCACTCTTAAGTTATACTGTTGCAAGCTCAAAGACCACCTGGTCAGTCTTTGATTATGATTTTTCATACGCTGGATAAATGATAGTGGATTGTGATCAGACAACACTAAAATTTCTTCATTCCTAGGTCTGTTCACATACGCTTCAAACTTTTTCAATGCTGTGATTAAGGCTAAAGTTTCCCTCTCGATTGTCGAGTATACTTTCTGATGTTTTTTCAGTTTTGAAGACATGAAGCACAGGATGGTAGATGTTATTCTCATCTTCTTGAAGTAGAACAGCTCCAATGCCACAATCAGAAGCATCGATTTGTATCACAAATTTCTTGTTGAAGTCTGGAGCTTGAAGTACTGGTCTTGAGGTTAAAATGGCTTTTACCTTCTCAAAGGATTCTTGACACCCTGGAGTCCAAAAAACTTAGCTTTGGGACTAGTTAAGTCTGTCAATGGAGCTACTACGGCTGAGAAATTTGGGCAGAAGCGATGATAGAATCCAGCCATGCCTAAAAATCTCTGTACCTGTTTCCTGGTAGTAGGTGGGGTAGCCTTACAGATACCTTCTACATTAGCATTTACTGGAGCAAGAAGGCCTTTCCCCAACTTCAAACCCAAGATACTGCACAGTTGCCTTTCCAAACTCACTCTTCTCTAGGTTGACTGTTAGTCCTGCTTCTTGAAGTTTCTTGGAAACTTTCCTCAGAATTTTCAGTTGTTCTTCCCATGTTGTAGAGTAAATCACTATGTCATCCAGGTATACACCTACTCCTTCTATCGATCCTAGCAGTTGATCCATCACTTGTTGAAATGTTGCAGGTGCATTCATCAGACCAAATGGCAGAACAGTATATGTACTGATACAGTCCAAAAGGAGTAATAAAAGCTGACACCAACTTTGCATTCTCATCTAAGGGAATTTGATAATATCCTTTCAACAAGTCTTTCTTGGAAACAAACTTGGCTTGCCCAGTATTATCAAGTAACTGATCTATAAGAGGCAAAGGATAATTGTCAGCCACACTGACGGAATTCAGTTTCCTATAATCAGTACACATTCTAAATGAACCATCTAGTTTCTTCACTAATACACATGGAGAACTGAAGTGACTTGAACTGGGTTCTGCTAATCCATGTTGCAGTAAATACTAAACTTCTTTCTTCAAAACATCTTGATGATACGGTGATAAGCAATAGGCTCTTTGCTTGAATGGTTTTCCATCTTCTTGAATCTTGATCTCATGCTTGGTCAGATCAGTACGACTATAGGTACATCTGCAAAAATTTCTGGGAAACTTCTAATTACTTCACTTAAGTCTTCACCTTGTTCAGTACTCAGATGTTTCAATTTATCCTCCAAATTTTCCAAAATTGAGGAATTATTCATCTTGCTTTCAGCTCCCAATTCGTAGCCATCATCGTCTTTTGTAGATGAAGTTGTTTGTGTGTTTGACACAGTTTCAGTTTTAGTTTCTGAGAAATAAGGTTTCAAGAGATTCACATGTATCTTCCTTTGTCGTCTTCTTCCTTCTGGTGTTTCAATCACATAAGTTCTATCACTCAACTTCTCAATTATCTTGTAAGGACCTTGAAATTTATTCGTGAGGGGAAATCTCTTTACGGGTAAGAACACTAACACTTGTTTTCCAACACTAAAACTTGTTAACTTAGTCTTAGCATCATATCTCTTTTTCATTTTCTCTTGACTCACTATCAAATTTTCTAAAGAGAATTTTCTAATCTCTTTCAACCTTTTCCTCTAGTTCTTCACATACTCTCCTTGGATTTCCTCTTGAGTTTATTCCCAATTTTCTGCAAGAATCTTCAACAGTCCTCTCACTTCTCTACCAAAAATCATTTCATTTGGTGAACATCCCATACTTTCTTGATAAGCACTCCTAACTTCAAACAAGATTAATGGTAAACCCACATCCCATTCTCTTTCTGACTCAGAACAATACTTTATCAGCATACTTTTCAATGTCTGGTGGAACCTTTCCAAGGCACCTTGAGTCTCTGGAGGATAAGCAGTGGATAACTGTTGCTTCACTCCTAAAAAATTCATCACATCCTGGAATAACTTTGAAGTAAGGTTTGTTCCTCTATCACTTTGTACTATTTCGGGTATACCAAACTTTGAGAAAAGCTCCCCCAAGTTTTTCAGCAACTATCTTGGCAGATATGCTTCTAACAGGGATTGCCTCTGGATATCTTGTCACAGGACACATTAATTTTAACAAATACTCATTTCCCTTCTTGGTCTTTAGCAGCGGGCCAACCATATCTATAATCACTTTGCTAAAGGGTTCTCTAACTTCTTTAGGTTATAGGGGGGCTTTCTTGATGGTTGCATTCGGTTTTCCAGCTATCTGGCAGGTATGACACTTACGACAGAACCAGCTAACATCTTTGTGAAGTCCAGGTCAGAAAAAATATTTCACGATCTTCTCCACAGTCTTCCTGATTCCCATATGTCCAGACTCATGAGCTACTGCTACCACTTGCTTCCTCAACGGATATGGAATCAAAATTTGATGATATTCGCCCCATACAGCATCTCCTGGTATATCTGTAGGTCTATACTTCCTCGTCAGCAAACCTTCCTTCAGATGATAACAGGTAGGAGTTTGTTGCATTGCTTCTCGATCAACAACTCTGAAGAACAAATCGGCTAACGATGCATCTTTCTTCTGCAAGTCCATTAGCTTCTCTCTTGTCACTTGACCAACTTCAAGGGTTGAATTCTCAATATCTGCTAACTCAGCTACTGTAGTTTCACTACTGTCTTCAGGAACACTTTGATTACTCAGAGTCTCTTTAGGAACAACAGGTTCTTCTTCTTCATCGTCGTCGTCGTATTCATAGGAAATCTCTTCTAGGTCAGCACAAGGGGAAACATCACTTCCCTGGAACAATTCTTCTAAGTACAAAGATCCTTCATTTGATCCTTCTTGGGTGTGTAAATTCCCAGTTTCTTCACTTGCAGTCGTAGTCCTCTTCACACTTCTGGTAGTTACACAACTAGGAAACAGGTGGGGGTTATTCTTCTCCAACTCTACTGTAGAACTAATCCTCAATGGTTTGTCTGTTACTACAGGACAAGGAATAAATGGCACACCACCAACTTCATTCCCCAACAGAACATGTACACCTTCCACAGCCAGTGAGTCCTTTACAGCAAAATCAACATTCCCTGTCACCAATTCACATGACAGGTATAAGCGACA
The DNA here is from genome assembly GCF_015104395.2 of Macrobrachium nipponense. Lineage (NCBI taxonomy): Eukaryota > Metazoa > Arthropoda > Malacostraca > Decapoda > Palaemonidae > Macrobrachium > Macrobrachium nipponense. The sequence goes on along the minus strand of NC_061091.1, from coordinate 12,723,610 downwards.
TACAGGAGTTACTTCCTCTCCTCCTATACCCTTCAAAATAACTGAATCTCCTGTGAGACTCTTCTCCAACTGAGGGTGAGAACCACATGTTACCACACTATGGTTACTCCCTGTATCATGTAATATCTTGACTGGTACCTGCACACTCCCTCCTTGAGTTGACAGCATACCCTCATAGATATATGGCTTAAAAGCCTCCATACTGCTAAGCCACTTACTGCTTGAGGTTACATTTCCACTGGTTGCTAAACATTCAGCTTGTTTAGTTTCAGCCTTCTCTGGAGTCTGATTCTTTCCCACACTGCTCTTCGTAGTTTGTTTCACCTGGTCACCTTTCACTACTTGACCAAATGGTTTTGACAGCTGTTGATTCCGGTAAAGGCGGCCATACACATACGCGACTGACATGGGGTTTGTCCTGCCGGGATTAGCACACGCTCCAGTCCGCTTGAGTATTGCCCATACACGCAGAGGACTTTCTCTAGGCATATTTTGAGAGGGCACAGTTAATATGCAGTGGCCGTGTTCCTTTCAGTCCTGCAGTGCCCTGATATAGTGAGTGTTTTTAAATCATGGCACCGTGTAAAAGGAAGATAAGTGCAATAATGATAATAGCACTCCTGCAAGATGAATATAAGCATGAAATATGCAAGAAAAATCGTAAAGTATGGGTGAAACCATGGCTAATAAAGAGAGGTTTTACCATATGACTTAAATGAAAGAATAAAAGGAAAATAACCCGGAAGATTATAGAAATTATTTAAGAATGACTGATGATGACTGGGGTGTTCCTAATTTTGATTGCTGCTTCAGGTACAGTAATCAGGTAACGGAATCCATTCATATAGTTTAGGAGGACCTCTGAATATACAATATGCTTTTCAGCTTTTTCATTTTATTTAACCTACTCAAATGTTTACCTGCATTTCAGAAAATTTCTCTCTCTCCTCTCTCTCTCTCTCTCTCTCTCTCTCTCGTTGATATGGAATGTATCATTCTTAAACGTACATTACTTCGTATAACAGAAATCTATGTTGACTCTAGAGATGAATGAATTTGAATATCGATGAAATGTGTGAATTGGATCACTATGGACATATTTCCTCTCAAATGTTTTACTATGAAATTCACAGTCGTTTAAGATTGTTAATGTTTTTATCGCCACGTTTATCCTTTAAAATATTTACAAATTAATTGTAAAAATAATTTATACTAGTCAAAAGATATCATGAAAGGCTGGCAATTTTGGCTTTTACGAAAGCTGTTTGCATCTTTATTTATTTTTTTTACACAATTCCAGTAATTGCTCATAAGCTGCTTGCCTTTTTATTTAATTGGAATAATCCGGACTTCGCATTTTCCACAAGCACGGAAGTGCTCTGTACAGGTCCAAAAAGTCACTAATGAAATCGTGAGATAAATACATGAATGACTACGACATCCTATTACAACAGCAATACTGCCCCGACTCCCATGAAGAAATAGGTCGATCAAGTCGGAGTACTCACTTATACAAGTATTGTACATGTTGAAGCTTTGCCTCAGTCCTTCCCAACACCTGCAGCGCGACGGGACAGGACTGGCATCAATAGCCCCCATACATGATAAAGACTGACCGGTTCGTGCCAGTCGCTATGAAATCAGCGTGCCAGTCGCATACGTGTATGGCCGCCTTAACCCTCTTGACTGAAGTGTCCTGCTCTTCCACACTTGAAACAGACAACATTAGGTTTCTGTGAGTCTTGAAAAATTAGATGAGGATTTCACATTAGCTTGCTGAGGTGTATTACCTTGTGTATTCTTGGTAGTATCACTTGTAGGTTTCCCATTAAATTTGTTCCTGATATTTGGATGAGACTTAAAACCTGGGCGTTGTTGATTCCAGTACTTGAGATTGTAATTGCGTATGCTACTGATTATATTGTAATCTTCACTCAGTGTAGCGGCTTTGTCAAGTTTCTTAACATCTCTCTCTCTCTCTTAAATAGGCTCTTATATGTTCAGGAATTCCCCTAAGATACTGTTCAAGAACAAGTAATTCTTCTAACTCATCAAAAGTTTTAACTTTAGCAGCTTCTAACCAACGTTTAAAACACCTCACTGTATGCATAATCTAAGAATGTTCCCTTCTCATCTTTTCTTAAATTTCTGAATCTTTCATTGTAGTACTCTGGGGTCATCTGGTAAACTTGTAGCACACTGTGTTTAAGTACCTTGTAGTCTTTACACTGATCAACTGTTAAGGCTAGATAAGCACTTCTCCCTTTACCAATTAAGACACTTTGTAGCAAAACTGACCACTTATCTTCTGGCCATCCCATACCTGAAGCCACTTTCTCAAAGTGCTCAAAAATCTCATCTGGAATTTCTTTGTAAATAAACTAAATTTAGATTGTCAGCTGAGTTTTCCCTGGTAACCTTCCAAGCATAAAACTCTCATAACCCCAGGTAAGACATAAGCGCTCCAATTTTTCCTTTTTCCCCTCACGTTTTCACAGCTGTGCTCTAAAATGTAATATATATATATATAATCCATATATATATATATATATATATATATATTTATATATCAAGCTACATATGTCCTTTAATATCTAATTCACTCTACCTCGGAATTAATATATTTTCATATATGTTTAACCGAAGGGGAATTTTTTTTTAGGGTTCTCGCCCGTCAGCCGGCAAATCACTTATCGCCTAAAAAATTCCCCTTCGGTTAAACATATATGAAAATATATTAATTCTGAGTTAGAGCGAATTAGATATTAAAGGACATTTGTAGCTCGGTATATGTATATGAATCACGGTAATGTGATATGACTTATGTACTATATATATTTATTTATATATATATATAGATAGATAGAGATAGATATGTATGTATGTCTGTATATATATATATATATATATATATATAGATATATATATATATATACATATATATATATATATGGTGGAAATAATGGTAAAGCTGTTTTTCTTGTCAGTGATGAGGGCCATTGTAATTTAATAATAATAATAAAAAACATTCGAAGCATGGACATAGATTTCGCCACATCTTACGAAAAAAAAACAGAACTAGTTAATAATATTAATTTAGTACAAACTTTAAAAAAGGTGTTCACCAAAGTATGAGTTTGTCTGCACTTACAGTAATAACCGGTTTCATAGTAAGATCTTATTCGGATCACAGTTCAAGTTATAAAGACAAGTGCTTCCCCGATTTTTATTTTTTAAGGTATTTAATTCATATTCGATTATTTTTCATCATCTGCCTTTTCGAGCTGTTAGATTTTGAGGTAAAAAAAAAACATGCTTTTCTCTTGTCAACTGGTATTTTACCATGCTAGACTCCCATCATGTTTATTTTGTTATCAGATATTTTTTATTATTTGCTTGTCGTGATATATTTTACTAATATTTTTCTTAAAGGGCTTGCAGGGAGAGGTAGTGCCGTCAGTGCACCTCATGTGGTGCACTGTACGCACTACTCGAAGTTCCTTGCAGAGTGACTTCGGCCCCTTGCTGCAGCCCCTTTCGTTCCTTTTACTGTACCTCCTTTCATATTCTCTTTCTTCCACCTTACTTTCCACACTCTCGTAACACTTGATTGGAAGTTTTCCTCCTTCTACACCTTTCAAACCTTTTCCTGTCAATTTCCATATCAGGGCTGAATGACCTCATAGGTCCCAGTGCTTGGCCTATATTTCTATTTGTAGTTCAGTCGCTGAGTGGTGAACGTTACCATTACAGGTTCCTTTCATCTACGTTAACCCCGTCAGTATGACGCCCGCCTTGGCTGAGCCTGTCGGGAATCCAAGCTTCCCCTCATTTGCGACCGTCCAGATTTTCGACCACACTCACCCGCTGACTTTCTGGCAGAGGGCCAAGAATGTGATGGCAGAAGTTTGCCTTCCCTCACTAGGGAATTATTTACTCAGTGACAAGTAAGTGGCATAGCAGCTTATTGTCCTTATACTTATTCAGTGACTATTTTAGGATCTAAATCTGGAGAGAAGTATGAACACCTTTCATCGCCTGGGCAGCCTTAATTAGACCTTTATGACAAAACTTGCACATAAATAGGACTTTTCTAGTTTTGGGCAAACTTTTCTGCTGGGTCTGAACGTCGCCGAGGGTATTCAGAGACGGGCCCAATACTTTCAAACTTCTTGATGACAGTATTCATTGTTTGTTTATGTTATGAGACTTTAATCTGTAAATATGAAAATTTGACATAAGTTTTAACGTTATTCATAAGTTCTTCATCTCAGCTCAATCCTTTGTTGGAGTCACTGCTTTTAAAATGAGCTTTTGCCCAGGTGTTTCTATCGTGAGACCTCCCTTCCTTTGTCCCTCTCGTTGTCTTCTCGAATGCAGTCTCTTATCTTCTCTTAAATCTTCCTCATCTTTGTGTCCCTATCACTTCCATGTCCGTGATCTTTCCCGCAACATGTCCATCGTTATCTCCCCTCTTTATCGGGATCTCAAAATATCTCGCCTTTGACCTTTGGGTGTTCCTTGACGCTCCAGTGACTTCTGTTTATCCCCTGATGCCTTCATCTCTTATCTTATCTCTCCTTGCCACTTGCCAACCCACTCATCCATCTGAGCACCCTCATTTCTGCCACATCTGACTTATTGTGTTATGTTTTCTGTAGTGGTGCCGTTCTAGCCCATATATATAAAAAAAAATAGATCTTACCACCGCCTTCTGTAGTTTTCTGTAGTGGTGTGCCGTTCTAGCCCTTATAAAAAAAGTAGATCTTACCACTACCTTCTGTAGTTTTCTGTAATGGTGTGCCGTTCTAGCCCATATAACAAAGTAGGCCTTACCACCACACTTTATAGTTTTCTGTAGTAGTGCTGTTCTAGTCCATATAACGAAGCAGGTCTTACCACCACCTTCTGTAGTTTTCAGTAGTGGTGTGCTGTTCTAGTCCATATAACAAAGCAGGTCTTACCACCACCTTCTGTAGTTTTCTGTAGTGGTGTGCCGTTCTACCCCATATCACAAAGTAGGTCTTACCACTGCCTTATGTAGTTTTCTGTAGTGGTGCTCTACCACTGCCTTATGTAGTTTTCGTAGTGGTGCCGTTCTAGCCCATATCACAAAGTAGGTCTTACCACCACTTACGTACCTTGACTTCGCTTTAGGGAACGTACCTTGACTTCGCTTTAGGGACTCTTTTCGCAGAGTACGCCTAATTCAACATCAAATGATTCCATCCGGCTAGAATTTTGTGGTTAATCATTTATCCATATCACCCTTTGCATCAATTATCCAGCCCAGATACTCAAACCTAAATTCCCTCCTGATGTTCCCTTCTCCCAGCTTGATTGCGGCTCGCTGGTCATCCTCCGTCCCATTGCATATATGTTCAGTCTTTGTATGACTTCTCTTCAGCCTTCTAATCTCTAACCCTTTCACCACCTATCTAGTTTTGCTCTCTAGACTCTAGAGCACCAAGGGGGCTCCATTCTTACATCCTTGTCCTCCTCTACCATGGAAGCTGCTATAACTGGTTCATTTAAGGTAGATTCTTGGGTGAGCCCTATGCCTACCAGACGTTTGTTTGGTGGCCGCTGATTGGCTGGGAGCTGACTACCTCCCAGTACCAGCCAATCAGCGGCCACTAAACAAACGTCTCGTAAGTGTAGGGCTCATCGACGAATCTACCTACCTTTAGTGAACCAGCTATAGTCATCCTTACAGTAATTCTCATGCTGGTGGTTGTGTTTCTTTACAATTCACCAAGATCACGTACTATTCTGGTGCCTCCCTCTCCCTGAAACTACCCTTTACAGGACACCAGTTTAATTCGGAAAATTAACAAAAAAACAGTGTAAATTGGAAATGATGCAAGACCCCAATATTTTCACCAGTAGAGGACAGTGCAGTCAGTGCGTCTCATGCTGTTCACTCTAGGCATTAATTAGGGTTCTTTGCAGCGTTCCTTCGGCCCCTAGCTGCTGCAACCTCTTTCTTTCCTTTTACTGTACCTCCTTTCATATTCTCTTTCTTCCATCTTCCTATCTACCCTCTGTTGACAGTTGTTTCACAGAGCAACTGCGAGGTTTTCCTCCTGTTACACCTTTCAAACCTTTCTACTCTCAGCTTCCCTTTCAGTGCTAAAGCTATATATCCTCGTCCAAATTCTTCTCTTATTTTCATTTTATTCTCTCAAATGCTTTCATTACCCATTTCAGGATGGAGCAAGAATGTCACAGAAGTGGACTTTGTCCTGAGGATATGCCTCCCTTCCCCGAAATTCAGAGGAATGTCTCACTGGCGTTTTTGAACAGGTAGTGGTACTGGTCATGCCCCTGGCAGACACTGATTTGAGTTTAAGTATGAATTCTTTATTATCTTTCATATTAAACTGACAGTTAGTAGACGTCCTGCTGGATCTTCGAAGTGACTGTTTGAAAGTGAGAAAACACAGTATGGAGAATGATCTCAACAGTGGAACGTGCAGTTGTAAATGGTTTGCAACACGGAAGAATTTTTAGTTTTTAAGAATAGTTATTAGGAATAACTGTTCAAAACAATAAACAACATTGTCCGTGTAGAATAATTCACGCCTTTAGTACACTACAAAAGTATTATACTCCGTGATTACTTTATAAAGTGTCGAGTTGTTAAAAATAATTTTGCACATTCCTTTTTTTCTGGTCGTCACGTTCCCGATTCTCTCCTAATTCCAGCGTACGAGAACTGGAGACTCCAGCGCGTCCCCACGTCCCAGCTGTCATCCATTTAGGGGGGATCCACTGCCGCCCTGCGGAACCCCTTCCTAAGGTTTGCTGCCTCTGTCTCGTCGTAATGAAAGCGTAGTTAATTAGATGAACTAGAGCTTGAGTTTATGAAGTGATGCAGTGAATCAAATCATTCAAAAGTATGGAATGACGTACGTACGCTCTTGAGACTTCTGAGGGATTGTACCTCCAGAGAACATTTCATAATTGTCACTCCTGCTTTGGAAATTGAGGTTGACGTTGATTCATTAGCGTAAATGGGAAAATACTTGCATTACAATTTACCTGCCATTGTGCAACCTTCGATTTTGTCAGAGAACATTGGTAGAAATGATACAGTAGTGTGACATGAACTGGAGTTGAAAGAACTCGAGTAAAGAAGCCTATAAACTATTATTCACAGAACGACAGGTTAATAAATACTATTCTCCCTTGCATTTTAATATACATTTTTATCTGTTGATTTATTAATTTCCGTTTCCTTTTTTAATCAGTGGGATCTCTTTCTTTGTGTATTTTCCTTCACCTCGTCTCGCTTCATCCTAATGAACACCATATTATTCTTTGGAAGCTCGAATTTTGCGTCAGTGGCCTATTTTGTGGGCTCGTTCAATAATAATAATAATGACGATATGCAAACATTTCCATACGGTGAAAACACTCATTTCTGAACCGGTAGGATCTCAGCGACTGGGTGGAAGGATCGGGGGAGAACGGCTTCATTTTCTTCAGCCTTGGGACGGCCGTCAAGTCAGCTGACCTCCCAGAGAGGTAAGTGGAAAACCCTTTTATTTGTGTGAAGGAAAACCAGACAAAATCGGTATGATAACCAACTGGTCCTTCCTACGATCGTCATTTGCGAAACCCCATTGGAAAGATGTTAAAAGCACGGGGTTGTTTACACTTTACCGGGCCAGTTGCTCCCTACTTTGTTTGTTGTTGTTTTGGTATCGCGACACCCAAATCCATCCGCCACGGTAAGTAGCCTTACTGTAACCCCTGTGGTTAGCGCGCGCAGCGCAACATTACCTCTTGCCAGAACATGCCGTGCCTGCCAAGAATCTTTAAATATGCGGATAAGGCGCGAAGCGCCTTCCGCCAGTTCCGCGGCCTTACTGACAGCACACATAAATCGATCGTCGCGGATATGTAGTAGCTCCCTACTTTGTTTGTTGTTGTTTTGGTATCGCCGCCATATTGGTTTTAGTGTTCTTCCGCCGATTTCGGTCGGCGGTCGAGTGGGCCCGCTAATCTGTAAGTGCTCCAAAGCACGTCGCTATGAAAAGGGCCTGAAATCATTAGTTTGTGAAATTTATTGAAGTCATTGCAAATGAGTATTGGCAACTTTACGTTGAAAGTCTGAGATAGTCCTGATGTCAGGAATGTCTTCAAACCATTGCAGAATGTGTCATTTGCTGTGGTAGTTGTATTTAAAGGTGGCATAAATGTTAGCGAGGAATAATCATCGTAAAAGATCCCCAAAGACCAGTTGAAAATAAGAGAAATTGAAAATAAAGCCAATTTAAGAAAGGAATATATATCCGAGACGTTTGAACCATCAACGTGTGGTATATTTTGAACATTTTATTAATGTTAATGTGAGCTGTTAAAGGAACAAGGAGTTTAAATTGAATACAGCTATGTTAAGATGTAACATTTTGTGATTAAAGTGAGTAATGTTGAGCAGCACTGTAGCAACTTCTGTGTGACAACTTGATTCCTGATGCTCCACAAATCCTTCAAATGAAATCTCACCTTTTATGCCTAGGGTATAGAGCCTTTCAGAGCATGACACCAAATAATAAAGAATAATTCTAGAATGAAACTTCTCAACTGTTGTTGAGTGTTCCATGCTGACTGTTTGCAGGATTGTGCAAACGCTTGAGAACTGGGTCTCTTGAAATTTTGAAATTTCTAGAATTAACTTTTTAAATTTTTGACAGTGTGAAAAACCTCCAAATTTTTACTATTCTCCCATTTTGGAGCCATATTAAAGTTCCAGTCTTCCGTCGGACTGGCGATGTAAACCCAGAACATGCACTGTAACCTGGGAAATAATTTTTGATGAAACCTCGGAATGACGTAAACCGAGCCCGACATAACCTGGGGACCGCCTGTATTTATATGTTTATATAGTGCTGTCGTTGATTAGGTCCCAGATTCAGATGGGTGGAAAATGAGACAAGTAAAGAAGCCTCCTTTTTTTTCTTCCTCTTTTGCAGTCACAGACAGATGCTGGTCAGTGCTTTTGGATCCCTGAAGCAGCGAGTGCTCTGGAAATGGGATGACCCGTCTATGCCTGGGATTCCCCGAAACGTGAGAGTATCAAAGTGGTTGCCACAGCAGGATATTCTTGGTTAGTGGGATTATGACCGTTGCAGAAATGCTGGATTTACCATATGGCAATGTCTAAAGTCTCCTTTCCAGCCTTGCGCTTGATTACACTTCATTCTCTTGTTTTTCTATTCTCAACTGATCCTGATTTCTGTTACTGAATCCGCTTGATTTTGACCCACCTCTTGGATGAAGGAGATTTCATCAATATTTTTCTAGTGTTTGACATAGATAAAAGTGAATGAGATAATTTAAAAATGAGAAAAGGAATACTCATCTTACACTTAAAGAAAATAACTTAAGTTTGTCGAAGAGCTTTTGAAATCCATTTCTTACAAACTTGGCTTCTGAATTTCACTAGGCCACCCAAAACTTCGCCTCTTCATAACCCACGGAGGTCTACTGAGCACTTTGGAATCTCTGTACCACGGGAGACCCTTGCTGGGTATACCTGTCATAGGTGATCAAGAGTCCAATATGAGGGACGTGGAACGCCAAGGGTGGGGCAAGACGCTCCTGTGGAAGGATCTCACTGACGGAAGACTCCTGGAAGGGATCCTGTCCGTCATGAATAACAAGACGTAAGTTATTCTTTCTTGCGGGTAAAATGTCTGCGCTTGCATTCAAGTGATCGTACTAATAAGCAAAAATGAGCGCAGACAATACACCACTGCCTTTTCCTACTTGACAGAATGCATGAAATTGTACATTCGAGATCCCTTCTGATGAGAGACCAGCCACTGACTCCGAAGGAAATGGCCTTGTTCTGGACAGAGTACGTCGTCCGCCACAAGGGTGCCACACACCTCAGGAGCCCAATTTCCCAGATGCCATGGTGCGTTGGCCCTAATTATTTATAGGCTTCTTTCATATCTAGAAGTATGATTTATATTGATAATTTAAAATTTCTACATTTCTTAAGATAATGAGGTGTGCCCCTCTTATTATCAAAGGAGTGACTTAATAGTAAGGTACACACACACATATAGTGTGTTTAGAAATAGTCTAGATGCTTCAATAGACTATTTATGTTGTAGGTACAAAGTCTACAATGTAGATGTGTGGGTGATGTTGGCGACATCGTTGGCTCTGATCACATGGTTCCTCGGCTCGATACTTCTCGTGGTAACAAGGTTCACATTCAGGAAATTAAAGTTGAAAGAGGATTAAATAGAAGACTTGTGCAGGACCACGGCACATCCAATGTTTCTTTTCAAAACGTGTTGCTTAATCGAGTCCTTGTAAATGCTTTCTCACCAGGATGGTATCTGAAGTGATACATTTAAAGGATAAATCACACTTCAGAACTTCCATTTATTGCATTTTATACAAAATCCCCACTGATAATTTTGTTGATATTTTACATACACATGTTTATAGCATGGCTCTATACCACCACATAAGGAAACAGTTAGACTTAGAATTAGGATTATGACCATGAAACAGCCATTCAAATCCTTCTTGTCTCTAGCCACATCATTTTTCTTCATTGATATTAGACCTTGACATTAAAAGAAACTTACAGTAAACGTAAGGTCTTAAAGTAAAGAAAAAGAAAAGAAAAAAATTGTAACTTCTTACATAAGACTAAGGTTATGATTCAGAAACCAATAAAGTCATCTAGAATGCTCTATGAAATGAAGACAACACTGGGTTCTCATTTTAAGCTACAGCTTTAACCACTGAGCATTCTTCACATATTTGAAATGATCGTATGCACAGCCTCAACCAGGTCTGGAAAGTTAGGATCCTGGATGGTTGCCTTCACCATGCACTCCAGTCCGGGCATGATAATCAGGTCTGAAGCCTTTGGCAGATTCCTATCATTCTTGGTGCCTGGAATTCGTGTGAATAATTTGTATTAAATCTGTGTTTTAAGTAAACAAAAAGCATAAGCACAAGAATATCCAAAAATAAGACTACACAAATATATGCAACGTGTACACGTACATATATAATGTATATTGTGCTTACTCATGGTTTCCTCAAAACGTTTCAAGTGAAGCATTGTACATGCAGATAAAAGCTATTGCTTATTTAACTCTATCATACGGCCATAGTTAGGCAAAGTGAACTGTGATGCAACTTGGTAAATCAAACACAAAACGCTAAGCCAGTGAAAAACTTGAATCCGCCCTGAGCGAAGGTATTATTCGGCTTGGATCCTATCATCTAACGAGTAAAGAAAACTAAAAGTGCAGCCTTTAAACAATGTCACCAAATGCTGTGAATAAGTCTCCCTTGTACTATATTCTAAGTGCAGTTCATTACCAAGAATATGACATTTAACTTCAATACCTTTCAATCCAGGAGCCCCGTAGGGTGTTAGTACCATCAGTGCACCCGAATGTATAGGCATATATTCATGTAAGTACATCTAGTATAATATTTTTAAAAAATACTGTATGGTAGATCTCTCTTATACCGTGCTGTACCGAGCAATACAGTACATACTCATGGAATGCTTAAATAATAGCGGTTAACGCAGATGGTTTACGTTGTAAATGGTGCTGCATGAAATGGGAACTAAAAAGCAAGCTTGTAGGGGAAATTTCACTGGTTCCCAAACTGCGGGCCATAATCTGAGGATATCTGTGTATAAAACCACTGGTTTTGTACATACATGGGTTATACTTGGCAGTGGGCCATGTACAAGTATCCTGTATGAAAAGTGGGTAATGACCGGAACAATTTTGGAACCACTGGTTTAGGGCAATTAATTTGGTGTTTCCTGTGATTTTTCACCCTCCAAGTTTTGTGCAATTGAGATTTATGTAAAACTTACTCTGTGTTAAACTGACAGAAGTCTGCGGGATACGACAAATCCTCACTTTGCAAACAATACCAAGTTATATGGGTGTTCTGCAGTAGACTCACCTTGCTCAGAATCACCTCGCGTTCTGGCACAGCCCCCGTCATCTGACTTGAGTCTCTTCTTGGCGGGTGACGTTTTGGCGGATTTCTTCTGAGCTTGAACATTAACGTGACCAGTGTCACTCACCGTCGGAGTGTCTGCAGGTTCAACAGCAGCCAATGATGAAGCGGGCCAAGAGACAGGAGCTGTGGTAGACATCTGCGACATGGGCGGCCTGGTAGATGTCGAAGAATCAGGCTTGTCAGGCATCCCTTGGTTAGCAGGGATAAAAGGTTCGGATAAGAACTTGTTGATGACTATGTAACACCTGGAGCAGTGCTCATTGGCTGAGGCACCACCGCAGAACTGTATCCGCCATTTACGTACCAGGCCCTATGGAAAAGAAAGAAGTGTAGGGTACATATGTGCACGCCGTATCATCAGCATTTATATATTAAACGAGAAAAAACTTTATAGCAACCTCACAATCAATATAGTACAATATGCAAACATCAGCCATTTTGCAATACATTCAGTGTAATCTCTCTCTCTCAGACTATGGTACTACGTAGACAATACAATTGTCACAGACCCACCTTCACACCAAACCAGTAACTCCCCTGTCTACATAATGAAACACGTGCTTTGCTTCCATCATAAATACATTTAATTTCTGTTATCATCTTTTCTTCCATACCATGCATACTCAGCATCGTCCAAATACCTCTTATCATTCCTTTTTTCCAGGGCCATATGAGCTACATACTGGCTCTTCCCTTTGACTGTCAGAATTATCACGTAACAATTTTATAACTCGCTTGATCTTGACAATGTCTTGCTTGTCTAAACTTTCTCGTCTTCCCTGTCATTCTGCCGGTAGTCTCCCTAATTTTCTCAGTCAAACGCAATGTTCCTCTGTCACCTTTACCCATACACAAAGGAGTAATTATCCTATTCCTTTATCCCATCCTTTGTAAAATTTCCAGCAGTCAAACATACCTCACACACCTGGGCAACCACTAACACACGTACGGTAGTACCACTTTACTCGTCAACCGTTGATGCTTCTCTTCATCAAGCTCTCAGTTGCCCGATTTACCAACCAAGGTTTTACACCCTCAACAATCCTTACGAGTGACGACAACCATTATCGAACTTGTACTAATCTCTTTAATTTGTATCATGGAGCTATGTCTCTTCTATCCTCCAATTCACTTCACTCATACCTAAACTTACTGATGTTATTCCCTCTTCATACCTTTTGCACGTACTAAATTCAATGCTGTGATTCTGTGGTCCTATCCTGGCCGGATTTCCCCCACTTCCCTCTCAATTATATTTTATTACATTTTCTCATGTAAAGGGAAATTGCATATGGTGTCTGAAGCCTACACATATTAACCACATCCAAACAGCTATTCCAGTGATCAAATGATTACAACTTTACCTTGGCCTTGCATAAGAAGAGGAGACACGATTCCCGAATAAACATCCTGATATCTTTTGCTCTGAGTAAATTCCAGTATTCCAGGAGATCGTTTTCCATCTGGACTTTCAGTATTCCTTCCTGTGGTAGAAAAAATTAACGGTCAATTGTGAAGAGCAATTGCGAAATAAATTTCAGAACGAAGTTCACTTGAAATAAAATTTTCCCAGGGCAATTTGAAACTGTCAGGTTTATTTACCTGTTTATAGGACAGTTCATGGATTATCTTATTCCTAGCAAGCAGATGAACCCTTACATAGAATATCTTAGTAAGTTCTAAACATATAGTAAATATAGTCAATATTTTTTTAAAAACTACAATGGAAATATAAAAATTAGTTGGTAATCTACAAAGGCCCACACAACAAAATCAATAATATTTTCATTAACAGAACAACCAACACAAATACTTTCAACGTCACTAGCTCATTTCGATGAATTCCCGGCCTTACACACAGCTATCGTGCACTTCCTTCCCTTCTATTTCACTAATCTCTCGATTAGCGGTAATTCTAAAGAATGGTTCCGCACGGACTACTAGGAACATAACCGCGAATACGACATCCACTAGGGATTGGGGCGTCCAATGTACTTCGCCGTGTTTAGCACTGGCCCCTGGGGCTTAATACATTCGTCCGAATAAATATTACTTAAAAGTCTTGTTCAGGAGGTAAAACCGCAACTGCCATAGTCTAGGTGCCGCGGATTAGTGATATAGATCTACTCAATTAGCTTCTGTAAAGGTCCGTCCGGACGGATGATACTTTTGTCAAAAACCCATCCTACAATTTTTCCAGTGATGATTCTAACCTTCAAAACACTGATCCACCCTTTCTCCTATGCGTACCTTTTACACTTCATGAATTTCAGTCCCTAAGTTTATAACCAAAGTAAATATATATAGGTGTCATTTTTCGATTTTTGTCATATGATTCGTTCATAAAAATATTAAGTTGATGAATAGACTACTACTCCCTTGTCTCAAACCGCTCTGTAATACATACAACCATTTATTCTCCCGAATATTCCACGAAAAAAACTTGGTTTATTTTTAGGTATACAGTTTAATACGAGTGTCCATCTATGAAATAGGTGAATTGTGCATCACTGTACCTGTGATGGACACCGGTCTAGAAACCACGTGCTGAGAATCGGAAGGCTAGCATCCACTCACAGAAATCGCTTATAAAATGTTAGTTATAATAGGCCCTAGAGGCTGCTTCTGTAACGTACAGGGACTAAAATACTTGGACCACCCTAGTTTTAGAATTATGGTACGTAAGAGAAAACGAACAACTATGACTGAGCCAGTATAGGCCTATGGATGATATTTCATAACATTCTTAAACAAGTATGCCTACCTTAGATAAAGATACGACCAACGGTTTTTCTGGGGAGGAAAGTAAACTTTCCCATTCTTTACCATCATGTGGACCACTAACCACTGCTCTTGCATATTTGCTCAGTTTCCATTCACCTACGTTATCCATCAAGGTCCTGATTGAAGTCGAACTTCTCAAGATTGGATTACCTACGCGTCTTCCGACTAGTGATCAAACTTCTGACAGCGTGATTCACAGATTCCCGCCAATAAGATACGGCTTTAGTTGCAATGTTGCATGCCATAGCGCACGATTAATTTACAGATTAAGTGGTAGAACATTAAACATTACCGAACTTAAAATATTTTATGTGGGAGTTTTATTTGCGTTACAATGTCTCGAGTCTCACTTTAGTGACCTGGAATGGTGGCATTAGGTATTCAAGAAATAGAGGTGCATACTGATGGACTTCCGTCTTCTGTAACCAGAAAGCTTGATAAAATGAAAGGCAGGAACTTTAGGAAGTTTTAATACGATGATATGACATTAAATTAAGTAAATAAAATCTGTTACCATACATACGGACAACATTATTATTTAATAATAATGTTATCATTTTCAAACTTTGATCACTTTATGCCTAAAGTATTTCTAAACGCCAACAGCATAGATAAAACTAAATGTCATTATCAAATATTTTAACTGATATATTTTTAAAGTATGGATAAAATAGCAAGGTATATACAGTATTCAGGCGAATTGAATATATTACTGACAATAATGTCTCGTACTTCTTCTCTGTCCAATACCATATCTATGAAGGTTTAGTAAACAAACTGTCCGATTCCTATTTAGGATTATTAACGCTTTGTAGAAACGCGGTAATATGGTCGTTTTAAACACAAAGATATTATTTTGGCACGGGAGTGAGTTTTAAATTTTTTAAATTCTTTTAAAATATTTGCAGGCTCCTTTTTATAGCGAAATATAAAAGTTAACATTTTGTAAAATACACAACGAAGCCTTTAGAAACGAACACATTAAATTCAACCTAGGAAATTGTCCACTAAGCTGTGTACTGTTTGTTTGGCGTAGTTTGACGTAGTTAAGAGACTCGAGTTTCCCTTGAAAAAACCACTGGTGACCAGTTACATGTCATCTTCAAGCCTACGAATTAAATTGGAGAGAGATGAGCCTGGTAAGATAATTCTAGGACCTACTTTAGTAGTGAATCAAGCAGTTCTAAGTTCCACAGTTCGAATCTTACTAGGTATAATTTTGGTGGTTTAAGTACTAGGCTAGGCCTTGGCCAACTAGGGTAAATTACCTATTGAAGGTTAATAAGGTTAGCTGAAAATTAACCCTGGATCAACCTGCTTTATCCTAACTGGTACAAAGACTTATGGCTTAAATTAGTATCCGAATTCAAGACGACGTTTTCTTGGTTTGCATGCTAGCCTAATCTTGCATTAAGGGAAACAACCGACTGGACTGGCTGATCCAGTTTTCACCGTGTGTGGATCCGCCCTTCGAAAAAGTACTTTAACTTGTCCTGACACCAGAGATGGGCATCAGTCACGAGTTGTTGGTGATGAGAGCTGGAGCTCGAGACCTCTACTCTCCCTTTGCAGTAAGTAGGGGGAAACACCAGCGACTACCAATCCTTATCACGGTGGACAGGTCTTATTCACTCGATATTTAAATGGTGAAGCAAGAATACAATTACAACTCTAAGCAAACTTTTTAATCCCGGGTTCATGGTTTGAACTGAATTCATTTTTACCTTGTAATCGGTGGTTTTTATCCTTACTGCTATCACAGCTGAAACTCCACAGTGCTTAGGGTAAAAAACCGCATGGTACAGGGGTGGACCATGTACGATCAATGTGTACAACCCCAAGAAAAGTACATTATAACGCGTCCTGACACCGGAGTAGAGGTCTTTAGCTCCGTTTCTCACCAACATGATGCCCATCTCCGATGTCAGGACGCGTTATAATGTACTTTTCTTGGGGTTGTACACATTGATCGTACATAGTCCACCCCTGTACCATGCGGCTTTTTACCCTATTTGATTGTTATTATACACATTTTGGTCTCAATTCACTTCACATTGCACTTTAAACAAGTTCTGGTCCTGGTTCCTAAGCGCACGCGCCACAAACACAGTTACGAACAGCAGATGACGAAACTGCAAAGTTTTATTCCCTATATTGTTTACTTTACTCGTTATTTAGTTCAACTTTACTTTGTTATTTAAAAATTTTAATTTAATTCATGTATATTATCCCTTTTTTGCAACCAAGTTACCCCGTAAAATTACAGATATTTCTAAAGTAGATACAATCCAATGTTTCTAACCTTTTCGTACATCTGGCTGCCGAAAACCGTAGAGGAACAACTACGGATGAGAGGATTATATATATATTTTTTTTTTTGCTTTTTTGTTTTTGCTAGCACTTTTCATTGATTTAAGTCTATATTAGTATTTTGAATTTCTTTAATAACTGAATGCCAGAAATAAATGTAACCTTTAATGTTTGCATGCTAAGAATGGCCAAATCATCATTGCCACATTAATGGAGGCTTCACACATACGCCGATTCATTATTATAAACTGTTTCCATGAATTCTAGTTGTCATAGTAATGCAATAATGATAAAATTTCTTTAATATTTATGTATATATACTTCCAATACATAGCCTAATTTCACCAATTTCAACGTTTTGTGTAAGTCTTATACCCAGTTTGGAGGGTGAACACATACCGAATGGCAACAGAGAGAGAGAGAGAGAGAGAGAGAGAGAGAGAGAGAGAGAGAGAGAGAGAGAGAGAGAGAGAGAGGAAGGCGAAGGAAGGAAGAAGGAAAGGGTGGCGGTGGATGGGGGGAAGAGGGTAGGTGGAGCTTTTAACGCGTTCGTATCCATTTCTGCATAATGGAGTTTTTGTCTCTTGGTACAAGGACAAGTGTCGTTATTCTTTACGATTAGTGATTCACGATACCCTAGTAAATTACGGCACTGGGTGTAATGCA
This sequence comes from Macrobrachium nipponense, assembly GCF_015104395.2. Classification (NCBI taxonomy): domain Eukaryota; kingdom Metazoa; phylum Arthropoda; class Malacostraca; order Decapoda; family Palaemonidae; genus Macrobrachium; species Macrobrachium nipponense. Next base: position 12,705,820 of record NC_061091.1, on the reverse strand, counting down.
TTATTGCAAAATCTTGTTCTGATACGAGTGTTCGTTACAGAAATAGGTATTGCCTAAAAACGTGCTTGCACTGTCTCTGAAACCCATAGTAGGTATGCCGCTTAGTTGTCAATCAAGTTTTTTGTAATCGTATTTTTTACAAGCTAGCTATTGAATAAATTTGTATTTTTCTCAATCAAAACATATGCCCCTCTATGCTAACTTTCCTCTTTTAACGACTTTCTGGTCATTGCAAATTCGGCCCCATAATTTCTTATGGTGCGAAAACAGACAGAGGCCCAGGGACCGAAAACGATTGCGTCACACTACGGCAATAATCCGGCAGTAAAAACATCTTCATATCCTCCAAAAAGTAAATAATAATTAAAGGATATATGCTCATTACGATTATAACAATTACATGAATAGCTGATAATCTGCATGAATAACTGGTAAACTGTTCTGCAAGAAAGTTGAGTAAAGCAATTATTTACAATAGGTACGAAAGCCAAGATGTCGTGACGTCATAATACAGGACTTAAACGAACGTTCTAATTCCAAAAAATAATTACTTAAATTTGAGTCAGAATAGAGTTACTTTTCCAGTAACGAATATTTTCAAATTAATCATCATAAATATGTAAAATATTGATGTTTTACTATTTATTTTCAAAATTATCAAAGTGTGCACGCTTCGTCGTCGTCTTCTACCAAAACAGTTGTTTACTAACAAACAAGCTGGTAAGTTTCCGTGTTCCGATTGTTGTGATGAAAGTGGCCCAGCATCTGTGGGTGCAAGTGGTGTGTGGATTTATCACAGGAAATGGGAAGTTATTGACACAAGCGAGTCCGTAAACATCGAGATGGCGTCAATCTTCTAAATATTTCGAGTTGTAAGTAAAAATGTTGAACGCGTTTTGGTGAGATTTGGACTGCCGTGTAGTACACCCTTTTCACTACCCTCTGTTTAAATCTTAAAATTTGGCCTTAATTTCTAACTTTGGAGAAAATACTTACTTCGAAAGGAGAGTAGAATCTAAAGGAGAACCAAAGTTGGAAATTAAGATCACATCTCAAGGAGTAGTTTACAATTTAGGGTAAAACACCACATGGACTGGCCAACACACCAACGATCACGGCTGGACACCCTCCGAAAAAGTACTCATACCGTGTCCTTACACCGGAGATGGTCATCAGTCGTGAGTTGTTGTTTGTGAGAGACCGAGCTAAAGACCTCTACTCTCCTTTCGAAGTAAGTATTTTCTTCAAAGTTAGAAATTAAGGCCATATTTTAAGCTTTAAACAGAGGGTAATGAAAAGGGTGGCCAACGCAGTGCAAACTTCACCAAAACGCTTTCAAAATTTTTTACTTATGATTAAATAACTTAGAAGATTGACGCCATCTCGATGTTTACGGAGTCGCTTGTGTCAACAAACTTCCCAATTCCTGTGATAAACCCGCACACCACTTGTACCCATAGACGCTGGGGCACTTTCATCAAAACAATCGGAAAACGGTCCCTTGCCACGACGTTTTTAAGGAAACTACGGTTTTGGTAGAAGGCGACGACGAAGCGTGCACTAGATAATTATTTAAATAAGTAGTAAAACATCAATATTTTACATATTTATGATGATTAATTTGAAAATATTCGTTACTGAAAAAGTAACTTGATTCTGACTCAAATTTAAGTAAATATTTTTTGGAATTAGAACGATTTTTTAAGTTCTGTATTATGACGTCATGACATCTTGACTTTCGTACCTATTGTAAATGAATTGCCATACTCAACTTTCTTGCAGAACAGTTTACCAGTTATTCATGCAGACTGTTATCAGCTATGCATGTAATTGTTATAATCGTAATACACATATATATCCATTATATTTACTTTTTGGATCTATGAAGATGTTTTACTGCTGGATTACCGCCATAGTGTAACGCAATCGCTTTTGCTCCCTGGGCCTCTTGTCTGTTTTTGCACCATAAGAAATTAATGGGGCCGAATTTGCAATGACCAGAAAGTCGTTAAAAGAGTTAAGTTAGTATTGAGGAGCATATGTTTTGATTGAGAAAAATACAAATTTAGCTATATAATAGTAGCTAGATTGCAAAAAGTACTTGATTACAAAAAACTTGATTGACAACTAAGCAGCATACCTACTATGGGTTTCAGAGACAGTGAAAGCACGTTTTTTGGCAATATTTCTGTAACGAACACTCTTATCAGAATGAGATTTTGCTATAGTGTAATACACCCATTGCCGTAATTTATAAGGGTATCGTGAATCACTAATCGTAAAGAATAACGACACTTGTCCTTGTACCAATAGACAAAAGCTCCACCTACCCTCTCCCCCCATCTGCACCGCCACCCCTGTCCTTCTTCCTTCCTTCACCTTCCATCTCTCTCTCTCTGTTGCCAATTGGTATGTGTTCACCCTCCAAACTGGTTATAAGACTTACACAAAATGTGGAAATTGGTGAAATTAGCCTATGTATTGGAAGTATATATACATGAATATTAAAACAATTTTATTATTGCATTACTATGACAACTAGAATTCATGGAAACAGTTTATAATAATGCATCGGCGTATGTGTGAAGCTCCACTAATGTGGCAACGATGATTTTGCCATTCTTAGCATGCAAACATTAAAGGTTACATTATTTCTGGCATACAGGTATTAAAAGATCAAAATACTAATATAGACTTAAATCAATGAAAAGTGCTAGCAAAAGAAAAAAAAAATTATAATCCACAACCCGTCATCTGCTCCGCGATGGTTTTTGACAGCCAGATGTACGACAAGGTTAGAAACATTGGATTGTATCTACTTTAGAAATATCTGTAATTTTCAGGGTAATTTAGTTGCAGAAAAGGGATAATAGACATGAATTAAATAAACATTTTGAAGTAACAAAGTAAAGTTAAACTAAATAATGAGAAAAGTAAACAATTAAGGGAATAAAGCTTTGCACCTCATGAACAGTGTTGTCGTCTGCTGCTCATAACTGTTTATGGAGTGAGCGCTTAGGAACCAGGAACAGAAACGTGGTTCAAGTGCAATTTGGAGTGGATTAAGACCAATAATGTGTATAATTACAATCAAATAAGCACTGTGGAGTTTCAGTTGTGATGGCAGTAAGGATAAAACCACCGATTACAAGGTAGAAATGAATTCAGTTCAAACCATGACCCCGGGAATAACAAGTTTTATACTTTCACTAATATAGGAAACAAAATGTTGTTTTATTGTGCTGATTACAACTGCAATCTTGAGTAAGATCAATAAACATTACATATATATGCTAACATTTTTCAAAGGAGTGCTGGGAAGGCTGGAAATGATGTTGGATTGTCCGTGATTAGACTGGCCAGCCTGACGATAGCCTCCATATTGGATTTCAAAACTGCCTTGAAAACATATTTGTTCCGACACGGCATACAAACCTTCGGTCCTTTTACAATAGGAAGATACTTAGCGGCAGCTGGATAGGTCGTAAGCTTTCGAACAAGGGGTTCGTAGTTAACTGCTTGTCCGACAGGCGCGCGCGCGCGACTGGGAGGTAAACAAACCACTTTTGCTTTCGGCCTCACAGTGGATGGACGTGTGTGTTCGCTCTCTGCCCGCTGCTCGTCGTTTGCTTTCTAAGTTTGTTTGTAATTGTGTATGAAAGAGCTTGTAAGTACAATTATTCTCTCTTCTCATATTAATTACTCCTGCAAGTGAATAATGATGGAATCTCCTCGCCTCGCTACCCCAAGGAGACTTTGCCCGGGTATCGAAGGGCGCAAATGCGGGAAGTTTAGATCATTCCCGGAGATTGACCCTCATGTTTTGTGTGCTCGGTGCCGGGGGCGCGAATGCACCCGGGCCGAGCCCTGTGATGTGTGTATTGACTGGTCGGAGGCGCAGTGGACATTGTATGAGGGCAGGAAGAAGCGAAGGCCTGCAAAGGAGTCGTCGGAAAGCTCTCCCGCGACTCCTTTGGTGACGGACACTTCGTCTTCTTTCCTGCCGCCCGCTCAACTTCCACGTCTCGCGCCTTCCCCTTCGGGGGGGGTGTCTAGGTCCTTCTTCCTCTCCCGACGTCGAGTGTGGAGGAGGGCGCTAGATACCCCGACGTAGAGTTGTATTCGGGGTCCTCTATCCGCTCGTCTTCGCGCGAGCGGGTAGAGGATCCTTCTAATCACCCGACTTTTGCCTCCTCAGGTGCGGTTGCCGTGAAGGATGACCTCGGACAGGTGTGGGCATCGTTGGGACTGCAGGGCGTGCCGAGTGTCCAGGGGCTGCTCTATCATCTCGCTGGCTCCGTGGCGGTTAGCATGCAACGGTCACAACACCACCACGACCCTGACAACACCCGGCTACGCGTCACCTCCTCATCTGGTGTACACCCAGCACGCGGTCTCTGTAACACCCACAACATCGGTGCAGGGGCCAGTCGCCGTAACTCGGGGGAGTGTGATGCCGCCACCTGGGTTTGCCGTGCTGCCGCGACCGGACTTCACGTGCCCGAAGAGCTCGCCCCTGGACCTCCCACCGGTACCGATGACGTCTGTGCCGCTGGTTCGACCAGCTGTACCACCCTCTCAGTCTGCCGTACCTGCCGTGACCACTGCTGCTGTTCCTGTTCCTGCTCCTGCCGTCTCTACTGCCGTTCCTGTGATGCTCGCACCTGCTGATGTTGTTCCTGTTCCTGGCGCCGCTGCTCCCGATGCTGGTCTGTTCGGACAGGTACGTCCGGGCCCTGTTGCTTCGGCAACAGCAGCCCCGGCTCCGTCCTGGATGACAGACCTGACGTCGGTCCTGAGGAGGTTGACGAAGAAGAAGAAGAAGAGGAGGAAGGTGTCGTCGTCGTCTTCATCGTCTCTTCGTTCGTCGTCGTCTGCCGCCTCTTCCCCTTCTTCTTCTAAGGCTCCCCCGCCTAAGAAGAAGAAGGTCGCCTCTCCCCCCCCAAGAAGTCTCCTTCGGGAGCTTCTAAGGGCCCGTCTCGCTCTGGTGAGACGGGGGGTTCTTCCGCTGGTCGCCCTGCTCCTTCGGGAGCAGGACCCGGTCTCTTCTCCCGCAAGGAAGAAGATACGGGGACCAGAGGGGTGCCGGCTAACACCGGCACTTCCTCACCTGCTGTCAGTGGTTCGGTCCACAGCAGCAGGATCCGGCTCGGCCGCGTCGTTCGCGAGAGGTACCGAGTGTACGGTCGCCTACCAGCGACCGTGCAGCCAGGAACCAGACCTCTGAGTCCGCTCAGCGTCAGGTTCACGGCACGGAGCGGAAGACCTGGTGACAGCCGCTCACGCGACTCTCACCAGACCAGCTCTCGCCTCTCTGCGGCGAGCAGCTGGCTACCCGGGCGGACGTGACGGTCCATGACGGCCACGGCTGAGGCTGGGAAGAGGTCCCCCCGTTCGCCGGCACCAGCCACGGCTGGTACCAGCGAACTGACGCACCGTGAGGATACGCACCGGTCTCACCGTGACAGTGGAGCTCGCCGGTCGCCTGACCGTCGCTCTCACAGAGAGCGATCGGGTACGGCGACCAGCACCAGCTCCTCTGACACACGAGACCGGGGCCGCTGTTCTCGTCCAGCCGTTCTCCACAGCGAGACGGCTCGACTAGGTCTGCAGCTCGATCGCCACCGCGGGTTGACGATCGCCTGCAGTCCTCCAAGCCGCTGGTTCTGCCAGTGAGCGAGGAGAGAGCGTCAGGTTCTGCCTCTCCCATTACCTTCAGAAACCTCCTCAGGGTTTACAACCGGGAGGGGCGAGGTATTGAGGAGTGATCGTGAAGGGTGCGCCCTTCAGGATCCCGCCACGTCGTCGTACGTACCAGGCGCGGTTCTCGGACCAGCCAGGTCGTACGCACAGGTGGTTGGAGGAGACCGAGAGGGGGCTGTCGCTGCTCCTCTCCTTGAGGGAGGAGGGTCTCTGGGAGGTTGCTCCTGTTTGAGGGACTGGACGGTCCGACTCCACAGGATGCTGTCACTCCAGAGATCCAGAGGAACTTTGCCGAGGTTATTGCGCTGATTCGTCAGCACAACGACCTCGGGGAAGGATCGCCGCTCCCACCATCCGAGCCGACGTCCCGGCTCGAGTCGTTCTGGGGCCCGAAGAGGGAACCCAGACCGACGGTGGGTTTGCCGCGATCAGAAGGCTGCTACTCAGTGCTGGACCAAGTCGAATCGCTTGTCTCTGGACAGGACGGTTCTCTGAAGTCTGGCAGGTCTAGCAAGCTACTTCCACCTCCTCTGCTACGACAGCGGCGGTTTTACGTGCCATACTGAAGATCCGATGCAGCCCAAACAGGTGAACCCGGAGTTAGCTAGGCTGACTCCGGGTGTGTCTCTGCACAGCTCCTGTCCGAGAACCTGTGGTTCTCGCACAGCAAGAGAAACTAGGCCTGGAATCTACCGCCATGGCAGCTTTCCAGGCCGTCTCCTGGCTAGATCTGTGGTCCCTCACAGTATCTAAGGTCGCAGCCAACTCCGGGGGAATTTCTCCCGAAGATGACTCGGCCTTCAGGAGACTTTGCCAGTCTGGGGGAAGAGCCATCTCTTTCCTTGCCCACCAGACGGTGAACCTGTGGGCCAACCTGGTCCTCCGACGAGGGACGCTGTTCCTTACTCGGGTTTCCAAGGCGGCCAGGGCGTTGAAGCGGCATTGGGACTTCGAAACGGACCTTTACGGAGTTCCACGTCTCTCTTCCAGGAGAGATGGTGGACGCTGCGGTGGACAGACGGCGCACTGATGACAGTGACCGTCTGGTTCACCAGGCAGTCTCGAAGGCTTCTGGGGCCCCCCAAAAAACGGGCCGCAGCCCTCGGACTGCGGCCAAGTCTAAGAGCTCGGCTAGCGCTTCCTCGGCTGCTAAAGACGGTTGCTGCGGTCGAAGCCCCGAGGAATGACTCTGTCTTCTTCTTCGACTTCTAGCAAGGGGGGGGGGGGGGCCGTAACCAGCCCTCCTCCCAGCCCTCCTCATCCCGTGGAGGCTCTGGGAAGAAGTCGAAGAAAGGGGGGAAACGCTAGGGACGGCGTTCCCCCTCACCTGCTGCCGGAAGTGGGGGGTGCCTGGCCAGCCATTTGGGCAACTTGGCAGCGCTACGGCGCCGAGACCTGGATTGTAGATGTCCTTCGGAGGGATATCTATTACCCTTCGAATCTCGGCCACCCCTCACCTCCAACCCGGTCCAACAGCAGTCGTACGTCCCCGGGTCACCGAAGGAAGGACGTAGCACTCAGACAGGAGATCAAGACCATGCTGAGCAAGAGAGCTGTAGAGGATCGTCACGGATCAGTCACCGGGCTTTTACAGTCGACTCTTCCTGGTGGAAAAGTCTACGGGAGGCTGGCGCCCGGTGATAGATCTCTCTCCCCTGAACCGGTTTGTTCGCCAGACCCGGTTCACGATGGAGACGGCACGCTCAGTGCTCGACTCCATCAGGGAGAACGATTTCATGCTTTCAGTGGACTTGAAGGATGCGTATTTCCAAATACCCATTCATTCAGTCCTCCAGAAAGTACCTCCGCTTCATCCTCAACGGGACGGTGTACCAGTTCAGGGCACTTTGCTTCGGTCTCTCAACCGCCCCACAGGTGTTCACGCGAGTGTTCACTCTGGTGTCTGCTTGGCCCATTCGCACGGGATAACGTCTGATGAGGTATCTCGACGATTGTTAGTCCTGGCGAGCTCCCGCTCGCAGTTGCTACAGGACAGGGATCGACTGCTCGAGTTCTGTCGCGATCTGGGGATCGTTGTGAACTTCGAGAAGTCCGATCTCGAGCCCAAGCAGAGGATGAAGTAACCTGGGTATGCTGATCGACACGGTAGCAGGGCGAGTCTTCCCCGCAGACTCGCGGATCAGCAGATTCAGAGAGGCAGCCAACCAGTTCCTGTCTCGGCAGGAACAGGTAGCTCAGCGATGGCAAGTCGTGATCGGACACCTGTCGTCACTCGAGAAGTTAGTCCCTCACGGGCGTCTTCACCTGCGGTCTCTTCAATGGAGACTAAAGGAGAGTTGGTCACAGGCGACGGATCCCCCAAGCTTTCCAGTGTCACTGACACAGGAGTGAGGCAGGACCTAGCCTGGTGGCTCGACGACAGGAACCTCTTAAGAGGAGTGCCTCTGCGCACTCCCCCCCCGGACATGCAGCTGTTCTCAGACGCATCGACCGAGAGATGGGGCGCACACCTGGAGGAGTGCTGACTTCAGGAGTGTGGGACGAGAACGACAAGCACCTTCACATCAATGTACTGGAACTCAAGGCAGCGTTCCTCGCTCTCCAAGAGTTTGCAGGACCGCCCTTGATGGGACACTCAGTGTGTTGATGTGCGACAACACCACGGTGGTGGCTTACGTCAACAAACAGGGGGGCCTAGTGTCTCTCCCGTTGTACCAGTTGACTCGGCAGGTGCACGAGTGGGCTCAGGCACACTCAATAGAGCTGTCGGCACGCTACATTCCCAGGAAGAGGAATGTAGTAGCAGACACGCTCAGCCGTCGGGATCAGGTGATAGGGACCGAATGGTCTCTACACCAGGACGTGGCGGAAAGGCTCTTCGACCTGTGGGGGCGACCAGTCGTGGATCTGTTCGCCACCCGGCACAACAGGAAGCTCCAGGTGTTTCTTCTCGGCCGTGCCGGACCCATGGGCAGCTGCAGAGGACGCTCAACAACTTCAACACCCGTGGGACAAAACCTCTTCGCCTATGCCTTTCCCCCGTTCGTTAGCCTGATTCGCAAGGTGATCAGTCGAGCGCTGGTCACCCCGAATCTCAGGATGATCCTGGTGGCTCCCAAATGGCCACAGGCCATTTGGTATCCGGACCTGCTGGCTCTCTTCTCGCAGGAGAACCGAGAGAGATTCCCCCTTGGCACAACCTTCTCGCACCCAGCACACGTCGAGCGGTACCACCGAGCAGTCCAGTCCCCTACGTCTTCACGGCTGGCTGTTATCCACCATCTCTTGCGAACGAGAGGCTTTTCTCGTAGCGCAGCAACAGAGATGGCTGGAAACGTCCGTCAGTCCTCTGCAGCTGTGTACCTAGTGAAGTGGGCCGTCTTCTGTGGTTGGTGTCGTAGACGGGGTCTATCTCCTCTCAGAGCCACTCTTCAGCAGGTAGCGGATTTCCTCGTGTTTCTTCGCCGAGAGAAGCTCCTTTCAGTCCCACCCCACAGTTAAAGGATACAGAGCCGCCTTGGCGCTCGTCCTGAAACTGAGGGGGTTGGACATCTCGAACTCGTTCGAGATCTCCTTGCTGATGAGGAGCTTCGAGAGGTCTTGCCACCCAGGGAACTCAGGCCCCTGCGTGGGACGTGACTCTCGTCCTTAGGAGTCTGACTCGAACACCGTTCGAGCCACTCCGAGAGTCGTCAGACAGGGATCTGACCCTCAAGACCCTCTTCTTGCTGGCCCTGGCATCGGCGAAGAGAGTAGGGGAACTTCATGGTCTTTCCTATGATGTACGACACTCCAGGGGATGGGGATCCGTGACGCTCGATTTCGTCCCGAACTTCGTTGCGAAGACTCAGAAACCGTCAGTCCCTGATGACAGGTTCGAGTCATTCACGATTCCCTCCCTATTGGACTTCACCGATAATGATGGGCGGATGAGATGCTGCTTTGTCCTGTGAGGGCGCTACGGCGCTATCTGAAGAGAACTCGACACCAAATCAGCCTGAGTGTCGACGCCTCTTCGTTAGCACCGGGGTCACCAGAAAGAAGTATCCAAGAACACTCTTTCATGTTCTGGCTGGCGGTGAGGCATACATCAGGTGGAGGGCCGTATGAGGCCTTGATGGTAGTGACGACATCCGTACGTCCCGTCCGAGAGCTCACGAAGTCAGAAGTATTGGCCCCTCGTTGGCGTTTCGCAAGAACTTCTCCGTGGCGCAGGTCCTGAAGGCAGGGGTCTGGTCTAACCAGACTACCTTTACGTCCTTCTACCTTCGGGTATATTGCCCACAGGTCCTTGGATATCCTTTTCCTTGGGACCCGTGGTGGCTGCTCAACAAGTTGTGTAGCTAACCCAGACCCTCGCAGGCTGAACAGCATCGAGTCCTGGTGTGACTTGTGTGGAGGAGTGTGAGTGAGTGAGTGACTGGCTCTCTCTTCCACTTTCCCTCTTTCCTTCCCCTCTACCTGTGGGCAGAGGGCCATGGTCGTCACTACGCTGGATGAGGACGAGATGCAGGTGAGCTATATGACAGAGCCCCATCCTATCCCTTTCACTAGGGATAGGAGCAGAATATCCACCACTTCCTTCTACAAGGGGGGGAAGTGGATGCCTACAAGAGTCAAACCCATGACTTTATATTTGCTCCTGTACAGGACACAAGTTCTTGCATTGCTGGTACGAAGAGATGCGCATGCCCCTCTCTTAGTACTTTCTCGGTCCAGAGGTCTGACCATTGATCCTGGGCGGTGCACACCCCGATCAATCGGACAGAGGCTTGGATCCCTCCCTCGCTCTTACGACCAGGGAGGCTTCCAAGGTTGGGCGAACACCAGTCTGTTCACAAAAGACTCAGATTCCACCCACCAAGAAGTGAGTCTTCCATTGTAAAAGGACCGAGGTTTGTATGCCGTGTCGGAACAAATGACAATTTGTCCAAAATTGCATTTTTCCTAACTATACAAACCTGAGGTCCTTTTACACATAGCCCCACCTCATGCCACCCCTCACTCTGCAGTTTTTGCTTGGGCCAAAGCAAAAAGTGATTTGTTTACCTCCCAGTCGCGCGCGCGCGCCTGTCGGACAAGCAGTTAACTACCGAACCCTTGTTCGAAAGCTTACGACCTATCCAGCTGCCGCTAGTATCTTCCTATTGTAAAAGGACCTCAGGTTTGTATAGTTAGGAAAAATGCAATTTTGGACAAATTGTCATTTTACGAAGAGCGTCACATGCTTATTTTAGTTCGTAAGGGGCTTTCATATATCACATTATTTTGACGAAACTTCAATCTTTTGAATGGTATGCTTAGAGTTGTAATTGTATTCTTGTTTCACCAATTAAATATCGAGTGAATAAGACCCGGCCAGCGTGATGACGATGGGTCCGTCCATGATTGTTTACCCTAGTTGGCCAGGCCACGGAACACCTTTTGCCCGCCCCATAATCCCTCCGCGAAGGTAAGTAGTTCCACCCAAAACAGCTGACGACCTCGTGACCTCAGTCTCTCCTGGCTTCCCATCGTGGCTGTGTCCGCGTCTTATCCCGAACTTCTTCAATTTGCTGCCGCCAATCTGGTCATGCATCTAGATTTAGGGAAATTTTGTAGGAAAGAGAGTGAATTGCTTGTGTTTCTCATGAAAAGTGGCCAGAATTATCCGACAATTCCGATTTCGAGTAATTCTCCAACAATTCCGATTTTGAGTAAGGCACGTGGGTTTTTTTGTTTTTGTTGTCGATGCCGTCTTTTCTTGCCAGAACATACGAGCTTGCCAAGAATCAATAAAAATGTGGATAAGGCATGCAGTGCTGTTCGAATACACTGAAACTAATTCACGGTTAGTGGTGGTGTGGGTGTGTGTGTGTGTGTGTTTTTTTTTTTTTTTTTCTTTTTTGTCGATGCCATTTATTCTCGCCGGAACAAACAAGCGTGCCAAGAATGATTAAAAATGTGGATAAGGCGCGCAGCGTCGTTCCACCACACCGAAACTAATTCACGAATTTCCAAAATAGGGCCACAAAAACAGTGTTTTCATTTCCCCCCACCCAAAAACCCCAGTTCCGTTTTTATAGACGCTTACGCATGCCATCTTGTTTGTATTCGTGTGCCAATTATCTATCAGATGATACTCTTGGCCAACTAAAGTGTAGGCGCTCCTATTTCAAGATTAAACAGAGGTTAATGATACTTAAGAAATTTTTAATTACAACTCCGAATATTTAGAAGATTGACGCCGTCTCGATGTTTGCGGAGTCGCTTGTGTCAATAAACTTCCCATTCCATGTGCTAAATCCGCACACCACTTGTACTCATAGATGCTGGGGCACATTCTTCACAAAAATCGTAAACAATGACTTCCACCCACGACTTACCCAAGGGAACTACGATTTTTGGTAGAAGAAGAAGAAGCGTGCACTAGATAATTATTTAAATAAATAGTTATAAGGTCATGAATTGCATACACTTTTTACATATTCATGATTATCAATTTGAAAATATTCGTTGTTGAAAATAAAACTAGATTCCAGACTCAAATATCAGCAGTTTTGCTTGTGAACAGTACCTACGGCATTCTTCGCACTCTTCTATTGTTTAATCAGCGTTGCCAATTGGTATGTGTTTACCCTCCAAACTGGGTATAAGACTTACGCAAAACCAGGGAAATAAGTGAAATTAGCATATCTATTTGTAGTATATATACATAATAGAGCAATTTTATCATTATTGCATTACTATGACAACTAGAATTCATGGAAACAGTTTGTAAATGCATCAGCGTATGTGTGAAGCTCCCTTAGATTGGCAACGATGAGTCATTTTGCCATCTGCTCGTATCTACTTTAGAAATATCTGTAATTTTTCGGGGTTAATTTGGTTGCAAAAAAGGGATAATAGACATGAATTAAATAAACATTTTGAAGTAACAAAGTAAAGTTAAAACTATAATGAGTAAAGTAAACAATTAAGGGAATAAAGCTTTGTACCTCATAAACCATGTACTCATAAACATGACCCGCAAATACTGCCCGCAACTGTTTGTGGATTGAGCGCTTAGGAACCACGGAACCGCAGCGTAGTTCAAGTGCAATTTGGAGTGAATTAAGACCAAATCATGTATAATTACAATTGAATAAGCACTGAGGGGTTTCAGTTGAGAAGGCAGTAAGGATAAAACCACCGATTACAAGGTAAAATGAATTCCAGTTCAAACCATGACCCGGGAATAAGAAGTTTTCATACTTTCACTAATATTAGGCAACAAAATGTTGTTTTATTGTGATGATTACAACTGCAATCGTGAGTAAGATCAATAAACGTTACATATATACGCTAAAATTGTTCAAATGAGTGCTGAGAAGGCTGGGAAAGATGGTGGCTCCGCTGCGCTTATGAACAGCACCTCACGCTGGTACAGCCATATTGGATTTCGAAACTGCCTTGAAAACATATTTTACGAAGACCTCACATGCTTATTTTTCTTTTGAATGGTATGCTTAAAGTTGTAATTGTATTCTTGTTTCACCAATTAAATATAGAGTGAATAAGGCTGATGCCACCCGATGACTATGGATCCAGGCAGCAGTGTTTCCCCCTAGGGGCGAGCATCCACTTCTCCGGACCCGGTATGTTGTAGGTTTACTGTTTCCAGGCTTTTATTATAGCCTAAGCCAGGTCTTGGCTTAGGGTAAAATACTGAATTGCCAGCCTCTACTGTAGTGCGACCACCTCCCCAAAAGAGTACTCTTAACACGCCCTGTAACCCAGGATAGACATTGCTAGTCCAGAGCCAGCATCCATGGAAGCACCTCCTCAAGACTTGTACTATCCTCTCGAAGTAAGTTTTTTCTCCCAAGGCACAAATTAAAGCCATAGGGTAAGCAACTGCCATAAGTCCATCTTATTCAGGCAGATCAGCCTTATTCTCGATATTTAATTGGTGAAACAAGAATACAATTACATCTTTAAGCATGCCATTCAAAAGATTGAAGCTTCGTCAACATAATGTGATAGTAGTATATGAAAGCGTCATACGAAATAAAATAAGCATGTGGGGTCATCGTAAAACATGTTTTCATTGCAGTTTTTAAATCCAATATGGCATCTATCACATCCGATCCCTTTTGTCTCCGGCATCAATACCATGTCCTTCCCAGTCTTCCCAGCGCTCATTTGAACAATATTAGCATATACGTATTATTATATATAAAAACCAAAGAACAAAAAATTAACCAAAAACTAAACAATGCCACTCTTACCTTCAGTTGGTGGCCGTCTCCCTCTGCAAAACGATATCAGACTAGGCTAATGAATTCACATAAATACAAAAATATGCGATTTATTTCCCAAACTAGATGAACATAATATGGAACAAAGTGACTAAAAGATGTCATATTAAGAACTAAGTCTGACCCACAAAAAAACTGTAATTGTTCCGATACGTAATACAAACCATCGGTCCTTTAACAATAGGAAGTAGCTAGCGGCAGCTGGAACGGTCGTAAGCTTCGAACAAGGGGAGAACGGTAGTTAACTGCTTGTCCGATCGTCGCGCGCCGCGCGACTTGGGAGGTAAACAAATCACTTTTGCTTTCGGCCGTGTGAGGATAGGACGTGCTCGTCATCGCTCTGCCCGCTTTGTCGTTTGCTTTGAGTATCAGCCCTCTTTTTCCTAGTGTGTTTGAGAGTGTATGCTTGTAAGTACATTTACATTTCTTTTTTCATTGTAATAATGAGTGATCAAGAAATGGAGATTTCCCCGCGCCCCCCAGTTGCCCGTAGAGTGTGTCCCGGGCTGGAGGGGCGTAAATGCGGCGGATTCAGATCATTGGGGATGTGGATCCACACGAGGTTTGTACTCCGGTGTCGGGGCGAGAATGCTCCCGCACCGAGCCATGTGTAACATGTATGAATTGGTCCGAGGCGCAGTGGGGTGCTGTACGAGGGCAGGAAGAGACTTAGGCCGCCAAAGAAGTCATCGGAAAGTCCAGTGACTCCCTTTGGTAACGGACACTTCGTCTTCTTTCCTGCCCCCCGGCCAGCCCCCACGTTTCGCGCCTTCCCCTGCGGGGGGGGTGGGGTAGCGGAGTCTTTCTCTCTCGATCCGTCGAGTGTGGAGGAGGGCGCCCGCTACCCGGACCGTTCCAGGTTGTATTCGGGGTCTTCCGTCCGCTCTTGGGTGGGGTTCTTCTCCCCCCAGGCGCGAGGAAACCCCCTCTGACTAACCCGACTGTTTGCTTTCCGCAGGTGTGCCCATCAGCGAAGGACGACCTGGGACAGGTGTGGGAGTCGCTGGGACTGCAGGGAGTGCCTAGTATACAGGGTTGATTCAGCGGTTGGCGGCGGGGTCGGCAGTGGTCACTCATGGTACGGTAACCACTACCACTACCACCATATCTACACCAGCGTATGATATGCCACCGCACTTGGTGTATACACCACATGTAATGACGGTGACACCCACGGCTGCAATACACAAACCTATTACTCTGCCGTACCAAAGAGGACGGTGCCACCTGCCACCTGGGTTCTTTGTGTTGCCGACCCCGGACTTTTCCGCTGCCCCAAGAGTACCCCCTGGACCTGCCGCCAGTGCCGAGAATGACGTAGCTGCCGACAGGACGCCTGGCTCTCCTGCGATGCCTGCCGTGCCTGCCGTACCTGTTGCTGTCCCTGCTGCTCCTTCCCTTTCAGGTAATGTGCATGCTGTTCCTGCTGTTCCTGCTGTTCCTGGACCTGTTCCTGTTGTTCCTGCTGTTGGTGGTGCTGTCACAGTCTCAGGTCTTTCCGGACAGGTGCAGTCGGGCCCTGTTGCTTCGGCAACTGCCCCGGCTCCCTCCTGGATGGGCAGACCTGACGTCTGTCCTGCGGAGCCTGGCGAAGAAGAAGAGGAAGAAGAGGAAGGTGTCGTCGTCGTCTTCTTCGTCGTCTGCTGCCTCCTCTTCCCCTTCGACTTCTAAGGCTAAACAGCCGAAGAAGAAGAAGGCTGCCTCCTCCCCTCCTAAGAAGACTCCTTCGGGATCTTCTAAGGGCCCGTCTCGCTCAGGCGAGTCGGGGAGCTCTTCTGCTGGTCCTCCTGTTCCTTCGGGAACGGGGCCCGTCTCTTCCTCTGCAAAGAAGAAGACGACGGGGACCAGAGGATGTACCAGCCTCGGCTGGTACGTCCTCACCTGGTGTTAGCGGTCCTGCCGCTAAACCAGGTTCCGTCTCGGCCGCTTCTCGTTCGCGAGAAGTACCGAGTGGACGCTCTTCCACGGGAGACCGTCCAGCCAAAGTCTTGACGTCCGAGCTCGCTCGCCGTCAAGACAGCGGCGCGGAGCAGAAGACTGGCGAGAGTCATGCACACGACTCTCGCCAGGCCAGTGGACGCTCTCGCAGCGACAACTGGCTGCTCGGGTTGACGTGACGGTCGCTGACCAGCCACGGGTTGAGGCGAGGAAGGGTTGTCCCCGCGGCCGTCGGTACCAGCCACGGCTGGTACCAGCGGCTCGACGCGCCGAGAGGACGCTGGCCGGTCTCGCCGCGACAGAGAGCCTAGCAGGTCACCTGACCGCCGCTCCCATAGGGACCGGGCGGAGACGGTGACCAGCAACAGCTCGCCTGACGCTAGAGATCAGCCTCGACGTTCTCAGCCGAGCCTCTCGCCCCAGGCGAGCGGCAAGGCTAGGCCTGCTGCTCGATCGCCACCGCGGGTTGACGATCAGCAGCAGCCCTCCACGCACGCTGGTCCTGCCAGCGAGTGAGGGGGGAGCGTCAGGTCTGCCTCTCCCGTACCTTCAACCTCCTCTGGCTATACTGGGAGGAGCGAGGTACCGAGGAGTGATCACGAGAGGTGCGCCGCTCGCGATCCCGCTATGACCGCCGTATGGCTCAGGCACGGTTTTAGGACCGACCAGAACATACGCGCAATTAGTTGGAGGTGACCGTCAGGGGTTCTGCCGCTGTTCCTCCTTCTGAAGGAGGAGTATCACGGGACCTGTTCTTGCTGGAGGGAACTGGACGGTCCTACTCCACAAGACGCAGTAACTCCCGAGATACAGAGGAACTTTGCAGAGGTCATTAAGCTGATTCGTCAGCATAATGACCTTGCGGAAGGATCGCCGCTACCACCGGCAGAGCCCACGTCCCGGCTCGAATCATTTTGGGGTCCCAAGAGGGAACCCAAAATTATGGTGGGGTTACCGCGATCAGAGCTTGCAGACTCAGTCCTGGATCAAGTTGAGAATCTCGTCTCAGGACGGGAGGATTCGCAGAAATCCGGACGGTCTTCTAAGCTGCTTCCTCCCCCTCTACAGCGTCCAGAGGCGATTCTACGTGCCTTCGGAAGACCCGATACTGCCTAAACAGGTTAAACCCGGAGTTAGCGAGGCTGACTCCAGGTCTCCCTGTCCCTGCAGCAGCTCCTGTCGGAGAACCTCTGGTTCTCGCAGCAGGAGGCACTTGCCCTGGAAATCTACCGCTATGGCACGTTCCAGGCAGTCTCTTGGTTGGATTTGTGGTCCCTCGCACAATATCCAAAGTACGGCTGGGCTCCGGGAGTTCTGCTCTCGAAGACGACGCTTCTTTCAGGTAGACTGTGCCAGTCTGGAGGAAGAGCGATCTCTTACCTCGCCCATCAGACTGCTAACCTGTGGGCCAACTTGGTTCTTCGACGTAGGGACGCAGTCCTTACCGAGTGACCAAGGGGGCCGGCCGTGAGGCGGCACTCGGCGGGCTTCGCAATGGACCCATTAGGAGTTCCCCAGCTCTCTTTCCCGGAGAGATGGTGGACGCTGCGGTGGAAAGGCGGCACACTGATGACAGTGACCGCTTAGTTCACCAGGCAGTCAAACGGCAAAGGTTACTGGGCGAATCTCGAGCGACTGCGGCCAAGCCAAAGAGCTTGGCTAGCGCTTCCACGGCGGCGAAGACGGTTGCCAGCACCGTCCAAGCCCCGTGTGAAGACTCCTGCTGTTTCGACGTCTGCTAGAGGAGGCCGTAATCAGCCCTCCTCCCAACCCTCCTTACCCGAGGAGGTGGTGGGAAGAAGTCGAAACGAGGAGGGAAACGCTAGGGACGGCGTTCCCCCTCACCTGCTGCCGGAAGTGTTGGGGGGGTGGCCCTGGCGAGCCATTGGGCTAATCTTGGCAAGCGCTAGACGGCGGCCGAGAACTGGATTAGTAGAACGTCCTTCGGGAGGGATATCTACTACCCTTCGAGTCTCGGCCCCCCCTCATCTCCAAACCGGTCCATCTACAGACCTATGTCCGGGGATCAGCAAAGGACAACGCTCTTCGACAGAGATCAAGACCATGCTGGCGAAACGAGCTGTAGAAATCGTGGAGGACCAGTCACCGGGCTTTTTACAGCCGCCTCTTCCTAGTGGAGAAGGCATCGGGGGGGCTGGCGTCCGGTGATAGACCTCTCTCCCCTGAACCGCTTCGTTCGCACGACGCGGTTCACGATGGAGTCGGCACGCTCGGTGCTCGACTCGATCAGGGGGAACGATTTCATGCTTTCAGTGGACTTGAAGGACGCGTATTTTCAAATACCCATCCATCAGTCCTCCAGAAAGTACCTCCGCTTCATCTTCGACGGGACGGTGTACCCAATTCAGGGCACTTTTATTCGGTCTCTCAACCGCCCCACAGGTGTTCACGCGAGTGTTCACTCTGGTGTCAGCTTGGGCCCATTCGCACGGGATACGTCTTCTGAGGTATCTCGACGATTGGCTAGTCCTGGCGAGCTCCCGCTCGCAGTTGCTACAGGACAGAGATCGACTCCTCAAGTTTTGTCGCGATCTGGGGATTGTGATAAACTACGAGAAGTCCGATCTCGAACCCAAGCAGAAGATGAAGTACCTGGGTATGCTGATAGACACGGTAGCAGGGCAGGTCTTTCCCGCAGACTTGCGTATCAGCAAATTCAGGGAGGCAGCCGGCCGGTTCCTGTCTTCGGCAGGAACAGGCAGCACAGCAATGGCAAGTCGTGATCGGCCATCTGTCGTCACTCGAGAAGTTTAGTCCCTCACGGGCGTCTTCACCTGCGGTCTCTCCAGTGGAGGCTACGTAAGGGAGAGTTGGTCTCAGGCCAAGGATCCTCCTTACTTTCCGTGGCTCTCACGGGACAATGGTGAGGCAGGACCTAGCCTGGTGGCTCAACGACAAGAACCTCTTAAGAGGAGTGCCCATCCGCACTCCCCCCCGGAGATGCTTCTGTTCTCAGACGCATCGACCGAGGGATGGGGCGCACACCTGGAGGAGTTGCTGACTGCAGGTGTGTGGGACCATCACGAAAAGCACCTTCACATCAATGTCCTGGAATCAAGGCGCGTTCAACGCTCTCCGAGAGTTTCAGGACCGCTTGGGGGGGGTGGGGGGGACACTCAGTGGTGTTGATGTGCGACAACACCACAGTAGTGGCATATGTCAACAAGCAGGGGGGGGCTAGTGTCTCTTCCGCTCCATCAGTTGACCGGTGTTCAGGTGCACGAGTGGGCCACGGCTCACTCGATAGAGCTGTCAGCACGCTACATTCCAGGCAAGAGGAATGTAGTAGCGGACAAGCTCAGCTGTCGGGATCAGGTGATAGGGACCGAATGGTCTCTACACCAAGACGTGGCGGAAAAGGCTCTTCAACCTGTTGGGGGCGCACCGGTCGTAGACCTGTTCGCCACCCGGCACAACAGAAAACTTCAGGTTTTCTTTTCAGCCGTGCCGGACCCATGGGCAGCTGCAGAGGACGCTCTCCAACACCCCTGGGACAACCTCTTCGCCTACGCCTTTCCTCCCTTCTGTCTGATTCGGAAAGTGATCAGTCGAGCGC
This sequence comes from Macrobrachium nipponense, assembly GCF_015104395.2. Lineage (NCBI taxonomy): Eukaryota > Metazoa > Arthropoda > Malacostraca > Decapoda > Palaemonidae > Macrobrachium > Macrobrachium nipponense. The sequence goes on along the minus strand of NC_061091.1, from coordinate 12,686,362 downwards.
TGGTCACTCCCAATCTCAGAATGATCCTGGTGGCTCCCAAATCTAAACGGCCTCAAGCCGTTGGTATCCGGACCTGCTGGCTCTTCTTGCGGACGCACCGAGAGAGCTACCCAATTGGCACAACCTTCTGCCCAGCCACACGTAGAACGGTACCACCAAGCAGTCCAGTCCTTCAACTTCCACGGCTGGCTGTTATCCACCATCTCTTGCGAACGAGAGGCTTTTCTCGTAGCGCAGCAACAGAGATGGCTGGACACGTCCGACAGTCCTCTGCAGCTGTGTACCAGGGGAAGTGGGCCGTCTTCTGTGGTTGGTGTCGTAGACAGGGTCTGTCTCCTCTCAGAGCCACTCTTCAGCAGGTAGCGGATTTCCTCGTGTTCTTCGCCGAGAGAAGCTCCTCTCAGTACCCACAGTTTTTAAAGGATATTAGAGCCAGCCCTCCCGGGGCTCTCGTCCTAAAACTGAGGGGACTGGACATCTCGAATTCGTTCGAGATCTCCTTGCTAATGATGGAGCTTCGAAAGGTCTTGCCCACCCAGGGAACTCAGGCCTCCCTGCGTGGGATGTGGACTCTCGTCCTTAGGAGTTTGACTCGAAGACCCTTCGAGCCACTCCGAGAGTCGTCAGACAGGGATCTGACCCTCAAGACCCTCTTCTTGCTGGCCCTGGCATCGGCGAAGAGAGTAGGGAACTACATGGTCTTTCTTATGATGTTAAACACACCAGAGGCTGGGGATCTGTGACGCTCGATTTCGTCCCGAACTTCGTAGCCAAGACTCAGAATCCGTCGATCCCTGACGACAGGTTCGAGTCTTTCACGATCCCCTCCCTTCTGGACTTCACCGATAACGATGCGGATGAGATGCTGCTTTGTCCTGTGAGGGCGCTACGGCGCTATCTGAAGAGAACTCGACACCTCAGGCCTGAGTGTCGACGCCTCTTCGTTAGCACTGGGGTTACCAAGAAAGAAGTTTCCAAGAACACGCTTTCTTTCTGGCTGCGTGAGTGATCACGGAGAGCGTACGAGGCTGATGGTAGCGACGACATCCATACGCTCCGACCGAGAGCCCACGAAGTCAGAGGTATCGGACCCTCCTTAGCGTTCGTAAGAACTTCTCCGTGGCGCAGGTCCGGAAGGCAGGTGTCTGGGCCAACCAGACCACCTTCACGTCCTTCTACCTTCGGGATATTGCCCACAAGTCCTTGGATACTTTTTCCTTGGGACCTGTGGTGGCTGCTCAACACGTTGTGTAAGCATTACCCAGCATCGATTCCCCTGGTATGACTGGGAGAATGAATGTGCGAATGAGAGAGTGACTGGCTTCTCTTCACCATCTTTCTCTACCTCTACCTGTGGGCAGAGGGATACGGTCGTTACCACGCTGGAAGGGAGTCAGATGCAGGTAGCTATTCAACCGAGCTCCATCCTATCTCTTTAACTAGAGATAGGGAGTGTATATCCACCACTTTCTCCAAACAAAAGGGGGAGAAAGTGGATGCCTACATGAGGCAAACCCATTACTTTATATTTGCTCATGTACAGGAAAAGTTCTTACAATGCTGGTACGAAGAGATACGCTTGCCTCTCTCTTAGTACTCGGCCAGAGGTCTGACCATTGATCCTGCGGTGCACACCCCGATCAATCGGACAGAGGCTTGGATCCCTCCCTCGCTCTTACGACCAGGGAGGCATTCCAGGGATGGACGAACACCAGTCTGTTCATCTAAAGACTCAGATTCCTCCCACCAAGAAGTGAGTCTTCCTATTGTTAAAGGACCGATGGTTTGTATTACGTATCGGAACAAATGACAATTTGTCGAAAATTGCATTTTTCCTAACTATACAAACCTGAGGTCCTTTACATATAGTCCCTCCTCATGCCACCCCTCACTCTGCGTATTTTGCATGGGCCAAAAGCAAAAGTGATTTGTTTACCTCCCAGCCGCGCGACGATCGGACAAGCAGTTAACTACCGTTCTCCCCTTGTTCGAAGCTTACGACCGTTCCAGCTGCCGCTAGCTACTTCCTATTGTTAAAGGACCTCAGGTTTGTATTGTTAGGAAAAATGCAATTTTCGACAAATTGTCATATTGTCATTCTAGTCTCCTGAATTAGACTAAGTAATCACCCCCAAACTCACAAATTGTCAATCACTACATTTCAATAGTCAAGTCTTTAGAGAATCCTGTTCTCTAGAATAATGACATGGGACCCATCTGAAACAAAGAGACATATCCATTATATTCCCCAACACAATTAATTAATTAATGTTAAATAAATGTATACACATCACACTTCTCTCTTTTCAAAGGCAACTGTTCCTAAGTCTTTTGAATGTCCCCTACCTCTTCGATGGGTTATTTCAACACCTTGTGTCCTCCAAACCGTCCTTATCTCGGTCTCAGGAGAGTGTGGCTTTTCTCCTCAAGTGTTGGACGGTTGGACCTGTCATTACACACACAAACGCACAAAGTTATCAGCCACACCTTAAAGTCCCCCAGTAATTGGTGCATAGTCATCAATTCCTTCATTTCGAAGAAGGCTGTCGCTAGGCTCTCTCCGTCTCCAAGTCAAGAAAGCTGATGCATCATGATTCACCGACACATTTACTTTCTTCTTTAATATATATGTTATGTTTATTGATATTACTCAAGATTGCAGTTGTAATCAGCACAATAAAACAACATTGGTTGCCTATATTAGTGAAAGTATTAGATGTCTTATTCCCGGGGTCATGGTTTGAACTGAAATTCATTTTTACCTCGTAATCGTTGATTTATCCTTACTGCCATCACAAATGAAACTCCACAGTGCTTATTTCATTGTAATTATACACATTTTGTTCTTAATTCACTCCAAATTGCACTTGAAATACGTTTAGTGTTGACAGCGAAGCCATGGCAGGAAAAGTTTTTGTCTTGATGTACAGGGTGTCCAAAAAGGCCCAGTATACCATTACAAGTATTTATTGCTCAGAAACAATATAACATACAGTAATGCAGTTTTTTGTAGAATGAAGTGCTCTGAATATAAACTTGAATGTAGAACATTCTACAAAAACTGCATTACTCTTATGTTATATGGTTTCTGACTTCAAAGGAGAATGTACTGTGTCTCTGTCTCACATGACGTCTTTTTTGTAAATTTGCTCATAAATATACCATGGGGTTGCTGTTGGTTTTTGTTCTTGTCATTTACAATAGCATATCAGTTGTAAATGTATTTTTGCAAAGAAATATTAGTAAAAACATGTACATACTAATAAAAAAAGTTAATTTATGTAAATATTTTTAGCAAATTTGCTAAGAATTTGTCACTGATCTCATTTCTTATCAGTTTTGATATTGTATAAGCTGTAAGTATAATTTTACAAAATAATATAAGATAATTTATCAGAAAAAAAATATAAGTTGGTAAAATTTATGAATGTCTTGTAAAAGAGGCCCCACAAGGGGTTATAAAAAGGATTTTTATACATTCAACTTACCTGTCAGATATATACATAGCTATTGACTCCGTCGCACCGACAGAATTTCGAATTTCGCGCACACGCTACAGGTAGGTCAGGTGATCCACCGCGCTGCTGCTGGGTGGCAGGAATAGGAACCATTCCCGTTTTCTATCAGATTTTTTCTGTCGGCCATACTGGCAACATCGTTGTTGGTATCTCCGGCTGGATTTCGTTTTTGGATACAATTGATCATCGTTTTGGACCCTTTGGTGACGTATTTGGATCGTTGTACTGGTATACGCTTTTGTGGATCGTTATTTGGATTTTGGCTTGGAATTTTCATCATGATGTCTGATTCTGGAAGTGTGGTGAGAATGTGTGTGAATGAAGGGTGCAAGGTGAGAATGCCGAAAGCTTCGGTTGATCCTCACACTGTATGTAAAATATGCAGGAAGTATGAATGCTCGATGGATAACACTTGTCATGAATGTGAGAGTTTGAGTGCTGAAGGGTGGAAGTCTCTAACTTCTTATTTAAAGAAATTAGAGAAAGACCGGTTAAGGAAGTCATCTTCCAAAACCAAGCCTAGCTCTCTATCTTCAAGTGGTTTGGTGAGTAATATTGTACCCTCCTCTAACATTATGAACGCTCCTTGTAATATTTCAGGTCCTTCTCCGAATGCAGATCCTACGGACTCTGCTTCGGAGATCACAAGCCTTAAAGCTGCGCTTATGAAAATGGAGCGTAAAATGGCTGCCATAGAAGGTAAGCAAAGTAGTGCTGTGGAAAGTGATGTGAATTTCCCCAGTGAAGTGGAGGAGGCGTCTGATTGGCTTCACAACGCTCCCAGGCCTAGACCTCTTTCAAGCTCCCAAGCCCAGAGGAGAAGGAATGTCAAAAGCCTTACGGAGGTTATGGAGGATCCCCACCAGTCAGACGTCTCTTCGGCAGAATCTGTAACGTCACAGACTGCCAGAGAACGCATTAGAAAAAGCGTTCTTTACGTGAATGTTTTTCGTCTTCGGAGAATTCCTCACCTAAAAGAGAATGGAGATCAGCGGATCGTTCTCGTCCCTTGAAGAGGATCTGGGAAGAATCGGGCATAAACTCGAGTCCGGAACATTTCTCGGAGGACTCCCCGACAGAGATTGAGAAAGCAAAGGTTTTGGCTTCTCCCGCTAAGTCGTGGAGAATGGAGAAAGAAGATATTAAAGGTTATGCAAGAGTCTATTGCTTCTCTAGTCGGGGTTCTTTCGAGAGATCCTCCAAGAAGAAAGGATGTTAATCTTCTTGTGAAGAAGTCAAAAAATCCTTACTATCAACCTCAGAAAAAAGAAGATTTTCTTCTTCGGATTGAAGGGTCTATTTTTCACAGACCCACGAGTTCGGGGCGCGAGGCGCCAGCCGCGTGGAAGCGCCAGCCGAGCGTGAAGCGCCAGCCAGGCGTGAGCGCCAGCCAAGCGCGAAGCGCCAGAGCGCGAGCGCCAGCCAGGCCGCGGAAAGCGCCAACCAAGGCGCTACCAGGTAAAGCGCGAGGGCACCAGGCGCGACGCGCCAACCAGGCGACTATCCGATATCGCATGAGACGGCCAAGCGCGAGAAGCTAGCCAGGCGCGAGGCGCCAGCCGCGCGTGAGAATTCTTACAAGCAGGAAAAGACAATCAGGCGCGAAGCCCCATCCAGGAGCGAAGCGCCAGCCAGACGAGAAGCGCCAGCCAGGCGCGATGCGCCAGACTGCCGAGAAGCGCCAACCAGGCGAGAAGCGCCAGCCAGGCGCGAAGAGACATACAGGCGCGAAGCGCCAGCCAGACGCGACGCGATAGATGGCCGCGAAGCGCCAACCAGGCGTGAAGCGCTAGTCGAGCGCGAGGCGCCAGCGAGGCGCCAGCCGCGCGAGAAGATTCAACCAAGCGCGAAGCGCCAGTCAGGCGCAAGGCGCCAGCTGAACATGAAGAGCTGCAAGAGCGAGAAGTTATAAGGGGTAACAGAAGATCTTTATATAGTCATGTAATGTCTTCGGATAGCGAGTCTCCTACAAATAGAAACCCTAATTCAAGGAAGCAACCTGGTACATCGAAGGTTACGGTTTCAACCTCCATGTCTCAGGATGTTTTAGTGGATAAGAAAGGGAGAGCTTCTAGATCTGTTAGTCTCTCTCCTTCTAGGAGTATTTCTCCTAAAGGGGATAGGTCTACGGACAAAGATTCTAATAAAAGAGCTCGCTCTCCTTCTATGATGGAGTTGGATGAAGTGTCGGAGGAAGAAACCCCGAACAATGAGGGGGTATCTAACTACAAAGTGTTAGCCTCTCTTCTCCTGCAAGAATTTGGAGACTCTCTAAGCCCTGCAGCTCCTCCTTCCCCGAGATCTCTGTTCTCCAGTACGAAGGTTCCTAAATCTTCTTCGTATTTAAAAATGAAACCAGCCATATCAATGAAGAAGGCTATTCAATCTTTAAATAAAAATTGGATGAAGGTGAAGAAGGAAGCTCAGAAGACAGTTTTTTGCACTCCTCCATGTAAGCTCGGGGGTAGGAGGGGAATATGGTACAGGACAGAGGAAGCGATGGGACTTATGCTTCCATCTTCCGCGGAGGCGGATTTTTCAAGCTTGGTTGAAGCATCGAGGAGACATGCTTTGAATACAGCTAAAGCATATTGGAGCATGTCAGAATTGGATCAGCACCTTAAGGGACTTTTCCATGTACTAGAAGTTTTAACCTTCTTGGATTGGTCCCTTGGAGTGCTGGCCAAGAAAAGGCAAATGAACCAGATGTTTTAGAACCTAAGGTTTTGCATTGCATTTATCCTGTATGGATAAGGCGGTTCAGGATGGTTCGGGAGAATTGTCATCTCTATTTGGAGCAGGAGTAGTGAAGAAGAGATCATTGTTTGGTTCATTTCTGACCGGAAAGCGGTATCTCCTTCACAAAGGTCAGCCCTTTTATACGCTCCTCTCTCGGATCACCTTTCCCTTCGCACTTGGTGAAGGAGATTTCAAAGTCTCTTGCTGAAAAGGCAACCCAAGATTTATTAGTACAATCCTCCAAGAAATTGAGACCAACAGTACCAGTAGCGAGGAAGAACTACTCGTTACTCCGTAGTGCCCTTTTCGGAGAGGTTCCACCCCTCTCGTCCTCCAACAAAAAGGAAGAACAGCAGAAAAGCGAGGAAGGTTCCCTCCTTTCGATCTTTTTCAAGAAATCAAAGTAGCAGCGAAGTCCTCCAAACCATCGGTAGGGGCTTGGGCGATAACGGAAAGCCGAATCCTTGGACGCTAGCATTCTTGTTGGGAAAGGTTACAATTTATACCTTTTCAGGACAGACCACCCTTTGTCCCCCCCCCCCCCACCCCCCCCCCCCCCGAATTCCCCAAAGGAACTGTCGGCGAAGTAACAAGGACCCTGTTCCTGAGGGAGACACGTCTTCAGAATGGTGGGATAGGGAATGAAGGACAAAGAGGCAAGTAGAAGAGGTTTCAGGATGCCTTTCCTCTCCGGGGTTTTACAAACCGCCTGTTTTTTTAGTTCCAAAAGGCATCCTGGAGGATGGAGGCCAGTCTTTGGACGTGAGCATTCTGAAACAAATATGTGGAAAAAGAAAAAGTTCTCGATGGAAGACTTCTGCCTCGGTACTTTCAGCCCCTGCGAAGAGGAGAACTGGATCGGTCTCTCTAGGACTCCTGGGCCAGATGCATATGTTCCACGTTCCTAATTCATCCGTCATCAAAGAAGTATCTCAGGTTTGTTGATACAACGGGAAGGTTCTACCAGTTCAGGGTGGAAGGCATACAAGCGTCCTCTCTGTAACCTAGACCGATTGGCTGATAAGAGCAAAATCCCAGGAACAATGTTTGGAGGATCTGAAGAAAAACAATTAGAATTGAACAAAGGAATTAGGACTCCTCGTCGAATCTCGAGAAATCGCAGATTGATCCCCAGTCAGGAACTTAGTCCCTATTTGGGGATTCAGAATGAATTCTTCGGGACTTTTCGGGTTTTTCCGTCCCAAAGAAAGGATTCTTCGAGGGATTCAGAAAGTAACATCCTTCCTAAAGAAAGACCAGGGAGTTCAAGCCAGGGAGTGGCTGAGCCTTCTAGGGACTCTTTTTCTTCCCTGGAACAATTTGTATCGCCCTAGGAAAGACTTCATCTAAGGCCTCCTACAATTCTTCCTAAAGAAATGAATCTTGGACTTGGAAAGAAGGGCCATCTGTCGGACAACCTTTTCCGGTAACAATTAGAGGTGAAGAAACACCTTAAAGTGGTTGGCTGCTCCCCACTCAAAGAAAAGAACGCAATGGAGTTGTCCCCTAGAAGTTCGGAACCCAAAACCAAATCTTGTTTTCTCAGACGCTTCAGAGACGGGATGAGTGGAGCGACTCTAGGGGCAATGAGAAGTTCTCTGGCAAATGGAAGAAACGAACCAAAGGATTGGCATATAAAATCCGACAGAAACTATATGCAGTGTTTCTGGCATTAAAAAATTCTTCGAGGTCCAGGAAGTAAGAAAAAAATCAAAAGTGGAATTTTTCAAGTCATCGCAGACAACACCAAACCCGGCGTTGGCTTTAATAAAAAAACAAAAAACAAGGGGGACGCACTCGTTTTCCCTATTCGAGATAACGAAGGATTTGTTGTGCATGGACGGAGACGGGAAGGAATTCAGCCCTCCCTGACCAGATTTCGTAAAAGGGGAAAGGAATGTCAGAGCAGACAGGCTCAGCAGGACAAACCAAGTTTCTCCCCACCGATGTGGACTCTGCACGAGCAAGTCTGCCAAAGACTGTTTGGGAACCTGTGGGAAGGCCGCAGATTAGATTTGTTTGCCGGACGTTCCTGTCAAGAAAGGGATAGAGAACTTCTGCTCCTTAGTAGAAGACCCGAGAGCGATAAGCGGTTGGATGCCATGCTACTGGAGTGGTCCGTGGGACTCGACGCTTACGCTTTCCCTCCATTCAAGTTGCCTAGGAGTAAAGTGCATTGAAGAAGTTTCGTAGCACAACAGGGACGAGATTAACTCTTCATCGCCCCGTTTTGGGCCATGCCCAAGATTGGTTTCACCAGAGGCTACAGGAATGGACAGTAGACTACCCCAAGATCTCTTCCAGACAAGGATAGCATTCTTCTCAGAAACCAACCCCGACGTTCGAGAGGTTCCATCAAAACAAAACCTTCCCCGCTCTCCGGCTCTGACTGCCTTTCGGACTATCCGAAAGATTGGTCAGAGCGGGGAGAGTGCTTTTCAAGCAAGGCTTCGAAAGCAAATTGCTAGAGTCCCGGAGATCGTCAACCTATTCCGGGTCTACCAATCGAAAGTGGGATGTGTTTTTTAGTAAGAATGGATGGTTAGGAAGAATGAAGCTGTCCTCCTCCGATTACCCCTTCTGTACCAATAAGAGCAGATTTTTCTGTTAATTCCTGAAGAGAGGAATCCAATCTGTCCGTATCTAGAAAAAAAAAAAAAAAAAAAACAATAAAAGGGATACCGAAGTATGCTCTCAGCGGTATTTAGAAACTAGAGGCTTAAACTTGGGCAGAGGGTCATAGAGATTTGCACGATCTCATAAGAATCATTCGGAACGTAAAATCAAATTATATCCTCTACTCCGCCAAGTTGGAAATCTGGATTTGGTGCTTCAAATTCAAATTCCTTACATCGGAAAAAATTTTGAACCTCCCGACCGGTCCTCGTTCAGGGATTTGGACGAGAAAGTGTGTTTTTTCTTTTTCCATTAGCCTTTAAGCGACGGCTAAGAGAATAAGTGAAATCCATGCCTAGATTCTTTCGGGTTGAGGGTTTTAAGAAAGAACGCAGCCATCTGTTTCTTTTCAAACTCTGTTTTTGGCAAAAAAATGAGAACCCTTCGAAATCAATGGCCAAGGAAGTTTTGAGGTGAAAAGTCCTTTCAAACTTTATGGGTGGGAGACTACAAAATTGACAAAGAACTTTTATTGGCCAGTTAGAGCTCTTAGGTTCTATCTTAAAAAGAAGAAGAGTTTGAAGGCATGGTAAACAAAGTCTATGGTGCGCAGTTTCGGGACACGAAAAAGACCAATGTCCAAGAATTGCCGCTAGCGTATTTTTTAGAAGAAGTGGATTATGGAAGCTCATAGCGATTGTGTCAGAAGGAATTCCTTTTAAAATATTACGAGTTTACAGCTCATGAGGTTAAGAGCAGTGGCAACATCATTATCTTTCCAAAAGAAAAAATATGTCCATGAAGGACATTATTAATTGGCCGACCTATTGGAGATGCAACTCGGTATTTTACATCCCAACTATCTTTAGAGATGTTTAAAATTACTACGACAAGTGGCTTCTCTCTAGGTCCTTTTTGTGTCTGCGGATACAGTGCCTGGATTCTGAGGGACCACATACCGATCCTTAAACTTTTATTAAAAGTCATATATTTCCATTATTCCTACCAACTGGTGGGATGGGACTTATAACTTTCGTTACCATGACGGCTAGTTTGTTTGTTCACAGGCGGCCATGGGACCTTGTTTAGGTAAGGAACTGTGAGTTTTTATCTTTACAGGATAGGCTTGGATAAAAAACGGCACTATTTGATCTTACGGAGATCTCCACTTTTGATTTGAGGAGGTATTATTTTTTGTGTTACTACTGGTAAAAGTGCTTGGAGTTCGCGGACCGAGACGGCCGTAGCCCTTGCTAGTGAGGACTAGAAATGGTGCCTTTTAAACGGAGTAGTATTACCAACCCCGCAACGACGCGCTAAATTTGAACGGCGGGTGGTACGTACGTAGCTAAAATCTTAGATACGCTGATCACAGCAGGTTAACGCACAGTTCATTAATTTGTTAGTTTATTAATTAATATCTTCTTTATTATTTACTATGTTTTCATCTTCAAATAAATTGGGCAGTTACAAGACAGAACCTTTCTACTATGAAATGGAGCACCTTTTAAATTAAATTGTATTATTCCCTTCTCTAATTTTTATTTTTTCTAGATTTTCCTTTATTATCCTTAAATTTGGTCAATATTCCCAGCGTTTAGTGAAAGATACAAATTTTAGATATCCTACAATTTCAATAATTACTGCTTGATCAATTTACGTAAACTCATTTGACTAATAAAAATATTTCCCAAATTTACTTGTTTTCCATTCAGGGAAAGCAAAAGCAGATGATATACAAACATTTTTCGGAACCATTTATTTGGAGTAATAATTCCAATAACTACTCACAACAACCTGGGCACTCATCCGCAAAACCACCTCTGAACGTATTGTGAAAATATGACCTTGGTTCAGTAACGAAAACAGCATTCAAACAAGCAATTATAAAATTATATCTATATATTATTATTATATATATAATAATATATATATTAATATAATAGTATAGTTATATTATATCTATATATTATTATATATATTATATAATCTAAAATAAAGGAGCCCCATAATAAAACACCAAAATGTAGAGAAGAAAAGTACTATATTTTCGAGAACATGCCTGTCTCCTCTCTTCAGGTATAACTGAATTGAGAAAAAGTTTACAGCAAAAGGTGGTATTTATAAACCAAGAGATTCGTCCCACAAGTAAGCCAATTTTAGGTCACCCCCGCTGATAATCTTTCGCCTTTGAATCTTCTTAAGGCGTTGGTTGAAGTGAACACTGGCGTCGAACGATATCTGATATCCAATTCCCTTTTGAGATGTTCATTACCTGCTTTCTCTTTTATTAAGGTCCGATTTCCATCATTTGACCTCTTGGTACCGGCAAGTTTGCTGCTATAAATACACGTTGACATATTCCTAGTTTATTCTAATGGTTATGTTCATTTAGTATGGGTTGAAAATAGCCGAGTTCTGTTGTCCATACCTAACTGGACGCCGTTTGTGTTGTATTAATCTCTGGGGAAGTGATTTACCTGTAAATCCGATGGTAAGAAATTCAGGGTCCACAGTCCTGGCATGGGATCTCATATTAACCCCAGAGTCTTGATTTGGATATATATATATATATAATATAATATATTATATATATATAATATATAATATTATTAATAATAATAATGTATAATATATATATATATTAAGAACATATATAAGAACTTGAAGTAACTGAAATGTTTCATTTCAATATATCTAACATGTGGATAACAGTATACGAAACATAAAAGAAAGGAAAAATTATGTAACATCCATAAAGTCGGTACTTACTCTTAGTTCTTCTTATGAGTATGAAAGCAAACGCATGCAGCACAAAGCCCAACATCACACCTTTTGGCATTCCGAAAAGTAGAGCGTTAACTCTGCGTTTCCATGCCAGCGACAACACATTCTCAGCTTACCTTGTTTGGGCAAATTTATGTTAACTCATGAACATCTTCAGGAACGGTGCAATCTCATGTGAATGGTGGCTCCAATTTCGAGGCTTCCCGCTTGCAGGCAATCTTTCCTGCATTGCTTCTTCTTTGTGTGATGATTGGCCTTTTCGGTTCTCTAGTCCTCAACCAAAGCCAAAAGCCCAATTAATTGAAAGCATCGTAGTGCTTTCCGTGGCATTCTGTTCTGGGGGAGCTTGTATGCTTTATGTACAGTATCATAACTGTTTAGAACAGCACGTCCCAAAAACGAGCAAAGGCCACCTTTGTTGTCCAATTTTGACTGTGGCGCCTCTCAGCCAAATACTTGTACAGCTTTGAGTCTTTGAGGGTCGACGCCCCCCCATACATTTGTTTATAATCAATGACAACATTGGGTTTTTTGTTTACCACCTTCCCCCTGCTATTTGTATAGTCAGACTAATAACCCCCCTTTGAATTTTGTTTGAAAGGAAAAATTGGTTTGGTTTTTTAACCATCCTTGAGTGCAATGACAACACAACAAAAGAGGTCCCTTCCTCCTTTCACACACTTTTCTGGGGGTTTTGCCAACGGAAGGGGGGCCATTTTGACGCAATTCTTTGGAAGCCCCCTTCCTACTTTTTCCTTACTCTAACCAGTAGCAAGAAGTTTTTTCCATGTTGTACAGGTCCTGGAAATAGCTTGTGGGAGGAGGTAAAATAATTATCGAAGTCCTAGAATGGTAACAACCTTGATATAAAAGGTCAGCCTGCCTCATCAAAGCACGCTTAACTAAAGTTGTAAGTGAAACCCTCAACCCACCGCCTATCTTCCTTGCCTGACCCCGCTTATGCACCTCAAAGGCTATGAAGGTATAACGCCAGTTTCAGTAAGCACAAGGCACCACAGCTTGACACCAAAACCTTTGCATGCGCCGGTTTTGTTTTTTGGCGGCATGTACTGTCGAAGATGAGTTGGTTGCGACCTCTAAAAACCTACCAGTACTTTCATCTAATGGCAATGTTTTGCGAGGGATGAAAATGTTCTTTTGAAGACGTGCAAAATGTTTATCAATGAACTGGGTTTGATCTTATAAACGCGGAATCAATAATCTTGAGAGTCGTGGGCAGGGCTTTCTTCATTGTTTGCAAAGTGGCAAAAATGTTCAAGAGCAGTTTGAACCTGTCTCCTGGCAAAATGTTCCCGAAACCAATGTTTTGGGAGATTGGTTTTATGGCACAAGTGTCCCAGTAATCGTTTATCTCTGGTAAATTCCCTCCGATTTCAAGCCATATTGAGAGGCTTATGCCAAGTAAAAGCTCTCATGTTCTTTGATGTTTAGTGTGCCGCCCATCTGTTATCCAATTATGAAACGGCTGCTCGTGGATTGGCACACTGCAAATACCTCCCTTCTTATTAGATACAAATGAATCACTGGTACCTATTTATTTTTTCATTGACTATAGTCTGCATAAAGGATCACGGAAAACAAAAAATAAATTTGAAATAAGCAATTGGGGGGGACGTCGCACCATGTGGAGAATGCATAGGTCCTGGGGTGGCAACTAAATGGCACCTGGAATAGGGCCTAGCCAACCCCTCCTCACCAATGAAGGCACGCCCACACACCACCTGATACACATGTATTTTGTTTCACTTTCTGAAGAATGATCCGTCATCCTTCGATCACTGTCGCTTTCCATTTCACTAGCAGTATCATCAGAATCTTGAACGTTCCTCATCACTTGTTTCATAAAATGAAAATGTCAGTGATTTCGTTTGAAATCTGAAGGGGAATGCCATAACTTTCAACCTAAACAAATAAAATAAGGTAAACAAAAACATTTTGCAACTACTGATATGCGATGTATGTAACTAACTTTAACAGCTCGTATTAACTCCATTTTCTTTTCCTATATCTCGTTTTTATCCAATATCAGCATCGCCCAATTAATAACGAAAAATAACGAATTATGAATAAAGATTATCAACTCGGGGGAAACAAACCAAGACGCCCCAACCATGATATTCTTCAATGTTCATTCAAAAAAATATTCACTTATACGATATACAAATTTATTCCATTACTGGTAATTCCTGTTATCACTAAAAACGTTATATTATCCATTCTATCATGCTACCTTTAATCCCATATTTAACCTTGTAATAATTACAAAAATAACGATGAAAGATAACAGTTATCGAGAGGGCCCGTTCCGACAAACACTCAAAAGCTAACCGAGGACTGAAGTTTTTCCTTTTCCCGGGAATTTTTGCTTTTTTCCACGTCAATAACAACCTTTTAACCAATTAAGTAACGGGATTCTAAATGATGTCATTGTGAATGTAAATTAAACATATTTAGCCAATGAACACTGAAGCCAATTGATACGGGCAATCAGAGAGCACGCTACTGGTGTAAAGAAATCTGTCCTCTGAAAGTATTGGCCGCGCGGTTCAAATCAAGGCCACTAAAGTGGATCAGCGTCGGGAGTTGGCAAAGCCAGAAAAGTGGCTCCTCGTCTTTTTGGGGTTCAATGACAATTTGTCTAAATTCGTACATGGACCTCTCCTCTTAAGACAGTATCAGGATTTTCTTGGCTGACAGGAGTGCTTGGTGTCCGCACAGGGCGGCCTTTGGTGCTTTTGACAGTTATGAAGAATGTGAATAAGGTCTTACAAGCGAGGTAAGTACAAATTGAAATTTATTTTATTTTTTTATTTTTATTTTATTTTTCAATAAAGAATTAGTGGTTTAAAATATTGTGATTGAGTTTTTTTGGTTGTTTTGCAAGGATGTCTGGGGATGACTGTTCTTGCAATCTTAAAAACAACATTTGGTTAGGTTAAGGTGATCGGAGGATCGGGATTGCTGACATCCTTAGAAAAAAGGGTTCTTGTCATATTAAGTGGATTGAAACTCCCTTTGACATAGCCCTTATAGGATCGGCCAATGTAAGTGGATAAGACCCCTTTGGCAGAACCTACAAGAACTCTTTAGCAATAGATCAATATGCTCGCTGAGGCTCTTTGAGAAAACTAAGCAGACTCCTGGGCATTAACCCATGAGGTCTTCAGTCTAAACAGGTAGGAACCAAGGTTTTGATGTTATTATTACCTACAACGATTTGTTGTGATTCTTTCTGTTAACTTCAGTTTATTAGCTGTCCTGTTTATCCCTCCTCCCAACTGGTGTGGAATCAAGCCTATGTATGATATCGGACGGTAAGTTGAATGTATACAAAAATGAATATTTGTTATGATACAATAAAGTTTTATTTAAAAAAGAAAACAATACTTACCTGGCTAGATATATACAATTACAAATTACCCCACCCAGCCTTCCCCTCAGGAGACCAGATGGTGGTAGAAAAAAATCTGATGGATAAACTGGTAATGGTTCCTAATTCCTGCCTACCCAGCTGGCAGCGCGGTGGATCACCGTGACCTACCTGTAGCGTGTTGCGCCGAATTCGAAATTCTGTCGGGCAGCAAGCGGAGTTCAATAAGGCTATGTATAGATCTGCCAGGTAGTATGTATAAAACTTTATTTGTATCATAACATAAAAATCATTTTTGACATTAGGAAAAATTCTATTTCTGGGGCGATGGGTTTCGTGTCGCCCAGTGAAATAATCCCTTAAGTTCATCCAATTTCTAAAGGTAAATGAGGCTAACAAATACCAGAGAAAAAACAAATTCAACCACGAAATGTCAATGTATAACTGACTCGCTCACCCAACCCAATACAAAAGAAGGGTGTCGGTATGGTATCCTGGGGCGAGTGAGACCACTGTACCACGAACCTTCTTGCCATTTAGAAATTTCTCCTACATCATAAAATCCTCCCCATCTGAGAGAAGCCGACCCACCCCCAGGTGCGAGGTGGCATAACTACTACTACTACGCCCCACGCCACGTCCGACCGCCGCGCCTCTGGTGGCCATCCTGAACGTTAGAAGGCAATCTTGGGCAACGACAGGATTTGGGGCTAGGGGGGTATTTCACTTGGGCGAGCACGAACCCATCGCCCAGAAATAGATTTTTCCCTACTGTCAAAATCCTTTTTCTGGGCTCCAGTTCGTGTCACTGCGTGAAATAGTACCAGAGAAATAGCACAAGATTAAAATAAGAAAAGGGTCTCAATAAAACTAGAAAATAAAAACATACTAAAATAATTGGAGAATAAGATATATACATTAAGTTATCATGAAAATCAAAGTGAACTTATCTATAACGCACAGTAAACTTACAATTTCATACAATCAATTTACCTGTCAGATATATACATAGCTAAGACTCCGTTGTCCCCGACAGAAATTCAAATTTCGCGGCACACGCTGCAGGTAGGTCAGGTGATCTACCGTCCTGCCCTGGGTGGCAGGATTAGGAACCATTCCCATTTTCTATTCATATTTTTTATGCATTCAACTTACCTGTCAGATATATACTTAGCTATAGACTCCGTCGTCCCCGATAGAAATTCGAATTTCGCGGCACACTCTACAGGTAGGTCAGATGATCTACCGCCCCGCCGCTGGTGGCGGGAATAGGAATCATTCCCGTTTTCTAAGACAGATTTTCTCTATCGGCCGTGACAGCAACATTGTTGTTGTTACTCCTGATTTGATTTTCGTGTTTTTCATCGCTATTGATCTTCTAAGCCGGTTATTTTGGTGACGTATTGGATCTTTGGTTTGGCATACTCTTTCGTGGACTGTTATTTGGACTTGGTTTTTGGATTTTTCTCATAATGTCGGATTCTAGCTTTACGGTTAGAAGACAGTGTGTAAATGAGGGTGATTGCATGGTGAGGCTACCGAAAGCTTCGGTAGATCCTCACACAGTTTGTAAGGGTGGTAGAATGAATGAATGTTCAATATCTAACACCTGTGATGAATGTGCAGGTTTGAATGAGGAAGAATGGAAGAATTTAAATTCCTATTTAAGGAAATTAGATATGGATAGGGCTAGGAAGGCTTCCTCCAGAAGAGTAAGTAGGTCTCGTTCTACTAACGAGTCTATTAAAATAACACCTAACCCTAAACCTGTATCTTCTTCCTCTTGTACTAAGACTGCAAATCCAGCAACAGAAATTGCAGATCTTAAAGCTGCACTACAAAGGATGGAACGCAATATGCTGATGTTACAAGGTAAGCACAGTGAGAGTGATTTAAGTGTCCCTAGTGCAGTGGAGGGTGCGTCTGATCGGCTCCATCTCGCTCCCAGGCCTAGACCTCTTCCAAGCTCACAGGCCCAGAGGAGAAGGAATGTCAAAGCCTTACGGAGGTATGGAGAATCCCCACCGATTAGGCGTCCCCTCGGCAGATTCTGTGACGACCCGAACTGCCAAGGATCGCTACCGAAAAAGCATCCTAAAAAAGTGTTTTTCGTCGTCAGATTCTTCACCTTATGTAAGGGGCTGGAGCTCTGATGAACTGTCACGCCCCTTAAAGAGGAGCTGGAAGGCTCCAACTTTGAATTCAAGCCCTGAGCTTTTCTCCGATGGATCTCCATGTGAAAGGAAGAAAAGAAAATTAATTCCTAAACGTAAATCGGAGTCTCCTTCCTCTAGACCTCCCTCACCTGAATCAGGAAAGGAGAAAGAGAATGTGGCTGCGAAAATTCTCCTAAATGTACAGGAGCAGCTTTCCGCTTTAGTAGGAGTTTTTACGAAGGAGACTCCCAGAAAAAAGGACTCTTTCTTTCCGATAAAGAGAACGAAGGGAAGGAAAGAAGAAAAGAATGCGCCAAAAGCGCCAACCTGGCGCAATGCGCCAGATGCGCTAGAAGCTCCATATGAGTCAGAAGAGCCAGATGCGCCAGATGCACCACATGCGCCAGATGCGCCAGAAGCGCCAGCGTGGCGCAATGCGCCAGAAGCGCCACCCTGCCGAAATGCGCCAGAAGCGCCAGCCTGGCACAAGGAGCCACGAGCGCCAACCTGGCGCAATGAGCCACAAGTGACAACCAAGAGACGGACTTCTTCCAAAAGACAATTAAGCCAGGAGGGTTTGTCTAGCTTTCGGAAGGATAAACCTTTACCTGACAGGGAATCTAGGTGCCGCACAGGCGGCCGTAGCCCTTGTCAGGATATGGGTGGTTCCAGGTTAAGCGATAGGAGAGGACATCCTTCCTCTGACAGGAGAGAAAGGTGCCGCACAGGCGGCCGTCGCTCTTGCCAGGAGAAGGATAAGGTCGTGTTGCAAGATCAACCAATCTCTCGTAGGGACGCAAGTTGCCGCACAGGCGGTCGTCGTTCTTGCGAGAGTGGAGCAGATGTTGCAAGAGACCCGTCTCCTATTGAAAATAAACAATCCTCTTCGGAAATGGAGTTGGATTTGGAAGAAGTTTCGGACTCGGAAGACCACTCGGCTCCAGGCTTGTCAGATTACAAGACGCTGGCAGCCCTCTTACTTCAAGAGTTTGGGGACTCTTTAAGCCCTACTGCTCCTCGTTCTCCGAGGTCTTTATTTACAAGTACGAAGGTCTCGAAGCCATCATCCTTCGTTAAAATGAAGCCAACCATTTCTATGAATAAGGCTCTTCAATTCGTAGGAAATTGGTTTAAATCCAAGGAGAAGGCGGGGAAGACAGTCTTTGCCTGCCCTCCTTCCAAACTATCAGGAAAGAAGGGAATTTGGTACGAGACGGGTGAATCACTGGGTCTAGCTCTCCCTACCACTGCCGAAGCAGATTTTTCGAATCTGGTGGATTCGTCAAGGAGACAAGCCTTGTCATCTGCAAAAATCACATGGGGGACTTCTGAGATGGACCATCTCCTCAAGGGATTGTTTAATGTCTTAGAGTTTTTAACTTCTTAGACTGGTCCCTTGGGGTGTTGGCCAAGAAGACTCAAGAGAATGAATCTCTTAGTCCAGAAGTCCTTTATAGTGTACTGTCCTGCATGGACAAAGCGGTTCAAGATGGATCAGGAGAGGTGGCCTCGCTGTTTGGAACTGGAATTCTGAAGAAGAGAGTCTTATTTAGATCCTTTCTGACGAAAGCAGTTACTCCCATTCAGAGGTCATCTCTTCTTTATGCTCCTCTTTCGGACCAATTGTTTCTTGCACAACTAGTTAAGGACATTTCTCATTCTTTGACAGAAAAAAGACCACGCAAGATCTCTTGGCCCAATCTGCAAAGAAATCAAGGGCTTCGGTTCCTGTTAAGAGAGAGAATCGTACTCCTCAACAGCCCTTTCGA
>NC_061091.1:12596045-12666886 GCF_015104395.2 Macrobrachium nipponense | reverse complement strand
CTTGGAAAGAATCCGCTCTCGAGAGGTTCGTAGGGTTGCTTGCTAACTCTCATAAACGAATAATAATAATAATAAAAAAAAGTCATTAAAAGAAGGAAAACATTTGGATGTTCATGTGAATTAGAAATAGTGCAATGACTTGTACATACGCACGCATATATGCATACATACACACACATATATATAAGATATTGTATATATATATATATATATATATATATATATTAATATAATATATATTTGTATAATGTATATATATATATATATATCTAAATTTGATCCCAGAGGGGCTAGTACTAAAAGATTACGGGTTGCTCTATGAGCAAAAGCCCGTGTTGGCATAAGGCCTGCTTAATCTCAAATAACAACAACCTTGGTGCTACTTTAGGGACATTTGACCCCCGACGGGCTAGTACTAAACACGGCGAAACAGTGTAAAAACAGGCAGGTAGACCGCCTACTAAAGTAACATATATATATATATATATATATATATATATATATATATATATATATATAGTGTGTGTGTGTGTGATACACTAAAAAACTATTTGACATTCAATTACAGTACATTTCACCATGGGCAAGGCTAACTTGTTCTAAAAGTTGTACAACAAAAAGTTCAGATTAAATTTCATACTTTCATAATAAAATAACTTACGTGGTGTCCGCTGTCCGCAAGAGCTTTAACGATGCCTATGTAGAAGTTCGTATGGCTTTTAGTACCAAGTACTCCGATGAAGAGTACCCTATAGGCATCAGAGTCTAGGGCGGTTAAGGCAGCAACCGTAAACAGCAGTAAATACCTCGCTCTCAACATTTTCCCAGGTGGGTGTCCTTAGCTACTGCAATGAGTGAAGATGGAAAAGGTAAACAAAGTTTACAGAATGAAAAGAACTTAAAGGAGTCTCATATAATAATCTAATTATATGTGTATAATTATATCTATAAATACATATATAAACAACCATACTGCATATATATATATATATATATATATATATATATATATATATATATATATATAATTATATCTGTAAACTAAATACATATTTAAACAACCTTACTGCATATATACACGATCTAAATTTTGTCGAGGAAGCCTGCCTCACTAACAAAGATGCACAACTGCTATTGCTTTTAGACTCATTGCAGTGTGATTATGTATGTCTCGGTGTCCATCAGCCGTGTATCTTCATTATAACGAAAGACATTCTAAATTGAATGGCATACTGATTGAAAACCATGTCAACTAATCCAAAATTAATTTACGGCATCACCAACAATAAGCAGTAAGAAGAACACGAATGATCTTGGATTAATGCATAGAGAAACTTCAGTCTGAAGTAGAGGAAACATGGACACTTCGTCACCACACACACAAGCACACACTGAGAGAGAGAGAGAGAGAGAGAGAGAGAGAGAGAGAGAGCAATTCCGTTCCGTATTGTAACAGATCATGAAAAACGCTCGTCAGGAAAAAAAATTAACTTGCCTCATTTACAGACGAGAAATGCCCCATCAATCCACAAAGGCGTTTCCAACAGACTAACAGAAGACGTTGAACTGTGTTACGCTTTGGTAGTGACGAGAAATCATTCAAGTTTACCCATTAAGGGACCCCCACGCTCACAAACAAGAAACTGTATGTGACGAATCTCTCGGGAGACGGTTAGAAGGTTAATCAGAATGTGAAATGATAAGATTGCATCACTGGTAGCTTTTGTGAGACGGGACCATCTCGGTTACAAGGTCAAGCCAACAAAACAGATAGCAATTCTCGATGAGATATCTATCTCTATCTATCTATCGATATATATATATATATATATATATATATATATATATATATCTATATATATATATATATTATATATATATATAATAATCAAAGGAGCTCATAAAAAAACACCCAAAATATAGAGGGAAAATACTATATTTCAGAGACTGCTGCCTCCCTCTTCCCCAGAGATTAATACAACACAAACAATCAGTTAGGTATGATCAACTGATCTCAGCTATTTTCAACCATATAAATGAACATAACCACAGAATAAACTGGAATTTGTCGTGTATAATTCATAGCAGCAAGTGCTACTAAAAGAGTCAAATGATGGAATCGGCCTTGATTAAACAGAGACAGGTAATGAACATCTCAAAGGGCGCATGGGATACAGATGTCATTGACAAAGTTTTCATTCAACCAATGCTTAAGAGGATCAAAGAAGATTATCAGCAGGAGTGACCTAAATTGGCTTACCTGTGGATGGATCTCTTTGCATAAATACTACCTTTTCTGTAACTTTTCTCATTCATCTACCTGAAGAGGGAGACAGCAATCTCCGAAATTTAATAATTTTCTCTCTACATTTTGGTGTTTTTATGGGCTCCTTTTATTACATGGAATTCTGTTGTAACGGAACATTTTTACTGGTCATATATATATATATATATATATATATATATATATATATATATATATATAATATATATTATACACCATAAAATTATATATGTGGATATATACGTATATAGTGAGTGTTATAAAACCTACTGCTCACTTTCACCAGGTACAAATGTATTTTTATAGCTACAATAATCTATGAACTACCATATTTCTCTCTCTCTCTCTCTCTCTTCTTATACACTTAAAACTACTAGACTTTGACCCATGTGAACCAAATGAAGCAGAACCAACCTCAGGGCCTCAGTAGCGGAGTCTGAAGCCACATAGGCTAGGTTAGGTAGAGTACTACTTTGTTATTTTTTCGCTTTGCTCTCAAGCGTATAAAACTGCGTGTATCCATGTAGCCTACGGAAAACCATATGGCTTACACCTTCTGGGATCATTTAATTAAGAAACAAAGTGATAAAGGTAATAAATACGGTAATTATAAATATCAACTTGTCAAGGGATAGATCGGAGAGGTTTAGTCCCGTTAGCTGAAAACTAGGGTGGTAACAAGAACAGAATTTGCCAGAGAAAAATGAATGTTTATAATCAAACCTGTTTTAGTTACGAAAGTTAGTACTAGCTACAATGCAATGGTGGAAAAATTAACCATTAATACCACAGTTAATGATAATCATCTCTACTTACAGTGCGACAGGTTCTAGTGTGACATAGAGGCTATACAACCAGATTAAAGCTTCTACTGCCACACAGGCTGCTTACTTTTTAATACCAGTCGTCCGACATGTTATGCAATAGGCTAGACAGTAAGAACGATGTTTTCCGATTAACCCTGACGGAGGGTCGCGAGATCTTTTTGCGTACTCTCACATAGGTAGGCCTGACCTGCATTTTTACGTGTAAATGTAGCCTTGCTTACCTTTGCCGTTGTAATAATCGATTGATAAAGTCCAGTAAACCAAATCCTGGGCTGCGAGACATTATGAATGATAGTTAGGTAGGACAAACCAGCCAGGTTTCCCACTAGCTAGTAACAGTAGCCATATACCTACTACTAGGTTAAACGTATGCCTAGGCTTGCTTCTAGTAAATATAATGCTTTCAGACAGCGATCTAAATTACTCTATCGATCTTGATGCAAGTTATATTTTAACCTCCACTACTTTAACGCTGTTCCACTTTTCATTCAAGTCACGTTATCACACCTGATGTTTACACCGCGTCCGCGATGTCATTTCAGATTCAGGCGCCAAAAGACGACGTCATTAAAGACCGCGGGGTTACCATAATATTCATTTAAAATGAGTTGATCATAATCATCATGAAATGTTTCGTCACTGTTGTTGCTTATTTATCAATAGGACTTAATGGACTCAGACTTTTATATTTGCATTGATCTTTTCCCATCCTTCAAAGAATGCTACATTTCTAAACCACTTTTTTCTTTTCTTTTTTAGCTGTCGTCAAGGTCCATCAAACCTTAAGTGTCACACGGACGGTTCATATAATTGTTTATCTTTTTATTTATTTATTTTTCCGGTTTTTTTGCTTTCTATGAAGCCATACCAACCAGAGAGTCGGATCGCGTCTCTGGCTAGGCTATTCTTCCTGCACGAACCAGAGTCAAAGTATACTTCTACTTTGACTCTGGCACGAACACGATCGTCTCCATTTCTCTGAAGAAAATAAACTCATGTAACTTGTGTTAATGTAACTAGCGCTCTAGATGCTGATGCCACTAATATCAGCAGCTTCCGTCGCATAGTAATACTTACCTATCTTCACAATTGTCCCATAATTTTGGTCAGTGAAAGAAATGTTAAGTTGTTAACTCAATGAAAAAGAGAAACATTCAAATTCATACGAACTGTCAAAGAAAATAATGCAAAATTCAAATTAAATTCAGGAAATAAAAAACAAATCCCCACGAAATTTAATCAAATAAGACAAATGAATTAAGAAACATGAAAGGCATTACGTAGAAGAGAACTGAGAACAAATGTGCTCTGAATAAAGACGAAAATGTTTCAAGTTAAATAAGGCTTTGTACACACACACACACACACACACACACACACACACACACACACACACACACACACACACATATATATATATATATATATATATATATATATATATATATATATATATATATATATATATGTATACTTCCAGTGAGAGAGTTGGTTCTTGTGGAAAGCAAGATGAGTCGTTACCAGCTTAATCCTTTGACTTAATAACTGCATGGTAACGCTATCTTTATGGTGTTCATAAAATCCTCTTCTTTCATCCTCAACTCAGTCTTGTTTAGCTTTCACTTTCCTGATAAGGAATCTCGTGACTGTGAGACCTATTCTGCTAAATAGCCACGTGAACGCCACAGAAGTCATCACGAACACCAGCCACACATCTGTGTTGTAGACTTTGTACCTAGAATAAGAGAAGCACGAATAATCAAAGGTTTTTACGCAGCGGCTAAGCCAGCCTACCTTGAACAAACCACCCGCTAGTACTAGGCTAAGCCGCAGTGTTACAGCTTTCTCACATCATTACTTGTGTGATTGATTGATTGATTTATAGGTTTTAGGCATAATGCCAAGCACTGGGGCAACTAAGGACATTCAGCGCTGAAATGGAAACTGACAATGAACAGGTTTGAAAAGTGTAAGGGGAGGAAAGCATCTCAGTCGCACTATGAATCAATTGTTAGGAAGAGGTGGAAAGTAAGATGGATGAAAGATAATATGTAAGGTGGTACAGCAAAAGGAAAGGAAGTAATTGCAGCTAGGGGCCGAAAGGACGCGGCAAAGAACCTTAAAAGTAATGCCTACATTGCACCGCATGAGGTGCATTGACGGTACTATCTTCCTACGGGGATACTTGTTTGATAAATTGGCCAGTTGGGGGCAACGTACCAGGGCATCTCAGCAATTGGGCTTCGGAGGTGCACGGCTCCATTGTGGCGGACGATGTACTCTGTCCAGAACAAGGCCGTTTCCCTCGGAGTCAATGGCTGATCTCTCATCAGACGGTGTCTCGACTGTACTATTTCATGCATTCTGTAAAGGAAGAGAACTTAACTTACGTGCACAAAGATTCATTTGTATGATATATTTAGTTCTACATTCATCTATTCACAGTTTAGTGATTGGCAGGATTAGATAATAGAAATTATACTGGAGTGAGTGACAAGCAAGCTCTGTGGGAGGTACACAGGAAGGCTAGCCTAGTGGATGAACAGTGTGGTCTTAAATAACATAGAGAGCAAGAGAATCAAGTCTAAAAACAGCCATGTTAAGTGAAAGCACAAGAAAAAGTGTGACGCACTCGGAGCTAGAAAAATATATTGATAATATGATAATAGTTATGATAAGAATTATGTTAAGGATGAGCAGTGCAGATAGTTGTCTGTCAAAAGCACTATAATACCAATATTCTTGATGACGGCAAGGTTTGGTTCGAATGTAAGGCAAAATGAACTGTTAGGATAAAGAATGTAGAAATAAGTACTTTGTAGTAAAAGGGTAAAGTCGACAAGGCTAGTTCCGAGTATTTTGATAGTGCGAGATTTTTAGAACTGAAGGGTCTTAATATCCAGAAATCCTCAGAATGCTTGGCACAACGTTTATAATGGAATTTAAGTATATTCTGGAGAAGCAAGAAGCCGTTCTTGGTTAAGGATGACTTGAGCATAGTGTTTATTTTTCAAATCAGTGTTTATGGGAGAATGTGGCAGTGGCCATTGTCCATCCAGGTTTTTCATTGGAAGAACCACATCTCAGAGTAGGTGATTTGTTGGCGAATGCAGAAAATTATACTCTGATTTTTTTCCATCTGTCCACCCGCTGGTGGTGTGCGCGTGTGGTAACACTGCGTCCCGGGCTTCAGATGGTTACGCTATGTGTAAGTTTTAGGTAAATAAAGGTTATCTGGGTGTACATTTGCAACTGAAAAGTGCTTTGATAATTTACTGTATGCGAATTACACCGTTAATATTCGAAAAAGGATATTGTTATTATTGTTGAATGTAGCTGAATGTAACTATTTAAAGCCCGGGACGCAGTGTTACCATACGCAAACACCACAGGCGGATGGACAAATGGAAAAAACGGAGTATAGTCAAGTGGGAGTTACGTTCTGTTGTTCATGACCGAGATGATTTCCTTGAGGAGTCTTCCCTCTGTGAGGTCATCCCACAGGAGCGTCTTTCCCCACCCCTGACGCTCCACGTCTTTCATGTTGGCCATCTGGTCCCCAAAGACGGGTAAACCCAGGACGGGTCTCCCGTGGTAGACTGATTCAAGGGTGCTCAGGAGACCTCCGTGAGTTATGAAGAGGCGGAGTTTGGGGTGACCTGAATCAGTAAGGAATCTTTTTTAAAAGATTATATATATATATAATATATATATATATATATATATATATTATATATAGATATATATATATATATATATACAGTAATCCTTCAGTTATCCGTAAATCAGTACTGTACATATCCTTTAATTAATGAAATATCAATTGCTGTAAGATAAACATAACAACACGAAGCTAAACAAACCCAGGAAGTTCACGACACCATCGAATGAGTGTATGCATACATAGGTACATTGTTTGCCATATTTCCTTGCTTTGGTCTATTGTTTACTAATATATATATATATTATATATATATATATCTATCTATATATATATATATAATATATATATATATATATATATATATATATAGATTATATATATATATTACATATTCATGCATGTGCAATGTTCTTTCTTTTGAATACTAATATGAGGTTTTTTCTCCATTTTACAAGTTCTCTGAAAATTTTATTAAGAGCTATTCAAATTAACAAGTTTTAACTTTTGTCAAGTCTTATCTTTAAGATTATGTGGTAATGCCACTTCATCCTTCGGTGGGAAATCTTTTTATCCATAGGATGACAATTTTAACATCAACTCATAAAGATACATCAGGAAAATCACTGCAGGCACTGGATTACGGCTGGGGTTCGTTCCCGGCAGGGCGCTGTAAGCCGAAAACCGCCTTAACCTGAATCATCATAATTATTATGGGAATAAATAGGAACGGCCCTGTAAGTCTGGGTTACAGGCCATAAAGCAGATTAAAAGCGGCATGAGGCAAGCGCCTCAAGTCTGGAACGACTTAACCTGAATCTGATGTAACCTGGGGACTGCCTGTATTATACAACAAATGCAAATCATAATCATAAAATGAGAATACAAGTGAATGAATGATCAAATTTCTGAAAGTGCTGATTTCACTAACCAAGAATATCCTGCTGGGGAAGCCATTTTGCCACCCGCACATTTGGGGGCATTCCAGGTATAGATTCGTCGTCCCATTTCCAGAGTATTCGTTGTTTCAGGGAACCGAAAGCTCCGACCAACATCTGCCTGTGACTGGAGAGAAAAATGATAGAGGAGTAACATCAGTTTAGCTTCACTCTTTCACCTCTTCAAAATGCAGGGCATTATCGTTCGTTTCCTGCTCAGTCGGTATCAGTGGCGTAACTAAGTGAGGGCGGGGGCTGTCCACCCCGGGCGCCACTGTCTGTGTGGCTGGCACTCTGATATCTTTTGATGTTGTTATTAGCGTAATCGCTTCTAACGAAGCTCGTAGGGCTCCATTGTAAAAAATCTGCTGCGTTTTTTTTTTTTTTTAGCTTTATGAAATAAAGTAAATGACTGAGATGTTAAGGCTTAAAATATGCGTTTAATTTTCACCACTTTAGTATTCTTTAGCCCAGGAATGGGGCAGCACTTTCAGAGTCCACCCCGGATTCCACTAACGTTACAATATGGCCTCTAAGTAAAAAGAGAAAATGGATCTCTTCTCCTAGCCAACCTTTCAAGAAGCAAGAGGGTCAAGTGATTCTTCAACCCAGTTATCATCAGAAAATTCTGCAAACGTACAGGCCCATAAACCGTCAGTAAGAATTGTTGAATTTCATAAAAAAAAAAAGAGAATTCCACTCTGCTAAGGTTTTGTTACATGCAGATTTAAATAACTTGCCATGCACAAGTGGTTGGGTTTTACTTAGCTAACTTCATTACCACGTGTTCCTCTCGAGATTATCTTACCTCAGTTGAGTTAGAAATATTTCACTCTAACAGTCAAAATAAGCATTTGTTGAAACAGAAAATAAGTTTTCTTACTGTTGTGTCAGCTCATTTTATTCTTCAACTATGGAACATCTTTTACTGTGCAAGAATGCAACTGCCAAGATACATACACTGGCACAGTCAAAATATTACTTTAGTAGATTCACATCAATTGTGCATCTGATGTCTAGGCCAGTCCCTTACGAGGCTCCTGATTGGCTGTTGACAAGCCAATGACAGGGCTGGAAACTCTCAGTCTCTCTCGAGAGTGCACATAGGCAGGATGTATGCTCCACTTCTCCTGAGGGATACTTTTGAAAGACATATCCCTCAGGAGAGGTGGAATATAGATCCTACCCATGTGAACTCTCGAGAGAGACGAGAGTTCCCACCCCTGTGATTGGCTTATCAACAACCAATCAGGAGCGTCGTGAGGAACTGGCCTAGACACCAAATGCACGGTTGATGTGAATTTACTATGTCAAGTATTTTTGGTTCTGATGTAATAAATGCATTTTCTTATCATTAGGACGCTACGTATATCTTAGTTTAACCAGACCACTGAGCTGATTAACTAACAGCTTTCCTAGGGTTGGCCCGAAGAATTAGATATTTTTTACGTGGCTAGGAACCAATTGGTCACCTAGCAACGGGACCTACAGCTTATTGTGGGATCCGAACCACATTATATCGGGAAATGAATTTCTATCACCAGAAATAAATTCCTCTGATTCAACGTTGGCAGAGCCGAGAATCGAACTTCGGATCACCGGATGGGTAGCCAAGCGCGAAAACCACGTGTCCGATGAGGAACTTCATCAATAGGAAACTATCCTACCTACCTCTCTGGGAGGTCCACTGACTTGACGGCTGTTCCAAGGCTGAAGAAAATGAAGCCGTCTTCACCAGACTCTTCCGCCCACTTGCCGAGATCCTGAAAAGTTCAGATTTGGTCGTGAAACAGCGGACTACACAGAACCACTGATGCTCGTAAGCTCACCTCCACCAGCCTTTGATTATGTTACTGAAGCTCAGCTCCATTGACCTGTGGTCTTTTCACAATGTCACAGCCACTAAAATGTCACCCACATGGGACATATTTTAGTCGAACTGTCTATGACAATAAAAAAAAAAATAAATAAAATATGCTCAGCTCCGAAGTTTCTTCATCACAATCAAGTTCTCTGCACAGCGTCTAATGCTGTATGAGCCGCGGCCCATGAACCTTTGAGCCACGGTCCGCTGGTGGTCTGTCCTATAGCGCTGCCAGAAACATGATCATGGGTAAATTTAACCTTAGATAAAATAAAAACTAATGAGGCTAGAGGGCTGCGATTTGGGATGTTTGATGATTGGATGGTAGATGATCAGCATACCAATTTGCAGCCCTCTAGCCTCAGTAGTTTTTAATATCTGACGGCGGACATGAAGTGCAGACGGACAGACAAATAGCCATCTCAATAGTTTTCTTTTATAGAAAGCTAAAAAGGGAGAATTAATGGCAGATAAAAATTGTCATTCAATGTTATTCTATATAAACACATTCCTCCATGTTAATTCATGAATTTTTTTCTGCAGTCAGCTGGACTTAGCAACTAATTAATGAATCGAGGCATGAGATGGAAATTAGCACAAATGAGCAAGATGATAACAAAGACTATTTGTTGAGGGGTTTACGTATATCAGTGAAGAAGGAGGTATATTTTTTTATGCAATGGTCTTCTGAAGATAACAGACCTCAAAGGACGTTTGTAGTTCCACATTCTGGGAAGCAGTTGTAAAATATGTTTCATTCACCGAAGACCAACCTTCGAGACATGATCCCTTGGGTGTTATGAATCGAACTGAACATAGAATTTAGGCAAAAGGCTACTAAGAATCAATTGTTAGGGGAGGGTGTGGAAAGTGTGATGTTAGAGAGAGAACATGAAAGGAGGTACAGTAAAAGGAACGAGAGGGGTTGCGAACCTTTGGGAGTTGCTCAGCAGGCCGACAGTGGATGCCTCCCAGATGAATGACGGCGGGAACGTAAGGGCGCGTTGGAGTCTCCAGTTCTCGCACGCTGCAATTTTGGGCGAATCAGGGATGTCATGACAAGTGAGCATTTGGCATATTTTCTTCAGAATAATAAACGTATATCTACTGGACAATAAAGGCCTTGTCTAATGCAACACAGGTGATGGTCAGCCGTTGTATTTGCAGTGTATAGTAAAATATTATACAAGGTATTTAGATTCGCCTCCGCTTACTTGGGGAGTAAGCCTACAAACTACTCTATTGTTGTTCTTGCTGGGGGTTAGGAAAGGTCTATGGAAAAGTCTAAAAAGGTCTAAAAAAAGTGAGTTAAAGATACAGGAATTTTAGGATAGGATATTTATAATCTATTCATTAGAATGAAAATGTAAAAAACAAATAATGTGCATGTTAAACAGTACAGAATAATGATTTCTAATAAAATATAGCGTATTTATTTTAATTTTTGCTGGTGGAACAACTGTATTTGAATGTAAATTTTAGCACGTACCATGAGAAAGCTGGAGGTCAGATCACACCTTTTTTTATTTTAAATATAGCTTGAATTTTTAATCGGAATTCTGAAAACTTTTGATGCAACAGTAACGCGAATAATTTTAAATTGGACTAATACCAAATTTCAGCATAGTACACAATTTATATAAGTTATGGCATACTATAGTAGATTCACATCAAGTGTGCATCTGATGTCTTGGGCCAGTCCCTTACGACGCTCTCTGATTGGCTGTTGATAAGCCAGTCACAGGGCTGGAAACTCTCAGCCTCTCAGGAGAGTTTACGTAGGCAGGATGTATGTTCCACCTCTCCTGAGGGGTACTTTTGAAAGGCGTATCCCTCAGGAGAAGTGGAACATACATCCTGCCTATGTGAACCCTCTCGACAAACTGAGTTTCCAGCCCTGTGATTGGCTTATCAAAAGCCAATCAGGAGCGTCGTAAGGGAGTGGCCTAGACATCAGATGGACGGCAGATGTGAATATAATATTGTAGATGCGTACCAATCCAATGATTCCTATATTGCAAATATTGTCAGATGTATGTTTAGGTTAAGATTAATGTATTTTTATTTGTGTGGCTATTTTTATACATAACATTATCGTATAAGGTTTCAAGGGAAAACAAGTTGTATTAAAATTAACCGAATTTAATTTCTTAAAACTTGTGATTGTTTTTTCATTGGCATAAGGTTACTTGTGAAAAAACAAGGCGTGATCTGACCTCCAGCTTACTCGGGTCCCGTGCTAAAATCTGCATGCGGTTCAAATAGAACGTCGTTTAATCAACGAAAATTAAATTAAATGAGCTAGATTTTATCAGAAATAATTTTTCTGCACCTTTTAATATGCACATCATTTTATTTTATTTATTTTACATTTTCATTATGATAATAAATAGTAAACACCCTATCCTAAAATTCCTGTATCTTTAACTAAACGCGAACATCTTTTTCAAACCTTTATAGGCTTTGCTAACTTCGTCCCCAACACGAACAACAACAACATCAACAAAGTAGTTTGCAGGCTGACGTCCCGAGTTCCGTAAAAAAAAAAAAAAAAAACAACAACAATAATAAAATGAAATAAAATTTTTAAACTAGATTCCCTCAGCTTGAATGAAACGCGACCAATACCTGTTCAGAAAGACCAGCGAGACGTTCCGACGAACTTCTTCGAACGGAGGCAGACCTTCAGGACAGAGTCCACTGTTGCGAAAGTCCTTCTCCATTCTGAGAATGAAAATTAAGTCACTGGGGATAACTCAGCAGAAAGGTGAGTTTAAAAAAAAAAATTATTTTGGTTATGGAAAAAGAAACTTCGCAGTAATATGTTATGTACAGTAAGTTCCAGAAGTGAAGCGACAGATTTCAGAGGATTTCGTTCGAAATTCACTAACTGGCAACTACAACACGTAGCTGGAAAAACTTATCTTTTTTCTACAATGAAAGCTCTATCAAGCAAAGTAAAGCTAACATATGATGCACAAATATCAAATCTATGATATTTATAACAATCATAAGAAAAAATTACGGTAACAGTAATTATTTTAAAGTATAGTAATTACTTCAAATTATAGAAACGAAACAATTTGAAATTTCCGTTCAACACAGGATTACCAACATTACCAATGTATATTTCGAGCAATGTGGAAACACATATTTAATATCATAGTGTATTATAAATGATTTTAGCGAATATGCATAAAACCATGCTAGTATCAATAGAATGTAAAGGGAAAATCTCTGCAACATTAAACATAATCAACCATGAATGCACCTAGATTCAACAGAGAAGTTGGGTGTGGTTGGTAGTTCTGATTTTAGTTTCTAGGACCGAGCATAAACTACCATCTTCGAGAGAGACTCTAACTCAGTGTTTCTCAACCTTTTTTTACCAATGGCACACTTAGGATCTTATAATAATATCACGGCACACTTGGAAAATTTAAGAGAAAAAATTAAGAGAATATATACTTGTAAATATGAGATGGAACTACAGACTTAAGAAATAAAACACTTTTAAATATGAACTTACTTTATTTCAGTGTTTTTCTTAGAGTAAATTGTGAAGATGATTAGTGTGAAACTTGTGCCTGGTGTTTTTTGGTGACTTATAATATTAAACTTTTATTAATTGTAGAATTATTTTAAATATTATGACGAACTCAAATGGCTGAAAGTTACTTATGTAAACTGCAAAGTAGGCTATATTTTAAATAATTGTCAGTATCAATAAGCGTTACTTTTCATTCATGTGAAACCAAAATCTATACCCATTTTTCGTATTTTCTGGTGTGCCATGACTATATTTCGTGGCACACTTCAAATAATCTCGTGGCACACTGGTTGAGAATCACTGCTCTAACTGCTGCTGCTATCTTCAGGTGACTAGGCCTAGTTCTGGGCATAGCAAGGCTTACAATGCAGGGCCGCTGTTTGTTACTTAGGCCAAGATAGAACCATTAGGACCGACACCAGGACCTGTTTCTTGCACCTGGGAAACACACTCGCTATATAAAAAATAAGAAAGACGGTCGCAAGCAACCAGAACACCCGTAAAATCACCACCTGGTTACGTAGGAAGACGACAGACCCCAACCACCCCTCCCCCCCTCGACCACTACCTCTACCCACAATCCTAACTCCACCTTTTTCACTTCAACCTTTTACCTAAAATCTTCTAATATTCCAACCGTGAAATTTAAGACTGAATTTGTCTAAGTGGGCGTATCATAAGGGAGTAATATCACCCAAATTCATATTTCC
The DNA here is from genome assembly GCF_015104395.2 of Macrobrachium nipponense. Taxonomy (NCBI): domain Eukaryota; kingdom Metazoa; phylum Arthropoda; class Malacostraca; order Decapoda; family Palaemonidae; genus Macrobrachium; species Macrobrachium nipponense. Next base: position 12,653,052 of record NC_061091.1, on the reverse strand, counting down.
ACGGGCAACCAGTAATCAGTTCGATCCAGTCAAGCATTATTGTATAATAAGAATAAATTTATGATTTTTGGGGGATTTTATATATATACTATAATATATTTTAGGGGGGTACGATTTATTAATTATCTATATATAAAAAATAAGATATATATATATATATATATATATATATAAAGCGGCACCCAAGCGTGACCAATAGGCCTAGTGCTCGATTCTTAAAACAGGCCTCTGGTTATTCCTGATTAAATAAAAAAAGGTTCTGAGAGAGAGAGAGAGAGAGAGAGAGAGAGAGAGAGAGAGAGAGAGAGAGAGAGAGAGAGAGGAGATACTCGAATTAAAATAATGCTTGCCAAGCATATTCACACTCCGGATCGTATGGACAAGAATAGCCTCACTTATGCACTGGAAAAAAAAAGGTGGAAACCTACGAAAATTCTCAGTTTGATGCGACTCTGAACGCAATTCCACATGCAAAAATTTGCACAATTGAGGAATTCGATGAAATTATTAACTGACAAGCTGGAAAACATATTTCCTTGATTCTTGAATAGGCCTAACCATGTAGCCAATCCTAAACGCTCATATAACTTTGATTTCGATTTTTTTTCTTTTCACACCAACTTGGGTCTTATTTATATTTCATTTAATCAGATGCTAAACTTCTTTGTGACTTATCAAAAGAAATCATAATAATTTTTGATATGACGCTATAAAAGTAGAAAGTTAATTTACAAATCATATAAGGCCAATGGTTATGCACTCGGTTCCTGCTGCCACTCAATGGTGAACACTTGATATCACACATTGAGAGCCGCAGATGTTTCTATGGGGAATTTTTTTTTTTTCTAATAAACAATTATTGAACTAACATTGATAAATCACTGGGGAAATACTTTCTGTGCTTCTACAGTTAATCACTGATACGTATTATCAGGTAAAGAGGATGACAATAATTGGAATAAAATATACTAACTGGCAACCCCCGAGTTTTTCTAAAGAAGTACGATCAATTCTGAAATTTGTGACTTCACTTCTGGAACTTACTGTACAGAAAATTTTCGCCAGCTTGATCAGATGGCCTCTTCAGCCTGAAGACTTCAGCCTGAATAAGGCCAACTGATCGAGTTGGCGAAAGCTTTCTGTATACAGCAGTATACATACATACATACATACATACATACTATAGCAGACTTTATTTTTCCATTTAAGACCACAAGAAAGTGATAGCAAATAATTTTGGTTAGATTCTGTCTTCAAGGCTCACAGCTGGGATCAACACTTTCATTCCATGTTAATCAAGTTTAGTCCTATGTTGAAAAACTTGTGTACGAACCACGAACCAGTGGCGGATTTATAGGGGCTGGGGTCACCTCGTCGCGTGACCCCCACCTCAAAGATTGAATAATAGAACATTGTTGCCTTTCAATGAATCAGTCTCAGCGGCAAAAATTTGCTACTTAATGACTATTTCAATTAACGACAACAACTACTACTGTGTATACATACGTGCATAACATATATAAATATTGATATGTATGTTCCGTGTGTGTGTACATGTTACATATGTATATATGATAATCCTATTCGCCCAGCCCTCCTCCAATGAAACATGCCTAGACCCACCACCGGTAGGCTACAAACAAACTTAATTTTGACGTGAATCTGATTCACATTTGTTTCAAAAGCTTCTACATATGTCAAGGCCACAGTGTGAGTTCGGAAGAGAACCTCTCGTCTGTCTGAAAACTAGCAAGATCGAATGAATCCAGGGAGACTCGATTTCTGTACGCAAAGAAAACTCAAGTCATCACAAAAATTTACGTGTCCAGAAACAGATATTTCGTGATGAGCGTAGTCGCGATCGTTGCCAGTTCATTCTTTGCCCTTTGCACGAAGGTCAAGGGGTGGGAGTGGTCGTAAAGTTGCAAGGTCGAGAATGAAGGGAAGTCTGGGTTTCCAACGATGCCACCCAGGGTCGGAGATATGCCCAGTGGATTCACATAGATGAAGGGAGCCTGGAACGAAGATGATTGGTATTTGAGGTGACTTGAGTTCAACAATAAAAAAGGAAAAAAAAAAGCATTAGAGAAGGTATAGATAGATAAAGTAAAAATTATATTATTCTCCTCAGCGATAAAAGAGGAAAAAAGGATTAGAGAAGGTAGAGATAAAGTAAAAATCATATTCTCCTCAACAATAAAAAAGAAAAAAAATATTAAAGAAGGTAGAGATAAAGTAAGAATCATATTCTCTTCAAGATAGTCTCTGACGGTAAAAAAAAAATGCTAAATAAAATATGAAGAGATCACATGTAATGAAACTATAACAAAATGCTAAATAAAATATGAAGAGATCACATGTAATGAAACTATAACGAATAAGAATATGCTATAACGAATAAGAATATGAAAACGCGACAAAAAGAACTGCCATGTCCTCAGTTAGACTTATATAGCGAAGAGTGAAATTGTGATCATTGTTTTGGAACACAATCTTAGACATCTGGTAGGCCTACACAAAAACGCACTTATAAACAACAAATTTACAACGAATGTCTATTGCCAGTGAATCTTCAACCAACGTGCATATCAATTCAAGTAATTAAGTTTCAAGTCATGAATGTTTGTTTGTATGGTGCTTTTACATTGCATGGAACCAGTGGTTATTTAGCAACGGGACCAACGGCTTTACGTGACTTCCGAACCACGTCGAGAGTGAACTTCTATCACCAGAAATACACTTCTCTCACTCCTCGATGGGATGGCCGAGAATCGAACCCGCGACCACCGAGGTGGGACTGTAATACCATACCAACCACGCCGCTGAGGCGCTTCAGGTCATGAATGTTCACGCTCCCTATAGCGTTCGAGTGGTTTCATTCTTAGGTTACAGAAGGAACAAGAGATGCAATTGTAGATGATATAGTACTATAGTAGATTCACATCAACCGTGCATTTGATGTCTAGGCCAGTCCCTTACGACGCTCCTGATTGGCTGTTGATGAGCCAATCGCAGGGCTGGAAACTCTCAGTCTCTCTCGAGAGTTCACATAGGCAGGATGTATGTTCCCCCTCTCTTGAAAGAAGTATACCTCAGGAGAGGTGGAACATACATATCTTACCCATGTCAACTCTCGAGAGAGACTGAGAGTTTCAAGCCCAGTGACTGGCTTGTCAGCCAATCAGGAGCGTCGTAAGGGACTGGCCTAGATATCAGATGCATGGTTGACGTGAATCTACTATACCTGCATGACTGAGATACGAGCGCTTACCTGTTGCTGATAGACGATGGAGAGGTAACAGTCGTTGAAGGGAGACAGCAGAATGACGTCGAACTCCTCGCCTGCTAATCCCTGGACCTCGTCATTCCTCAGGGACTTTGTGCACAGCGGCGCCATCTCTGTTAACTGATTTAGAAATGTCGAGAAGGATATGTTGAACCGGTTCGGGCTGTTGTGACTGTAGTCGACCTCTGGAATCCAGATTTCACGGATGTTCTCGTTCGTTCTGGATTCTTTGGAAGAGTAGGCGGTGACGAGAGTTACCTGGACAAATAGATGCAGAATTTTGCGACAATTTTATATTGTACAGAATAGCTACTTCATTCTGAAGCCAACATCTCCCTTGAGATGTCGGTGCTTTTCTCAGTGAACGGAATATTTTGAAACGAGCATACCCAAGATGTAGTGATGGTGATATATCTTAGTTCTACCAGATCACTCAGCTGATTAACAGCTCTCCTAGGACTGGCCCGAAGGATTAGATATTTTTTACGTGGCTAGGAACCAACTGGTTACCTAGCAACGGGACCTACAGCTTATTGTGGGATCCGAACCACATTATACCGAGAAATGAATTTCTATCATCACTAATGAATTCCTCTAATTCCGCCTAGGCAAAGCCGATAATCGAACTTCGGACCACCAGATCGGTAGCCAAGCGCGCAAACCACTCGTCCAACGAGGAACTCCCAAGATGTAGTGGCGTAGCCAGGGATAGCGGGGGGCCAAGGGAACACGTCCCATCCAATTGACGTGAAATGGCTATTTTAATCACACTAAAATTATAAGCAGTTTTTTCAATGTTGTTGTTTTTTATTAAGCAGACCTTGTGTTAGCACGGGCTCTTGCTCACAGAGCAGCCCGTAACTAGTTTTTTCAAGGCTGTCGATATATTTTCGGGGGAAAATGGCCAAATTTGTGTTTTGCTTTTCCGTGCGTTCATTCATCTTTTCTTCTAACACACACACTTTTTGTTCTTAAATTTGTCAATACCCTAATGGCCTAACCCATCAGTTTTTTAGCTTGAACAGATAATGTCTGTTGTGAATTTCCCAGTTTATTATCCTGCTTTTTAAAAAATTCTTGAGTGGGATAAGGCTATATTATATAATGTATGTATGTCTATAGTCATAAAAATTTGTATAATATTCTAATACGTCTTGACTGTTTGGCCCCTTCCAATCACATGAGCTGCGCAGATGTCAATTTTTCAACTTTCCCGCGCATGACTTCACATGGTGTAACAGTTGGGTGGGAAAATTAACGAATTGTGACAATTCTGAGAAGTTTTCGGTATTTATTACGTTATTGCCATGGTGATATGTGCCATTTATGGATGCTGTAACAATGTTGGAAGTGAAAAGGGTAGCTTTTACCGTTTCCCTAAAGATTCAGAAGTGGATGAACAGCTGCTGAAAAAGTGACCATTAAACCAAAAAACGCAAGAGCGTGTTCGGTTCATTTCCAACAAAGCGATTATGCAAGACCTCTCGGGAATGAATTGATTAACTACTGCACTGCAAATGCAAGACAATTGAAGGATGATGCCATATCGAAGCAACGTTTACCTCTGCATGGTAGTGCCACTGTTGATTCAGGTATTTAATGTCTTGACTTTAGTGTGGTTTAGTCTACTTGTTACATTTAAAATTGTGGCTAAATATATTGACTATAGGCTTTATATGAACACTTCTATCAATTAAAGTGCATAAATATATCTTCAGTTCGATACCTAACACAAGTAAACCATATATGGTTGGTTAAGAGTGATACCTAAGTTAAAATTGAGCCTAGACCTATGTGTCATATATAGTAACAGAAAAGATAGAGAAACGAACATTTTATTATAATTGTTTTCATGTGGATGAAATGGGCCTATTATTTATCGGGCAAGGAAGTGGACGGTTGTTTGAGAGAGAGAGAGAGAGAGAGAGAGAGAGAGAGAGATAGAGAGACGAGAGAAGGAGAGAGCAGACCGAGACGAGAGAGAGAGCGTTTTGCATAGCTGAATGAACCAAGGTTTATAAGGATAATTCTTGCAATTAAAGAGCATATGCAGAATGCAATATTTTCCTTTCAATTCGTAATGCAGATAAACTATGTTCAGTGGTTAAGACTGACAAAATTGTTTGTTGAGAAGGAAAGATTATGAGAGAGAGAGAGAGAATTTTCTTGCGCATGGTGAATAAACCTACTTTTATGAGTTAGTAAGATGAAAAAGTTATATATAATATATATATATATATATATATATATATATATATATATATATATATATATATAACATGTATATGCATATATTATAGAGAGATGGGAAATTTATCAAAAAAATTTCATTCATATGAAAAGGCATTTTGCAATTTGTATTGTAAGGATATAATTATTTCTTTAGATGCAGATTTCATTATAGAACGAAAATATCAAACTCAAAAGGGAAACGATCATTGTAAAGTAAATGTAATAAAAATTTTCTATAAACATTTGATAGAATTAAGGCAGTAATGTTAAATGAAATATAAAGCTTGTATTATTTTCTAAAGTGCTTTCTCTTGTGGTTTTCATTTCCAATGTTTGGTTCGTATTTTATATTAAGGTTTATTGTAAAATAATGGTGTTAACATTCACCAAAACAACGCTGTAAACTGGAAAGGATGCAAGTAATTCTTATAAATGCTCAGCAACCATCCTCAATAAATAATGGCTGTGTTCGCCAGCACCCTTCATGAAGGATTTCATAACAAACATGGCTGTGCGTAGTTAAGCCCTTACATTGTCTGGGGAGTTATCGTTTCGAACAAAATGGCCAGTATACAATCTTTTTTAAACTTACGTGATGTCCGCTGTCTGCAAGTTCCTTGACGATACCCATGTAGAAGTTCGTATGGCTTTTAGTACCAAGTAACCCGACGAAGAGTACCCGGTAAGCATATGACCCCTGGAGGGTTAATGCAGTAGCCGCAATTAGCAACGGCATATATTTTGCTATCCCCATTCTCAGATGCCGACGCAGAGACTGGAAATAAAAAGGATAAAGAAAAATGTAAATACTATATGGTCAATCACTAACAAATTTCCAGTGAAATAGCTAATTAGACGTTTGGGGAGTTCCCATCGTCAATGAAGCTTGGTGTATAGAAACCCTTTAGGAAATATATATACATAGATTATTCAACTACACGCCTCCTGAACTTATTCCTGAAGTAATAATATTTTGGAATGAGATTGCTAGGCCTACGCCCGTCTTCAGACTAGCAGCGACCTGCTACAGTTAACCAAATAATTAATGGGTACGTAGTTCACTATTTAGGTCTACACAGGCACCTTGGGTTTTAGCAAAGGGCGTCTGGACAGTACCAAAGACATTCAAGAAAGTAGGTTACTAGGTAATCTAGATATCGTGAATCTAGAAGTACAGAGATACTGTAAGCAATTTATCATATGCTCAGAACGCAACATTAAAATAAAAGACGACATCGGCCTAACAGATCGGAGGTGAATTGTCACATCAGTCCACAAATTACCGCACTATTGTCCTAACTAACACATTAACTCGTCCACGCATTCACACACAGGAGAGAGAGACGGGGACTGAATATAATGATAAACGATCAGAGACTACTGGAGTATTGTGAATGAATACCACTGATAGCATTCGAGTGGAAGCAGTTTCCAAGGCCGTTCGCCATAATAGATAACAATTTAATGTTATCTGTTCACACATACAAGAATATCTATCTAATATATCTATAATGATAAAATCCGACTGGATCTGATCTTGTTTCTTCTCCACCGAGTGACAAGTAGGGGAGGCATGACACAGCAAACCACCCCATAGACTTGGTGGTGTCTGCCCCGGGAGGGGGCGGGTTATGTAGGGGAGCCACCCACCCTCCTCCGACAAGGGAATCAATTTTGCTGTAAGGTCCACGTTGTTTCTCCACCTTAGGACTAGGTTCAATTTTGACGGAGTCAATGACACTTATCGTTGATAATTTCCTGAACTTTCTATGGGTGCTTGCTTTGCATATATATAATGTGTGTGTAAAATCTCTCAAAAGGCCAAACAAACTTTCCGTTTATTTACAATAACCGAAATCTGGCTGGAAGTGAAGGCTGTAAAAACATGAATGAAGCGAAACAAACGTCTACGTACTTTATTGTGTTTGCTCTAACACGTATGACAAATGCTAAAATAACAGAATAGAAATCCTTCAGACACCGCGTTCCCTTGTAATTTGAGAGACCAGGATGTAGTAAGACATGAACATCGAATCTCTGAAGAATGATTTGTATCAATGTACAATAATGTTTTGGGCAAAATGCTCAAGACCGAAGCCCCTAAAGACGGTGGGTCAGAGGGCTGTGGTGTCGAGAAAGAGGCGAAGGATGTGCGTTTCTAGATGGCATCGGTGCTCAACCGTTGGTCATATTCGATGGAGCTGTAGTACTAGTAATAACAGTAGGAAGATATATGAAGAGTTCATGCAAGAAGTGACGATTGCCACTACCTCATTAGATGTAAAATGAAGGTTATGATATTTCAGACTATTTAAATCATGTAGATTTATTTTCAGTACGAATTCTTGTACAATTTTCCATAGTCATGCTGACAATCTTTTCCCGTTGTCTTTCTTGGACACTGGTAACATTTATCTGATAAAGATACAACATTGCCATCACCACTTGGGGTGGGGGGAAGACTACCGGAGGTACAATAATTCTTTTAATTACTATTTTAATAATTTGTGCAGGGATTAAGTCTTTCAAATACTCTCTGTTCGATTTTGAGGCAACTCTGAATATGAAATTATATATTGAAAGTTTCAACTATATCAGAGTTCTCAGCATGTTTTTGCCCCAATTTATGTGGTAGTGATAAATTTGTGGTTGAACCATTAGACAGGAGAGCTGTAAACACCAAGGATAATAAAAAAAAATTCTCAAGTGGGGCAGTTTTCATCTTAAGATCTGCTGGTTGGTACTTCGTTCTGTGTGTGCGTGTGTGTGTGTGTGTGTAACCACATGGTGAGACACGCGCGCTATTTCGCACAAAAATTACTTAACCCACATAGCACTTAGAATTTGGGAGGAGGCTTCCTGAATTTTGTGGTCTCTGAATTCTAGATAGCTTTCTTTGTGATGCTTATTAATTGAATTGAACAACATGTAGGATTTAGGTCAAAGGCCAATGACCTATGGGGTCATTCAGCGTTGAAATGGAAATTGACAGTAAAAAGGTTTGATAAGTGTAACGAGAGGAAAACCTCTCGTTACTCTATGAATGAATTGTTAAGAGAGGGTGGAAAGTAAGATGGAAGAAAGAGAATATGAAAAGAGGCACAGAAAAAGAAAGGGAAGGGGATGCAGCCAGGAGCCGAAGGTACACTGCGAAGAACCTGTAATGCCTACAGTGCACCGCACGAGTTGTACTACGTGATAGTGGAACTGGACACTGAACATTAGACTAATGCTTGTTTAATTTTGATATGACGTTGTATGATAACTACGGAACGTTTGGATACTTTTCGCTAAATTAATGGAGGTGTCTTTGTCGGGTCATTTGAACTTGTCCAATAATACCACTAAGGATGAAATAAAAGGCTATCTTCTTCCCCTCTTGAATCCTCACATATGCACAGGCTCGATCACACTCAAGTGACCCACATAAAGTAAAAATAAGAGTTATAGGAATAACCTTGCTTAGTTGGTCTCCGTTTTCTTCACCCTAACGTAGCGCTTTAAAAAAAAAAAAACGCCAATTACTGGTAATAGCGCAAGAAACGGCAGTCTAATTAGCAGATAATCAGATGCTCCGTAATGTGTGCTTTAATATGCAAATAACAATGTGCAGAACTTGAATACAGCATCACGAGTAAATTGTTATGCTTACAGTGTGCCTAAAGGTGCATTGCATTTGCAGGGTCCCTGTGGGTCCGGCTGTAATGCTTTCTTCCTTTTACTACATATCTGTTCACTTTGATTGCTTCAACTTTCAGTTTATTTTGCTTCACGTTTTCTTTTCATTCAAGGACATTTGTCTCAGTCCTCTCTCAACTAATACAACAACAATAATCATCATTATCGTCAACTCTGTGTTTCAGGGTCCATATGACTATTATATTCTAAGCCTCATCCAGAGGCTTGAGCTTACATTAATTGGTTGTTTTTTTGGCGTTATCTAATTCTAAAAGCTGCTAGTTGGCGTCGAGCTAACGAACACTTTCGGCAGTTCTGAGGAGACGGACGCTGTGAACGACGGGACCTTTCTGATTTTGAGTTTCGTTTCTAGTCAGTTGGATCTCTCGAATTGCCATCTCAGCCGTCTCTCACACTGCGTCATATTTAACGGTTTGCGTACATTAGCAAATATATTAACTGGTTTCCCCTTGAACTTCGTTCCATTTATTTTTCTGTACCTTCATTTATTTGTGACAGGAACTGAAATCCTTCATTGAGGATGTGGGGAGTGAGATATCTACCGATATACTTGGCTGCCATCGCAACCCTCCAAGAGTCGGAGGGATACCGGGTGCTCTTCGTTTGTTGCGTGACCACGAAGAGCCACTACAACTTCTACCAGGGAATCATCAAGGAATTTGCAGACAGCGGAAACCACGTGAGTTTATAAGCCTCGGTCTCGTTAAAGAGGAATGAGGTCGATGGACTAAGTAAGGAAAAACGTGGGAATAACTTACTTTCATAATACAGAGATGTTCACTTCTTATAACATTACTGAGTTTCCTACAGGTAACGGTGATAACACCATATGCCAGCAAAGATGAGAGGAGAGACGGAAAGATCAGGGAAGTATTAGTCCCCGAAGGCGATGTTGTGCAAACCGGCCCCAACAGGTTCAACATGACCATGATGACGTTTCTCCAGCAGATGCAGACGTTAATGCCTATTTGCGTTGAAAGTATGGGGAGGAGGGAAGTGCAGAATCTACGACGAGAGAAGTTTGACGTTGTTCTGTTGTCACCATTCAACGACTGCTATCTCTCCCTGGTCCAGCAGTTAGAAGTAAGGGAGAGTACTTTTAGCACGCGCGTTTTGTTCCATTTCCGCAGCGTTTTACGGCATTACGTACGGCTATTAGGCAATCTCGGCTGGTACAAATAATTGCCTTAGGTCATACGACCAACACTGTCGAGCCTAGGTGTGTGAAATTGAGTCTTGGGTTCGAGCTCCTTTCCTTCATGTTGCACAGTTTAGGGTGGCCAGACGTCCTGCTGTAGGAAGGACAGTCCTGTTTTTGAGCATTCTCTCCTCTGTCCTGCTTCACCTTAAGAAGGACGCTAATTTCTCCTGCTTTTTGGGTTTGCCTAATTAAAAATATTAATGCTAAAAATATAAACAAATACATATACGAAAACAGTGAGAACTGATGGGCAAAAGAACCATTTATTTTTTTTTTCATGAGGCCAATAATTTTATATAGTGGCTGTTGGCACAGTTAGGAACACTAGGCATGGAGCCGCAGTGTACTTGTATCTGTCCAGCCATTTACAAAAGACTTCTAGCCAACAGAAAACTCTTAGAGATGGCAAGGAAAAGGGCAAAATGCAAACATCAGATTGCTAATTCCTTTAGTTTCTGAAATAATGTTAAGTTTTTCATCCCAGTTATGTAATAAATTGTTCCATCTTCAATACAATTGAATATTAATGAATTTCAGTTCTTTATTCATACACTATTTGAGATTTAAACACTCAAGTCAAGTTTTATATATATATATATATATATATAATATATATATATATATATATATATATATATACACACACACACACATATATATAATATATATATATATATATATATATATATATATGTATATATATATATATATATATATATATATGCATTTTATATTTCAACTCCTCAATAATCATGCTTAATTTAGGTTAAATTGGTGTTGGCAAAAAAAAAAAAAAAAAAAAAAAAATGAGTCCTTTTTGGGAATTTGGAAATGGCCACCCTAGTTGCACTTGACATTTATCTTCTCTTGAAAATCCCAGCTGTCATAATAAATGTAAACAACAGAATTCAATTTATCGGAGTTTCACCTGACAACTGTTCATTAAACCGACAGGCTCCTTTGGTGTACGTATCTCCATACGGTTTGACATCCAATACCGCCGAAGTGGTTGGCAACCCTATCTTCCCTTCATACGTCACAACGGTCGCTCTGGATTATACTTACCCCTTGACTTTTGCGCAGAGAACCAAGAACGTTCTGGCAGGCATTGCGCTGAATCTTCTCTTCAACTATTACATGAGACCAAAGTAAGTTTAATGTGAGCTTTTGTTTTTTCTGAAACGATCTGACTTGCCAGTTGACAAATAATCTGAAAGTCAGGCATGTTATTTGCTGAACATTCACAAAGACTAAACGTTTGGTAAAATGAAGTTCTTCCATGTTTCCGATTACTTTTTTGGCAAACCTTTTTCGTAAGCGTCATATCAATTTTTATTCGGTTTGTACTTTATAGTCATTTGAGAAACTGATTCTTTTGTTCGAAATCCGTTTCCAATTACATTTTGCCTTTCGAGTTTACTTGAAAGTCTAGGGTTTCTGCTCTGGAAAATATCTTGAATAACATAATAGCTACAAATGTTTCTGAATCTTCGCCCGTTTCAGAATGGAGGAAGAATGCTACAAAAGTGGACTATGCTCTGATGGAACGCCATCATTCGCCAAAATTCAGCGAAACGCTTCCATGCTCTTTGTTAACAGGTGATAGTCGTGTGTCACTCCCATGCCTATTATGAGCTTTACATTTCAACGTTCTCCCTTTTCCTTCTAATTTAACTGAGCATTGAATTGTTTCCTTTTGAGATGACAATAACTAATGCAATACTAATGAGGGTATTAACAGCTTGAGAAAAATTCAAAATAAAAATTTTTGTACAGCTGAAAACTGCCGGGTTTCTGATTGAACTTACTGTCAATACATGAAGAGGTCGTTATGTAAGGACAACGCTTTATCCCCAATTTTTGTACATATTCATACAATCGCGTTATTCTTACTTCCATCCTAGAGAGCGTTCAGCGGGCTTCCCGCTAATGTATATATCGTATAAGATCATGTTTTGTATGCTTTTATATTCTTAGTTAAATGTCTCACAAGAAACACAAATCGGCCGTCGCCGACTCATTTTTACTCTCTCGCAGGTCGGATACCACATTTCCGCCCGAACACTGTATATTTGAATTGCCTTTTACCTGTAATAATTTTTACGGGCTGCTCTGTGAGCAAGAGCCCGCGCTGACACAAGGTCAGCTAAATCAAAAACAACATGTAATAAAGTCAGTACACTTCTACCTGCCTCTGTCCACAAATCACAGTTATTCTGCTTAAGAATTCCCACCCCTAATATTTGTAATACTCAGAAAATAATGAAAAATATTAGAATATTCAATAGAAACTGCACTCATTCCTTATTCAAAATCAGCAGATCCTGCTTACTGGTTTTTCTCTGCATTACAACACTGAATTCAGACGGGTCTCCTCATGCAAGTTAGTGGTTATCACACTTATAGAATGCGATCTTATCCTCATGTGCTTTTGTAGAATATGATTTTGCCCTCGAATCCTTTGACATAATACGATCTAACTCTCTTCTACTTTTTGTAGATTGTGATGTTATTCTCTTGTTTTCTTCACTTTCAGCGTACGTGAACTGGAAACCCCACCTCGTCCCTACATCACCAGCGTCATCCATTTAGGCGGGATTCACTGCCGACCTGCTGAGCCACTTCCTAAGGTTTCTCAGTTTTCTCTTTTTGGCATTTTCGCGTTTGTTCTTTTCTCACTTAAGTTTTTTATTCAAAATACGAACGTACTTGATACCTCTTGCAAGGCGATTTCTTTATTGATATTTATAAAAGCAACTTTTCTTTTAGTTGGTTTCTATTTTAGGCCTAGAGTCACAGACAGTAAATAGTGAATATTCGTCATGCACTCACCAATGAAATCACTGGTACTTCATAACAAAAGGTCCATTTAAAATTGAAAGAATTTCGTTGAGAACTAGAAATATCGATCGTCTAATCTTTTTGTTTCTTTGCTTTTTCCATCTCGCGTACTTGCCAGAGTAGAGATTAGCATATTCCGAATATATGACAGTGCTATAGTCAAATATTTTGTGAATGAATGATAATGACTTGTGAGATTGCAGTGTAGATACCTTGGGTTTATGAAAAAGGAACAGGAAATAAAAGAAATGAAAGGGACTGCAGCTATCCAGTGTTGCCAATTGGTGTGTTTACCTTCCAAACTGAGTAAAAGACTTGCACAAAACCGTGGAAAAAATTAAATTGGCGTATCTTTTTGTAGTATATTTACATATTAGAGCAATTTTATCATTACTGCATTACTATGACAACTAGAATTCATAGAAACAGTTTGTAAATGCATCAGCGTATGTGTGAAGCTCCACTAAATTGGCAACGATGGCTATGGCTCTATGGGACGCTGCAAAGGAATGCCTTCAGTGCACCGCGCGTGAGGTGCACTGAGGCACTGCCCCCCCCCCCTCCCCCACCTTAGGGAGACGCCTATAGTTGACGTCTGGTGAGAGTAACTCCACTGTACCACCCGTAGGATCTCAGTGATTGGGTGGAAGGCGCCGGAGAAGATGGTTTCGTTTACTTCAGTCTTGGCACCGCTATCAAGTCCATAGATCTCTCAGAGAGGTAAGTTTTCGTAAAAGTAAAATAATTATGATAATAAATGGTGCAATGGGACATAGATGCAATGTAGATAATAAATAGTCAATGTCGTTTCATATTACATTTTTCTCAGTCACTCCGAGGACATATGTATTAAGATTAAATACTCTTTCCCATCCTAAAATAACTCCAGTTGATTAGTACACCGAAAGCAGAATTAATGCTGATAACGTAAGCGTTTCCTGAACTGCAAAAGGATACTTGCAAAAATGCATTGCCGTCTATTGATATGAAAACAAATATTGTAAGTGGTAATGCAGATGCCAGCATTACATACTGCCAGTAACAGGTGACATTTGATATAAATCTTCTTGGATGGTCGTATCTCTTGATGTAGCATATTGATGAAATAAATATTGGAAGTAACTATCCAGTGAACGTGAACCAAGAACTTAAAATACAAATGCAAAAATTTATTATGAACTAAAGCCTGTTTATATACGAACAACATAAAACATCAAGTGCCTAAGTGGCGTGGTCGGTTTGGTGTTGGCCTGTCACCTCGGAGGCCGAGAGTTTGATTCTCGTGCATTCCATTGAGGGGTTAGAGATGTGTATTTCTGGTGATAGAAGTTCACTCTCGACGTGGTTCAGAAGTCAAGTAAAGCCTTTGGTCCTGTTGCTGAATAACCACTGGTTCCATGCAACATAAACACACCATACAAACAAACACAAAACATCAATCGAAAACATGAATTTCATTTAACAGTCGTAGGGTAGTCTGGCCATAGGTCAAAAGACAAAACCTTAATTAAATTTTGAGGGGAAACTGTCACTTTCTTTCTTCAGCCATAGGAAAATCTTGACGAAAGCCTTCAGATCCCTGAAACAGCGAGTCCTCTGGAAATGGGACGATGACTCCATCCCTGGGATGCCACCAAATGTCCGAGTGGCAAAATGGCTGCCACAACAGGATATTCTAGGCAAGTGAGAACATGACCATCTGCAGGAGGTTCTTATTTATTTATTTATTTATTTTTACATAAGAGTGTCGTTTAGTTACATAATTACTTAAAAAGAGCATTTGAATTTATAATATATTATTTCCGCTGCCAGGCTCAGTTCTTATGCATCTGTACCGAAATTATCCCCTTGCATGGTGCAGAGAAAGGGTTGTCTCATAAGATAAAATAACATTTCTTATAATCTCATAGGTAGGCACAGATATATGTATGACAAAAGTCAGAGGCCTGTAAGTTAGACAGACCATTGTAAAAGTATTAGAAGGATTATTGGGCAAGAGTTAAAAACTGTAAAATTACTGGGCTTGTAATGCCATTTGGTCTAGGGAAATATCATAGTATTCTAAAGAAACACTGAACAGGAAAAAAAATTATACATATATAGGTAGTCCTTGACTTATGATGGTTCGAGTTGCAATATTTTGATTTTACAGCAGCAATAACATTTACAACGTTTTCTATGTTATGATGACAATACCGAAATATCGCAGCTCAAATCATCGTAAGTCAAGAATTCCTGTCTATATATATTACCTGATATATATATATATATATATATATATATATATATATATAATTACTAAGGCTTTTCAAAAGTTTCCTGACTAATTTAGTCTTTGTGCTCATTCAGGTCACCCTAAACTCCGCCTCTTCATAACGCATGGTGGCCTCCTGAGCACCCTTGAATCGGTCTACCATGGGAGACCCGTTTTGGGAATGCCTGTTTTTGGGGACCAGATGGGTAACATGAAAGAAGTGGAGCGCCAGGGCTGGGGCAAGATGGTCCCATGGAATGACCTCACAGAGGGAAGACTCGTCGAGGAAATAATCTCAGTCATGAACAACAAGACGTAAGCCTTTTGAGAACATTTTTGTATTTGCTATTACGGCCTACTCCAAAGAAGTGAAAAATGCGCCAAAGTTTCTTAGGCGCAATCGAGTTTTCTGTCCAGTGGTGGCCACAGCCATGGCCTATAAACAGCCTTGGGTCTTGAAACTCAGCCACGGTCTAGTTGTGGTCTATGTTGTTGGTACCTATAGCGCTGCCAGAAATATGGTCATGGCTAACTTTAACCTTAAATAAAATTAAATCTACTAGGCTAGAGGGCTGCAATTTTGTATGTTTGATGATTGGAGGGTGGCTGATCAATATACCAATTTGCAGCCCTCTAGCATCAGCAGTTTTTAAGATCTGAGGGCCCAGCCACATTCATCCTCAAACTCACAAATCCAAGATGAGCCATCAGTAGGAAACCTACAGAATTCTTACAGTAACTTCATTCCTGTAAATTCGAGCCCTTCTGCTTTAATAGTTCCACTATTCTTCACCCTAAAAATATCTAAGTCTCCATCTCGCCCTTCCTTTAAGGACAAGCTGATTACCCATATGTTTATGTCATTTTTTTTTTTTAGTTTTCTGTAAAATAAAACTATTAAGATGGTTTTGTCTGTCCGTCCGCACTTTTTCTGTCCGCCCTTAGATCTTAAAAACTACTGAGGGTAGATAGCTGCAAATTGGTATGTTGATCATCCACCCTCCAATCATCAGACTTCCAATTTGCAGCCCTGAGACTTTCATACAGATTATACACTGTCCAGTAAACTCTATTGGGCCAAAAATACTTCAGCGCATTTTTTACTGGTTTTTTGTTCTTTTTACTTTAGCAAAATGTTCTCAAAACACTGATATTTTGCATTATCGACATTAACCTTTTACTGTATCTAGTCCCATGTCTGGCAGTTTTATTTTTTTTATTATTATAATTTTCCTTCATAGCTATTTCATAGGTCTTAACCCTCCAATCATGACCCTTATTTAGTCAAGGATTGCGCTTCCCTTCAAATTGTCATCCACATGTCACTGATCCCTCTCATGCCCCTCTCTAAGTTATATTAGGAGGTGTTATGACAGTATTTTACGTTGCTATATGTCTTCGTACTTTGCATTGGAGCTGTGACCGGAATCTATATACTATACAACCAAGTCTGTCTCCGCTTCTGTCTAAATTACCTTCCTTCACAGAATGCATGAAGTAGTAGCATCGAAATCTCGCCTCATGAGAGACCAGCCCATGACTCCGAAGGAACGTCTCTTGTTCTGGACCGGGTACGTCATCCGCCACAAGGGAGCGGAACACCTCAGGAGCCCCATTGCCCAGATGCCATGGTGCGTTGGCCCTAGTTAATTATTCCTGTGCTCTTTGATGCCTGCTGCAGAGATTTAGCGTCGTATTTCTTTTTTCTTCAAAGTGTGCATGAGGGAAGGAGGGGAAGTAGGTTGGTAAATTGAGTGAATGATCACAAATGAAAGCTAGCATAGTCAAAAGTTTGGCCCCGGTGATGCACTTACTGCAAAGAACAGAAAAGAATTTGCCATAGGGGGCTAGTGCTGCCAGTGCACCTCATGTGATACACTATAAGCATTGCTTTAGGTTCTTCTCAGCGGCCCTTTGGCTTCTTAACTGTAACCTCTTTTATTCCTTTTTCTGTACCGCCGTTCATGTTCTCTTTCTTCCACCCGACTTTCCATCCTCTCTAACAGTTGTTTCACAGTACATGGTGAACTGTAGGCATAACTTAAGGTTCTTTGCAGCGTTCCTTCGGCCCCTAGCTGCAACTGCTTTCGTTCCTTTTACTGTACCTCCTTTCACATTCTCTTTCTTCATCTGACTTTCCACCTTCTAACACTTGACTCATAGTGCAACTGCTTTGAGGTTTTCCTCCTGTTACACCTTTCAAACCTTTTACTGTCAATTTCCATTTCAGCGTTGAATGACCTCAATGGTCCCAATGCATGACCTTTGGCCTAAATTCTATATTCAACTCGAATCATTTCCTTTTCAGCGTTAAATGACCTTGTAGGTCCCAGCGCTTCGCTTTTGGCTTAAATTTCATAATCCGGAAAAGAATAATCAATACTGTTAATCTCAAGTTTATTACCTTGCATTACTGTCTCTGTTTTACTTTCAGTATATCTCATTATTGGAATGAAATGGACATACAGATTAGGCCAAAGGCCAAGCACTGGGACCTTTGAGGTCATTCAGCGGTGGAAAGGCAATTATGAATAGGTAGGTTTAAAAGGTGTAACAGGAGGCAAACCTCGCCGCGTCACTATGAAATAATGGTTAGGATAGGATGGATAGCAAGATGGAAGAAATATAAAATTGAATGGAGGTACAGTAAAAGGATTGAAAGGGGTTGCAGCTAGGGGCCGAAGGGACGCTGTAAAGAACCTTTAGTAATGCCTGAAGTGCATCACGCGAGGTGCACTAACTGCGCTACCTTCCTGCGGGGATCTCTTTATCGGCGTTTCTTGTTCTTTCAGGTACAAAGTCTACAACGTGGATGTCTGGATGACGTTGGTGGCTCTGTGCGCACTGATCACGTGGCTCTTCTGCAGGATCTCTCTCTCGGCCATCAGGTTCCTTCTCAGGAACGGGAAAGCGAAACGGGATTAAATTCACTTTACGAGGATACGTTCTCGACTCGAGCGGCCGACCCTGCTATGTAGTGGGGTTAAAAAGGTCGAGAGAAGAAGAAGAAGAAGTTGATCCTATACGACACCTTGGCATTTGTATGCTATGTTACTCAGTACAAATAGTCATACACGTTTGACCCTCACCCCCAATGATATTTATACCTGTTATTTTGGTTACTGCCGAGTAACGACTACAAGACGAGAACAATATGATTTCGAAGCCACTGTCTGCCCAGTGGGTTTCATATTTTACTTTTCCGTCCGCATCCTGCGACAAAAACTATGAAGTTTTAAATGCCTTTACAGGCTGTTATAGGAGCAAGAGATTGTGCTGGAAAAATTGCCATTTTAAGCTCAAAGAAAAACTTATAGTACCTACTACGGTAGAGGATCGGTCCTGAAAGTAGGAAAAGCACTATAATGCTGTGTTAATTACGCTGACTGTGGATAAAGGGGAAAAAAAGTCCGAATTTTTATTTTACAGCAGATCTCGTCTTGAAATAATGATCTGTTAAACGAGAATATTGAATATCCCTGCGCAAACAAATATAAGAGCAATAAAAACACCATTGGAGGAATTAATTCCGTTCTTGCGTATTGTAAACTTTCCTTGGTGATAAATGTTGCAACCTTATCTAGGAATTATGCTCTCTGATCACGATGGCCTCTCGTTATCTAAGCTAAACTTTACAGCTTGTCATCGTGATTATTTTGGAATGCATATTTCAGTCATCGTGATAATTGGGATTGCATATTTCAGTCATCGTGAGTAGTGAGGAATGCTTATTTCACGGATGTGGTCAAAAGTTCAAAGTGCATATATTCACAGCTGTAATTAGAATTTATTCATTTTTTGTTAAGACCAAAATAAAAGAAGAAAAAAAAATAGTGTTTGGATGAGTAGTCAATCATACCAGCGACTGTTAAGATAAATTCTTTTACATTAGCGGCCCCTACCCCCTACCCCGCCTCTCCCCACGTGCCGACCTGATGTATAAAGTCAGATTTATGTGGATAAAGAGTAAAGCTTCAGTAAACTTATTCAATGCAACCGTTATTTTTTTTTTACCTTCTCTGAACCTCAAGGCTATCTCGCTATTCCACGGATGAAGGGTAAGTAATATTGATGAAAGAGATAAATAGTCAATCATACCAGCGACTGTTAACAGACCCTACACACGATCAATTTTTTCGTCAATTAATTGATATCAATTTATTGACGACAATGAAATTGAGGAAATCACTGTGCCTACACACGGTCAATGATTTTACTTCAATTTTCAGTTTGATTCATAACTTCGAGATGAAAGCATCTGTGGCTCTAGGAATAGTGCTTGCTCTGGACACTCCAAAGCGAAAGAAGAGGAATAAGTGGGCGAAGAAATGGTATCTCTGTCGAAGGGAACTAGGACATACACGATTGCTGAAGGAATTAAGGGACGACGAGCCAGAGGATTACAGGAATTTCCTCAGAATGGACGCCGAATCTTACGATGAACTTCTAAATTTAGTGAAGCCAATGATATTCAAACAAAATACTACCATGCGAGAAGAAAATTCTCCAAATGCGCGTCTCAGTATCACATTGCGATTTTTAGCCACTGGAAATTCTTTTCAAGATATGAAAATTATTGAAGACCCATCAATAAATATCAAAGGATCTTTGATCTCTCAATGAATTGATTCAATGAAGTTGTTTCAATTAAATTGATATCAATGTCCCCTACACACGGTCAATTTCTCCATCAATTCATTGACGTCAATAAATTGATATAAATTAATTGGCGAAAAAATTGATCGTGTGTAGGAGATAACTTCTTTTACATTAGCGGTCCCTCCCCCTCCCCACGTGCCGACCTGATGTATAAAGTCAGATATAATTATGTGGA
Organism: Macrobrachium nipponense; assembly: GCF_015104395.2. NCBI lineage: Eukaryota > Metazoa > Arthropoda > Malacostraca > Decapoda > Palaemonidae > Macrobrachium > Macrobrachium nipponense. The sequence goes on along the minus strand of NC_061091.1, from coordinate 12,632,705 downwards.
CAAAGAAAGAGTAAAGCTTCAGTAAACTTACTCAATACAACGGTTTTTTTTTCTTTTACCTTCTCTGAACCTCAAGGCTATCTCGCTATTCCATGAATGAAGGGTGCAAGTAATACTGATGAAAGAGAATTTTGGTCCCATCCTTTTAGATTTTTTTTTTCTATTTCAACCTCGTTGTGGGCAGTATTTCACATATGAATAAAAATACACTCCGAGATAGATGGTACCTTTGCCACTAAGCAATAAACTTTTGCATATTAATTTTCTAATGGCAAACATATAATTATGTACTTAAGTCCAACAGGAACTCTGTAATTTCATAATAGCTGGTTACAAACGCTTCTAATTTATTACGGTGGTGTAAAACAAAAAAATCGAAATATTGGTGGATAGTGTAGGTGCGGTTAGGTTAAGGCATAGATATCCTCTATATCTATGGGTTAAAGGGCCACTCTGACCCTAGGATGGGATGGGCCGTGGGAATGTCTGGAAATACACGCAAGGATCACAGAAACGGGATAGTTTCTCCATATTTGCGTGATTCTACAGAATAATTTATTTTTATATGCTACAAAAGGGATCATTCATTTTGTGTTGCATGTGTGTGTACAAAATATATTGAAGTATGGGGGACTATCAGAAGGTGAAGTGAGCATGACATCGACGCTCATCACCAAGTTCCTTGATTACCACATCAGATTCAGACAAGGCCACGAGAGTTTGTTGACATCCATCTTGAATGTAGGGGGTTAGTGCCGTCAGTGCACCTCACGCGGTGCTCTGTAGGCATTACTTAAGGTTCTTTGTAGCGTTCCTTCGGCCCCTAGCTGCAACCCCTTTCATTCCTTTTACTGTGCCTCCTTTCACATTCTCTTTCTAACAAACCACCTAATTATGTCATTTAAAGAAAGAATTGAATACACTGAACTGAATATAGAATTTAGGCCAAAGGCCAAGCACTGGGACCTATGAGGTCATTCAGGGCTGATACGGAAACTGACGGTAAGAAGGTTTGAAAGGTGTAACAGGAGGAAAACCACGAATCAGTTGCACTATGGATCAACTGTTAGGAGAGGCTGGAAAGTAAAATGGAAGAAAGTGAATATGAAAGGAGGCACTGTAAAAGGAACGAAAGGAGTTGCATCTAGGTGCCGAAGGCACGCTGCAAAGAACCTTAAGTAATGCCTACAGTGCAGCGCATGAGGTGCACTGATGGCCAGGGCCAGGGAGAGCCATCACTGGGCCCTGGTACTGTGAGTGTCATTGGGCCCCTACCATTTGGCGAGCGAAGTGAGCCCATCCAGTGGGGGGGATCAGGATTTTAGAATTTGACCAATTTTAAGAGCCAATTTAAAGCCATAAATGTTCACTGGTAGGATGTAAATTCTGTTCATTCTTGCGTATTGGAGCTTTATTTATGACTTGCAGTTAACAACTTATTTTGTTATTACATTACGTATAATTTGAGTAATAAACCAAAACTTACTCATGAAAAAACTCATTAAAGTGGCATTGTGCAGTAAGTCACTGTTGGCCTGTTGCATGTTGTGTATAATTATCATGCATAATAAAGTTTTGATGAATTTGAAATTCAAATTTCCCTATATTAAATAAATCATAAATGTGACTGTTTCATACAAGTATGCATGTATAATTATTAAAGAAATACTCCTTTCCTTGCTTTTCTAGCAGCAAAACACTCAATTAAATCATCAAAATCAATCTTTCGTGCCAAATCACTTTCAATGCTTAAAAGACTTAGTGATGATAATCTCTCTTGTCCCATTGTGCTTCTTAAGTGATTCTTAATCAACTTTAATTTGCTAAGGCAGAGGCAACTGTGACTGGCAACGTCAAGAAAATTCTCAAGGCTATGCATATATTTGGAAACAAATCTTGTAGTTTTAATTTTGTGATCTTATTAAGAAGCAGAAGTGGAGAGAGAGAGTTGTCATCTAAAATTGGCTTATGTATATTCTTAAGGTACAGAATTTCCTCAGTTAGCTTGTCACTAGAGATGTCTTTGCTATACTCAGTGCTAAAGTTTTTAGAATCATTTACTATCACTTCATCAGTCATATCAAGATATGACCACAGAAACCCAAATAGTTTGTTAATCTGGAAGATGGCCTGGTAACGCTTGTTTAGTCTCTCACATACTGTGTCAATAACCTTAAAAAACACTTCTTTCTTAAACCTATGTTCGTCTGTCTGTATAAGTGAATCTTCACCTGATACCTTATCATCATCAGAGTCGGAGTCATCAAAAAAGGATTTTCTTTTTCCTTTCCGAGTGACTCGAAATACTGGGTCAATGTTCATGGCAACTGCAACAACTTTGGCTTCATCATAATTAAATGCCACTTCTTTTGAGAGACTGCAATTCAGTTTCCAAGTCCTCTATGTTTTTTACTTCAATATCTACAGTAGAAGACTGAGCTTGAATCACCTGATTTCTCTGATCTATTGAATTCAATAACTTGAACCAAAAAGCAGCCATCAAAATATATTCAAAAGAAGACACATACTTAATAGCGGCTGCCACATCTACTTTAGTTTTAGCTGTTAAACTCTTCAGTTGGGATATTTCTTAGTGAAGCGAGAATACCAGGTAAATGGTGTGCAAAGGGCCTGACACTAGCTACTCTATCTGTCCACCGAGTTCGAGATAAACCGTGAAGAGATGCTGCAATGTGACTCTTAAGTATCTCCCAGCGTTTGGGACTGCTCGAGCAAATATTATATACTGTCTGTACCATCCCAAAAAAATGTTTACTACCTCTTTGCAACAAGCAGCAGCATCAGAACCACACACGTTTAAGGAATGACAGCCACAAGGTGAGAACAAGCAGAGAGGATTCTTTCTTTTAAGATGGCTCTGGACTCCATTGTACTCACCTGACATATTACTACCATTGTCATATCCCTGACCTCTGCAATCTTCAAAAGGAATATGAGAATCACTAAGAAATTTTAATATCATCTCTGAAATGTCTGCCCCTGTCTTCTTACTGTCATCAATAAATGAAAGAAATCTCTCTTGTATCAGGTATTTACCACATTCATCACAAGTTAGGTATCTCAGGATGAATTGTACTTTGTTCAGTATGTGACATATCCGGGGTAGCATCAACCATTATTGAATAATATTTGGCCTGATCACGCTCATTAAGATACAGTCTTAACCTTTTCGGCACATCATTGAATGAATTCATTTTGTGACGAATAGGAAAGATAATGAGCCTGAAGACGCTTCCCATCCTTCTGAGCTTCTCTCACTTTAGATACATGATCTTGAAGAATGGCATCATAACGAGAAAGCAGCTCAATTATACCAAGAAAATTTCCGTTTTTTGTATCAACTATCATGCTAGACTCTCCTTGAAATGAAAGGCCTCGCTCTCCTAAAGTCAGTACAACATCCAAGATTCGTTTTAGAATTAGCTTCCATTTACTTTTCTCAGACTGAATTGATCTCTGTAACTGATCATCAATTCCAGATTCCTCTTTCAAACGTGCTTCTAACTGACGCCAGTCTAGATAACACTGTTTGTGGTAGTTTGTATGCTCATGTTCTGGAATGCGGTTATAAAGTTTTTTCCATGACGATTGTTTTCCAATGCCACATGAAGCCAAATTTGAAGGTGTTTTTGGCTGTTGTGTACATCCTGCAATAAACAGTCGACAAGGAAAACAAAAAAGTGCTCTTTTACGCTGACTATACACTAGCCAATCTCGTTTTCCAGTTTCACCATTTGGTCTCTGAACTTTCAAAACTGTATAAGGGAAACTGTTACCCTTATCATCTGAAGCAATTTGACTTGGTATTGGCTGAGGGCCCTGTCTAACAAATCTTCAATCTGCACTCGAGATGGCCTATCAGGGATCAAACCTATATCTCTTTGTTGTTCAGTGTCTTTGGGTTCTGCATTTATTACATCGGATTCGGCTTCCTGTTGGGCATCCTGGACTAATGACTGTGAAGTTGAGGGGTCTGACTCTGAGGATGAGGGCAAGATATTCTGTTCTTCTACATTAGTGTCTATTGTGTCTATTTTCTTAACACCCACTTCAAATAATGTTCTTGCACACTTTGAAACAGCCTCTTCCCTAGCCTGTTTTTCTTTCCGCTTCTGTGCACCTGATTTGTGAGAATACATTATGCAGTCTGAAAGAAGAGGAAAAAAAACTTTTACCCTAAAGGCTAAAGCACAATGGTGATAATGACATTATGACACTTACACCATTACATGGTACATACTCAACAGTTTTGGTCAATTTGTTTAAAAAATGTACATGTTGTTATTGAACAATTTCATTCAATTTAACAGGGATGGACTTGGACTCAAAAATCGACTTTGGAATTTTTTCTTTGAAGCAGCCTATTTGGTGAGCAAAGCAAGCGGCAAGCCTATAAGCTATAGACCTGTAGGTATAACCGCCTATTTAGGCATTATCCAGCTAAAGGGTAAGAACCATGCGATGTAAGCCTCCCCCTCCCCTCCCCCCAAAAAATTATGAAAAACAACCAGGTGTGACTGTCTGCATATATTTTAAAGGAAAATATGGATAAACTATCATAAACAAACTGGTGTAAATAAACAATGCACATAACACTATACGGTCCATACCATTTCCCCCAGGTTGGGAACCACTGCTGTAAGTTCTGTAACTTACTGAAATATTTGCCAAGGAATGAGAAAGACGATGTACATCCTGCCAAGCAATCAGAATGATGGTGACTGAGCGAGACGGAGAGTTGACATCGCTTATATTCCAACACAGCTGAGCTGCATTCATTTACGTAATTACGTGGTGTCACTCCAGGCTTAAGATTATTTAGAAAAAGTTTTTCAACAACTATTATTTTACTGATAAACTGTAGAAACTTCTATTATATATATACATATGTTTATGGTGTGTTTTGCATATTAGTATTCTCTCTATCTCTCTCTCTCTCCATTTGCTCTCCCATTTTTTTCCCTCCTGGTCGGGTGACTGGCCCCCTTTGAGACCGGGCCCTGGTGCAAAGAAACCAGCTTCACCCCCCTCTCACGGGCCCTGCGTGATGGCACTACCCTCCGATGGGGATTAAAGAAAGAGCAGATTTTTTTTTTCTGAATGTTCCATCTTCTCTCCCAAGCTATTATCCGTGTTATCATCTTATCGGTTTAAATGAGTTTCTGATAATCGTCCTAACAATCTGTCTTAGTGGCATCGGGCACCGTCAGTCTCTTGCTTGTGCGTGAGCGTCCAATGATGCTCATTGTCGAGAAAACATTCCTTGCCTCTGGTGGTAATATTGTTTATGCTGTTCTGTGCGAAACGTCTCCGAACTGGCAAAACAATATCGTTAAAAAAAGGGTAAGATATTTTCTTCTATGTTTTCCTTTTATGTAATAAATGGAATGAATTATATGTTGAAAAAAAATTCTTTTTCTTTCACTGTCTCCATTTCTCTGGTTCTGTAGACTAAAACAAGTGTATTTCAGTGATGCCAACCCCTTTAACCCTACCGGAGACAAGAAATTACCCTACATAACTGAAAAGGACCCAACATTCTGCGGCTATGATAATAAATAAATATTTAGATTATGTTTATATGCAATATCATGAATACTAATAAGCATATTGATCTAAACCTACCTTGTTACAATTACCCTACACTTGAAAATATTGCCCTGCTCTCTCAGATTTTGCCCAGATTACCCTACGCGTAGGGCAATTACCCTACAGTTGGCAACACTGGTGTATTTATCATTGCCTTAACAGGTCGCCGATTCAGGCATAATCGACACAACAGATTTATCACATAGAGATTTTTAGCAGTGATAAAGTAAAAATGTTACCTGCAATAATAAAGTGGCAGTTATTTACTGAAGCAGAAAATTCAATGGAAAAGTAGCTGGTAACTGGAGCTATCCTTAGTTTGTAGTAAAAGGTTAATGTTCAAGATGTGGATAAAAATATTAAATAAACGCTCCAAGAAGAGGTACATTGTAGGACGAAACTGTTGGGCATTTTCTAAGACGAACCAATTTCATTTTCCTATGTGGAATACAACTGAATATAAACTTTATACAATATATATATATATATATATATATATATATATATATATATATATATATATATATATATATATATATATATATAACGTATGTGTACTTTGTTTTAAACCCTTAATCACTCTCCCCCATTTCAATAACAAACAGCCAGAAAAATGTGGGCAGTAAGACATTGGCTCTTGTTTACTGCTGCCCTCTTGACCGTCCAAGCCTCAGATGGGTACAGGGTACTCTTCATGGGGATCCTGGGAACGAGAAGTCACACGAACTTCTACATGGGCATCATCAAGGACCTGGCAGATAACGGACATCACGTAAGGTTCATTGAGACTAGTAAGATGTACATTGGCACTTCGTCGGAAGCTACTATTGCTTCTCTCCGAGTATTCTTATCCCCCCCATCCCCCCCCCCCCCCCCCGCCTTCTCTCTCTCGTGTCAGCTATCGTGTAAGAAGAAATCTCTCTCTCTCTCTTCTCTCGTGTCAGCTACTGTGTAAGAAGAAATTTCCCTCTCTCGTGCCAGTAAAAGTATGTCTGTTGTTACAAACACATTCACTTTTGCGTGTAAATATCTATACTTTGTGGGAGTCCTTGTTCTATGTGTGGTTATCTCTTTTTTACGCAATAATAAGCAGCTGTTTTCACAAAATGGATTTAATTTCGGAATCTTACGGGGGGCCTGATTGCGTTCAGAGGCAGTAAAAAATGCGCCGAAGTTTCTTCGACGCAATTAAGTTGTCTATACAACATATAATACTAAATAAAACAATTTAACCATCAGCGTCTCAGTTGCTTACCAGATGCAGTAGAGGGTAGGTGCGTCCTATGCCTCCGGAGAGCGCTGCCAGATGCACGATCCATGGCTAAATTTAACCTTATACAAAATCAAAACTACTGAGACTAGAGGGTTGCAATTCATCATGATTGGAGGGTGGATGATCAAAATATATATTTGCAGCCCTCTAGCTTCAGTAGTTTTTTTTTTTCTTTATTTTTTAAGATCTGAGGGTGGACAAAATAGAATGCAGACGGACGGACAGGACAAAGCCGGCACAATAGTTTTCTTTTACAGAAAATGAAACGTTTGCAGACTATATAATGAAATAGAACATGCTTCAAATGTATCCTTGAGTTAATATTAGTCTTGTAAAAGCGCACTTATCATGCGAGTGTATTACTACTCATTTAGCTTTAGTCCTAGATTGTGGAAAAAGGTACCTAATATAACATCTCATTCCACTGTCATGCCATCATGTCCAAATGTTCATCTATGGCTCCCAGTCTTTGCATGGCCGGGAGGCTCTCTCTATCTTTCGTTTTATCTAATTAATACAGTCATTGTTCACGCAGGTAACGTTCGTGACTTCATATTCTTACAAAGAATCGCGGACGAACGAGAACATCAGGGAAGTGCTTCTTCCAGTATCGGACTCCTTTCACGATAACCTGAACCGATTCAAGATGTCGACCATCGCCCTAATGTTCAAGATGCGGGATTTCACGCCGCTGTGCATAAATGCTTTGCGAAAGAGCGAAGTCCAGGCATTATTACGAGAGGACTTCGACGTCGTTTTGCTGTCTCCCTTCAACGACTGCCTCCTTTCAATTGTCTACCAACTGCAGGTAATTTGAGGGCGCCGCTAACGCCCAGTTACAAACGGTCGCAGGCTTCTCTGCGCAAACTAAGCGTTAGTGGTGGCCTTAGCCAAGGTCTAGTCTAAACCTTGGCCGTTAGCATTCGCATTGTAGAACGGACCCTTCACCAAAGGTGCTTGATTGACTCTTTCTCCAATCATTTCCCCAAATCTGTACTATTCGTAAGAACTCCAGTAGAAGGTCACCAGTCGATACAGCCGTGAGTTTTCCTTTTAATATGGTTGAATCTATATTCAAGCAACCCTCTCTAATTATTTCATATTTTCCCCATGACACAGCTGTATCACAGCGTTAGTCTTTATCAATTACGAAAGCAAATCACGTTTATATTTTTTCACTCGTACCCAGGTCTTAACGTTATGTATCGTTTCTTGCGTAAAAAGTAGGTAAGACTACTTTGCTTACCTTCCTTTCAAAAAGGCTTACATGTATCAGCTTTCTTTCGTACGTATAATTCATTGTTTGTTTATTAACATAGTCATTTATTTACTTATATAATTGCTAATTTATTAATTAATTCATTTATTCACGCATTTATTTATTTATCGAGAAGGCCTCCCTTTTAGAAACCTTCCTTGTTCTGGAGTTGATGACCAGATGCTTTTTTTTTTTTTTTTTATCTTACGGTGACATCAGCTCGTTGAATTTCAACCAGTATTTCCACCTGAATGACAAAGCTTTAACGCGCTGACCAACGATCCACACCCACAGGCACCTTTCATCTACGTCTACCCGATTGGCATGACACCTTACCTGAGTGGCGTCGTCGGCAATCCAGACTTCCCATCGTTCGTGACTACGCTCCTCTTCGACCATACGCATCCACTCTCATTTGGGCAACGGACGCTGAACGTATTGGGAGAACTCGGGATGTCCTTTATCATGACGCTCATATTTCGTGATAAGTGAGTTACGCAATGCGCATTCGTTCTTGTTTATCTTTCAGTCTCTTTTCTGGTCTGATTTTTATCCTCTTGTTATTTATGTTTGTGAGAAATGAAAACTCTACCAAGCTCCTTTTCGGATCTTTAATATGAGATGGTTGTAATTTGTTTGACGGATTCACCAACAGATGAAAGCCAATGCTGATGGTGGCGAAGGAGAGCTCACAGAGCCTCTTGACACCGTAGTAATCCACGGAAGACATACAAAGGAGGAATAAACCGAGCAAGGGAGCCGTTTCAAAGGCAAATTCCGCTTACTACTACTATTGCTGTTACTGTGTACCGCCCCTTCCCCGGGTAATACTAGGGAAAACAACCGAGTGGACTATTTGCGGACCCACCTTTAGAAAATGTACTTTATGTCCTGACAGTCCGTAGATAGGCATCAGTCACGAGTAATTTTTTCTGAAGGTGGGTCCGAACACGGTTAAGGTGGCCGTAGCTAGTCCTCTCGGTTGTTTACCCTAATGTGGGGAGCATATTTCCCAAGTCTGGAAGAGTTTAAGGATGGGGAAAATTAGGACCAATCAAAGAGCGTGGAGCTGACCATGACGTCACAAGCCACGCCTTTAAGCTACACTCGGTCTCATAGCCATTACGGCCAGTAACAATATTGAAGAAAAACTTCCCCATTTCACAATTTACGGCTTGTATGACCAATACATTTTAGTCAGAGATGTATAAACAAAATGCAACACTAAGTGAATAAACAATATATTCTTCAAATGAGATACACCATGAAATATATTAAGCGTTATTGGCTTCTCCCTCTTGGTAATAGTGCTCAGTGCCTCTAAATCCTGCTCGCAAAGTCGATATTTAGTGAAAAAATAATATTTTCATTGGAGTTACTAAATTATATACTTGAAAATGCGTGTTTAATGTCATTTATAAAGAGTTCCGATAACACATGGTATGAATAAAAAATATACAAGATGATAAAATTGATGGTATGGTAAAAATGATGGTATATGACCTGTAATTAGCACTACAGACAGGAGTCCAAGAACTTCGCGGCACTTCGACTCCCATCAAGAATCTTGGACTTTGAAGGTGACGATTTTAAAAGCATGGAGCATGGAACGTTTTTTCAGCGTCACTGCCTGTTGTTTCAGGCTATAAAAAGGTATTATGTATAGAACTAAAATAATAATTGTCTTATGCTTAAAAGAAATGTGGAGGATACAGTTTTGGTGACAAATTTATGCATCCCTAGGGTGATAGCGCTGTCAGTACAGCTCATTAGGTGCAATGTAGGCATTACTTAAGGTTCTTGAAGCTTCCCTTCGACGCCTAGCTGCAACTACTTTCATTCATTTTACCGTTACCTCTGTTCATATTCTCTTTCTTCCATCTTATTGTCCACCCTTTCCTAACAATTGCTTCATAGTGCAACCGCTTTGAGGTTTTCCTCCTCTAACACCTTTCAAACCTTTTACTGTCAATTTCCGTTTCAGCGCTGAATGGCCTTAGTTCCCAGTGCTTGGCATAATGCCAAAAATCTATTTGTAAAAAAAAATAATGCACTTAATTTAACAGGGTAAGGCATACATTTGGCCATTGAGTGTGAGCTTGTATGAAAATTGTAGTATATTCATATACTACCGTTATCCCTGGCTTTAATTAATACACATTGAATATTTGCATAAAATTTTCTGTTGAGAGAGAGTTGGATAGAAAGTGTCATCTATATTTACTTTAAAGCATATCGCAGTTCTAATAAATTTACGCATCAATTCTGCTCTAGTTCAACTTAGTAAAAAGTCTACAGTAACTCTGTTAATAGGTAGTATTCTGTACTATAATTGCGAAAAGTATTACATACTAATTAGATACTCATTTTGATTCTTTGCACACAATGAATGACAAGTACGAAAGGTTTGCTAAGAATAATAAATAAATTAAATAATCAGTGTTTTCTTTGTACACAATGAATTTTAAGCAAAAATCATGTAAGGGCTTGCCAAAAATATTCAATACTGAATCATATTATCACTTTTTATTTGTTTGTACACAATGTATGAAAAGTAAAAATCAAAACAAAAAATTTTCAATAAAAACTTTTTATATATTTGTACACAATGAATGACAAGGACCAATCAGGTAAGGACATCTGGAAGGTTTTATGAAAACGGAATCCACCTCAAAAAGGCAATTTTTTACTACAGCTTATCAAGTACACCTTGAAAAACATCCGTATTCAGATTAGTTACTGACAGGATGAGTTTGTCACGTAACTATATTTGGTTACATTAGACTAACTTAGATCATCAAAACAACAAAACCATAGGTTTCCTTAGGTTTCCTTAAGGGCACATTAGCTCTTGAAATAATTTAATGAATAAAAGCTGATACTGTGTCCCTGTAAATAGTAGGGCCTAGATCAGTCTGCTTCTTGTTCATGGCCTAGTAATGATCAGTATATTGCTTTTATACAATGCCCAGTAATGTGCATTGCTACGAAATAGCATATGTCCATAAAAATCCCTAGTTTAAGCCTACTCCTTTTCTCTATCTTCCAATACAGACAGGTAAGATACCATCATTTTTACCATCTTGTATATTGTTTGATTCATCCCATGAGTTATCGCAACTCTTTATAAATGGCTTTAAACATGCATTTTCATGTATATAATTAAGTAATTCGCGATGTAAAAATATTATTTACAAGAGGGAGAAGCCAATAACCCCTTCTATTTCATGGTGTATCTCATTTGAAGAATATATTGTTGTTAAATTAGTGTTGCATTATGTTTAGATATATCTTACTATAATGTATACGTCATACAAGCCGTAAACTGTGAAACTGAGAAGAAAGTATTTCTTCGGCATCGTGACTGGCGGCAGTAATGGATATAGGACTGAGGAGGGAGCTAAAAGGCATGGCTTGTGACGTCATGGATCAGCTCCAAGCGCTTTGATTAGTCCTAATTTTCCCCATCCCTAAACTCTTCCAGACTTGGGAAATATGCATACAGGGACTACAATTACCGTGACGCCTGCCTTGACAAGGGCCCTTTTTTACTTTCAGAATGGAAGAGGGCCTCCGCAGCAGTGGATTATGTCCGGACGGTATGCCTCCTTTTGCCGAAATTCAGAGGAATGTCTCGCTGGTCTATATGAACAGGTATACCGATCACGGTTTTTTGCAGGAGTTCACTGAAGTAATTTTATGTCTCCCTTATTCCAATTCTCATTGCACGAATCTTGGGAGCGAGTTATTTGTTTCAGTCAGTTCAAAAAGTGATTTTCCATTTGCAGATTTGTAAGATCACTGAGCAAGGAATGGCTTTATTTACATATTTAGACTTGCAAGAGCTTTGTGTTGAGGAAGTGCTGAGAATGGACAGATCTGAGTGGCGAAATCCGTACTCAACTCCCTAAAACACACACAAAAGAAAAAAATCTGACAACTTTGGGGAATATTGAGACATTTAATAGGCAAAATTATTCAGAGTTCCCTGTGATTTTTATAAAGTAGATACAATCCACATTGTATAGAAATGGGCTCTTCCTGTTAGGAAAGTTATACTTTTTCTTGTCACGCTCGATCGTCGCGTTCCTGATTCTCAACTGATTCCAGCGTGCGAGAACTGGAGACTCCAGTGCGCCCTTACGTTCCAGCTGTCGTCCATTTAGGGGGGATCCACTGCCGACCTGCGGAACCCCTTCCTAAGGTTTGCTGTTGTTGACTTGTTCCATCAATAGAGTAGCACATTTGATCCATAGTTTGATCGTGAGTTTAGAAAGCGATTCACTAACACTCTTGAGATTTCTATGTGGGACATTATTTTAAAGAAAACACCTAGAGATTTTTTCCTTCATGTATACTGATTTCCATCAGTCATCGGTAAATAAGTATAATTTCAGAATATATTATAGAAGTAGCTTGGATTATGGAGCCATTAGTGTGTAAATTAGATAATAATTTTGCGATAACTGTCTTACCTTCGTACTTCCTTTAAATTTTCGTAAGGTTATCATACTGAAAGACATTACAGTGATGTAACAAGACATCCCAGCCAATTGGACTTAGTCGGAAATGGCTGCTTAAACAAATTGATAATAATAAAAACAAGACATTCACATAACGCATCAAGTAAAAAAAGTAACGCAGTAAGTAGAACTCAGTTCTAGGCATCCAACCTCTAATCCCGTAAACAGCAGGGTGGTGAAAATAACATGTCAATACTGAATGATCTTCTCACGAAAAATCACGTTTTGAACTGGCAGGATCTCGACAACTGGGCAGAGGAATCTGGGGAGGACGGATTCATTTTCTTCAGTCTTGGAACAGCCATCAAGTCAGCTGACCTCCCAGAGAGGTAGGTGAGACCAAGGTCCTTAGACTTAAGGTGGTACACACTTCAAAGTAAAGGTGAGTTTACACTAGGCTTCACCCCACGCTGCATGCAAGACTCATCACCAACTCCTCCCAAATTCTTGTTAGCCCCGCCTACTGTACTGCTCATTAGGGTGGCCTAGTGGTGTGGCGTGACTCTTGATGAGCAGTCCAGTAGGTGGGCTAACAAGAATTTGGGAGGAGTTGGTGATGGGTCTTACGCATGCAGCGTGGGGTGAAGCCTAGTGTAAACTCGCCTTAACACGAAGTCTGTGTTCTTCCGGTGTCAAATGAACATGGCTGCAGGGCCGGTTTTGAGCCCGTTTGACCCATTTGATCAAATTGGGCCCCACGCCAGAGTTACTATCTGAGGCCTTTTCTGTTTTATAAGGGGAATAAACCGCTACTGAAGACGTGAAATGAAGAATGAGGAAATACGTTGCCACACATGATTATGCATGCTATATTAACAGAAAATTTCTACTTGGAAAATCATTTTTATATTAAACATAGAAAATAGATTTTTTTTGGTTAAAGACAAGTATACTACATGAAAATATAAAAATACATCAATTTTCAATTTCCTAATTGGGACCTGCAATTCCTACCACCGGCCCTGCATGCATGCTTACCAAATCTACATCAGATGATCAAACATCTCATCGAACGATAAATCTAAAGGTCTGGTTGTCATTTGGGATCCCACAAGGGGAGGATGTCATACTTGACCACTGTGAAACGATTATCAAATTAATATTACCTTAAATTCTCAGTGCCTGAAGTGTCGATTTTGATGGTGACTCATTAAGGATACTGGTTGTATTTATACAATCGACAAGAAAGGTGACATCTGATTATGATTAAAGTTTAAAACTAAGATGGTATTGACATTGGGCATATGTCAGATACAGCAGTAACTATATTTCTTTGATATATAATTATTGGGTTATATAGTTAATTATATGATATAATTTATGGATTAATATAAAAGGGACAAGTAGAAGTGTAGAAAATACACCGAAAGTGAAGTGTCTTTTTTGCATATATAGAAAATGCTCCTGACTAGCATCAAACATCATTGTAACAGGGCGTCGATAAAGTCCCAGTACCATTCAGAGCAATAAATATTGTAATGATACTGGGATTTTATGGACACCCTGTATTTTTCATTCAGTCATCAACAGGCGTTTCTTTTTTTTACTCTCAGCCGCCGACAGGTGTTTCTCTTTTACTTTCAGTCACCGACAGGTGCTGATCAAAACTTTCGGATCGCTGAGGCAGAGAGTGCTGTGGAAATGGGACGACGAGTCCATGCCTGGAATGCCACCAAATGTGCGAGTGGCAAAATGGCTGCCACAGCAGGATATTCTCGGTTAGTGAATTCACTGATCTGTTTTCGTTCTTCGTGCTACATTAATTTTACGCTGTTCACGAGGTCTTGCAGGAATCAATCACTTGGTGATGTGCTTCGTGTGGTATATTAAACTGTTTATGGCAGGTCTGGATATTTCACTCATTACCTGCCTTTTGTATTTGTAGACCAGTTGATTATTTTGATGATCGTGTTAATATGGTTCTGATGAGAAGAGAAGAGCAACACATGGCAAGAGAAGTGATGGACGTGGAGGTGGATGGAACACGAAGGAGAGGAAGACCTAATACCAGGTGGAGAGAGGTGATATGAGGGAGAAGGGCGTACAGGAGGAAATGACACAGGACAGTAGATGGAAGAGTCTCATTAAAAACGGCGACCCCGAATAGAGATAAAGCTGGGAAGAAGAAAAAGAAGTTAATATGGTTCTTGTGGTCAAGCCAGGGACTGTTATTTGTAACTTAACATTTCAAAAGTAGCTTGTAACCGGGGGAAAATAATAATGCTCAAGCTATAATCATAAAAAAAAAACCCACGCAGGTCCTAGTATTTCATGTTATTAGGAGTTAAAAAGATTATATCAAACCTCATGAGGTGTTGCACTGTAGGCATTACTGAAGATTCTTTGCAGCGTCCCTTCGGCCCCTAGCTGCACCCCCTTTCATTCCTTTTACTGTACCTCCACTCATATTATCTTCTATCTTGCTGTCCATCTTCTCCTCACAATCATTTCATAGTGCAACTGCTATGAGGTTTTCCATTAATTTCACTTTCCAAATCTATAACTACTCTCAATTTCCTTTCCAACGCTGAATGACCTCATATAGGTCCCAGTGCCTGACCTTTGTCCTAGCCTCTATATTCCATTCAATTCATACTTAAGAGAAACTAGCTTATTTTGTAAGATTTCAGACTACCTAATCTTCCCCAGGTCACCCCAAACTTCGCCTCTTCATAACCCATGGAGGTCTGCTGAGCACTCTGGAATCAGTGTACCACGGGAGACCCTTGTTGGGTATTCCTATCATAGCCGACCAAAAGACCAACATGAGGGAAGTGGAGCGCCAGGGCTGGGGGAAGACGCTCCTGTGGGAGGATCATAGCGATGGCAGACTCCTGGAAGAGATCCTGTCTGTCATGAATAACAAGACGTAAGTGAATTTCTCTTGGCTGGACAATGTCAACATTGGCTTCATTAAAGTCCTCCAACTGGCAATCACTGCCAACTGTGCAATGTCGACATTGCTTTCATTAAAGTCTGCCATACTGGCAATCACTATCTACCGTACCATGTCGACATTGGTTTCATAAAGTCCGCCATACTGGCAATCAATGTCAACTGTACAATGTCGACATTGGTTTCATTAAAGTCTGCCATACAGGCAATCACTGTCAACTGCACAATGTCAACATTGGTTTCATTAAAGTCCGCCATACTGGCAATCACTGTCAACTGTACAATGTTGACATTGGTTTCATTAAAGTCCACCATACTGGCAATCACCATCAACTTTACAATGTAGACATTGGTTTCATTAAAGTCCGCTATACAGGCAATCACTGTCACCTGTACAATGTCGACATTGGTTTCATAAAGTCCACCATACTGGCAATCACTGTCAACATGAGCCCAGATACATAAACCACTGCTTCAGTATCCTTAAGTCCTCCTTTCGTTACAGAATGCATGAAATAGCACGGCAGAGATCTAGTATAATGAGAGACCAGCCGAGGACTCCGAAGGAAATGGCTTTGTTCTGGACAGAGTACGTTGTCCGCCACAGGGGAGCCACACACCTCTGGAGCCCAATTGCTGAGATGCCATGGTGCGTTGCCCTTAATTATTCCTGTGTACACTTGTCTGCTCTATGCTCAAAGGAAGGAGTGGGGGAAGGGAGGGTGATAAACAAAGAGAATGACTGAGATGAGGAATGAAAACTAAAGAGAATGATTGAGATGAGGAATGAAAACTACTTCGTAGGAGGATAGCGCTGTCAGCACACCTCACGCGTTGCACTGTAGGCATTGCTTAAGGTTCTTTGCAGCGTCCCTTCGGCCCCAAGCTGCAGCCTCTTTCAGTCCCTTTTCTCTACCTTCGTTCATATTCTCTTATTTCCCTCTGACTTTCCACCCTCTCTAACAATTGTATCACAGTGCATTTAAGAGGTTTTCCTCCTGTTACGCCTTTCAGGCCTTCCTACTATCCATTTCCTTTTCAGTGCTGAATTACCTCATAGGTCTCGGTGCTTGGCCTTTGGCCTGAATTCCATAATCCAACCTGAATGAAAACTAGCATAAGTAAATAGATTACATCGATATTATATTATAGTTGGTAAGGTCACGTTGAGAGAATTGCTGGTTAAAAGTTAGCATCATTTGAAAGTCTTTTAAGAGGAAGAACAGGACACCTAGAAAGTACTAAGTAAATAGGAGGGCAGTGGTGATCAGGTAGAAGTCAGACCAGAGTGCAAAAAGAGGTGAGTGGTACAGTGTGTGTACTTGTGTTTGTCTGTGACTGCTAAAGACCATTTTGTTTACATGTGTACTATAATATATATATATATATATATATATATATATATATATATATATAAAGTGCGAGAGAGAGAGAGAGATAGGAAAATCATATTATCATTTAATATTCTTTGTAATTTCCGTTTGGTTAAGGTACAAAGTCTCCTAACTTAAATGTCTGGCTATATTATATATATATATATATATATATATATTACAGGACAAGATAGGAAAATCATTACATACATAATATTCTTTTTAATTTCCATTTGTTTTAGGTACAAAGTCTATAACTTAGATGTCTGGCTGTCGATGGTGACAGCGTTCGCGCTGATGACGTGGCTCATCTTCAGAACACTTGGTGCAGTTACATGGTTCCTCTTCCGAAAAGTGAAAGCTAAACAAGATTAGGCCCAAGTCAAGAGAACGCGGTCTCAGCGGCACACTGTTATGTAAATGCGTTAGCAGAGACATTCATAGAATCATAGACATACTGCAAAATAATTGTCATCTCAACACTATTAAAACACCAAAAGATAGTCTAGGTTTCGCTGTCCTGATATCATTGTAGTATAGGTTTTTAAGCTCAAAAATCTACATTCTAACTGCATCTTAGTTCTAGCAACTTGCTACCTTCTGTAGCTTGTCTTGCTGATTCCATTTATTGGCTCTTCACTACGTACAGTGCCAATCCTTTACATACCTTGAGCATTCAGTCTTGAATAGTCATTTCATTCTACCTTTGACAGGCAGTCAGTGCAACTCAAAGGGTAATTCCATCCTCAGACATCCTTTATTTATCTTACCCCTCTGTTTAAGTGCGTTTTACATCTTTAGTTCCTGTGGTCCAATCTGTTCAGTAATGAAATATTTATTCATTTGTTTCTTAATGAAGCAATATTTCAGCACGAAAAGTTTCTTGCTTCAGTTGTATTTATTTAGATATGCATGTTACATTCAGGCAATTCGTTTTCTCTCATATAAATATTTGAATATTTAGTTATTTTCTCCCACCTGAATTCGTACACTTTATTGCCATAAGCAATTCTTTCTGACACTTAAATTAGATTTTTATCTTCAGTGACGTTCATAACTAAATTTTTTGCAAAAGAAAAAAAACGGAGGGATGGGGTTCCAGGAAGCAGGCGAAACGCTGCCCGGAGATCTAGGATAATCACTACGAACATTTTGCAATAACAGCTTTCTGTAGCTGATTTCATGAGAACAAAGAAAATGCTTTGCATTAATAAGTTTAATTTAATTAAACTCATTAATTATAAAGTGAGAATTTGTTGTTATAATCTCAGCCTTGGGTTAACGCACTTAGCGGTCTTTGATGACGTCACGCGTTACCATGTAAGTGACTTCGTGTTTAAGGTCGGTCAAACGTTTTTATATAGTGACCATGATACTGAATATAAAAAACAGAATTATTATTGTGACCGACGAGGACATGATGGTGGGTTATTAAATAAGCAATCACTTCATAAATGAGTTACTTTAATGGAGAATGTGGGAGATACAGCAGTACAGAGTACCTTCGGCGGTCAACTTGCCGGTTACACTACTTTCAAAAGCGCCAAGCGGCGTCATGCCACGCACATCATAACGTAAGAATTATGGGTAAAAACAAATGACTGCACCCAAGCGCATAATCAGCATTACCAATGCATCATAAATAAAAGTTTAATATTCTAACACCCCCTCATCAACTTTTATTCTCATCAATCTGCAAATTACTACACATCGAACAAATATATGTATCATGGTAATAAAAAACAAAAATACATAGCTATCAAAGGTCAATATTACAAAACCATTAATGACACAAATTAAAATAAATCAACTTTGTTTTAGTTACTGGATTTGTAAACATATCGGCTTTATTTTCACTTGAGGGGACATACACTAAATCAACATTTCCACTCATAACTTCATTACGGATAAAATGATAGCGTATGTCTATATGTTTAGACCTTTGATGGTAAACAGGGTTCTTAGCAAGTTTAATTGCCCCTTGGTTATCAACAAATAATATGATGGGTTTGACTTCAACATTAGTCATATCAATCAACAACTGCTGCAAAAATTTTGCTTCTTGGATAGCAAAAGTCAATGAAACATACTCAGCTTCACAAGAACTTAAAGCTACATTGCTTTGTTTCTTACTTTTCCAAGAAATAAGAGCACCATCAGCATTCATTTGGTAACAATAACCTGAAATACTTTTACGATCTTCAGAACTACCCCAGTCTGAGTCGCAGTAACCAGAAATCTCAATAGTATCATAAGACTTCTTAAAAACAAGACCATGTTGTTTAGTACCTTAAGAAATTTCAGAACATATTTACACATAGCCAAATGACTTTGAGTTGGCCTAGCCATATACTGTGAAAGTTTAGACACAACAAAACTTAAATCAGGCCTAGTACAAGTCATGATATATATCAAGCTTCCAACAATGTTTCTGTAAAGAGTACTATCAACTAGTTCAGGACTTTCCTCAAAAGTACACTTATTAACACTTAGATCACAAGGAATTGACTTTGGATTGCTTTCATCCATTTTGAACTTCTTCAAAACTTTCTCAATGAACTTACTCTGGTTAATTTTTATACAATCTCCATCAAAAACAAACTCAATACCCAAAAACCATGAAAGTTTCCCTAAATCTTTCATCTCAAATCGATGACATAATACACGTTTAGTGTCAAACAGAGCTTTCTCATTACTACTGGCAATGATCATATCATCAACCCATACCAAAATAATTACATGTGAGTTATGTCTTTTATTGACATACACACAATGATCACTTAATGACTGCTCAAAATGATTTTGAATTAAGAAATCATGGAGCATATTATTCCAATTTCTGCCCGATTGCTTTAAATCATACAGAGATTTATTCAGTTTCCAAACCAATTGTTCACTATTACTACCAGTTTCATTGTAACCTTCAGGCTGTTGAACAAATATTTCACAATCAATATCAGAATTAAGATAGGCAGTTTTAAAATCCATACAATGCACAATTAAATCATGTTGTACTCTAATTGAGGTCATACGCACAGTAGGAGAAAAAGTATCAGTATAATCAACACCTTCAATTTGAGAATACCCTTTTGCAACATAGCGAGCTTTATATTGCTCTTCACCATTTAACCCTTCTTTAATGGCATATACCCATCGTCCACCTACAATACAACGGTTGTTTGGTAAACTACACAATTCATAAGCATTGTTATCTCTTAAAGATTGAATCTCATCATCCATTGCAGCTTTCCATTTGTGAGCCACATGTGAATTTAATGCCTCTCTATAGCTTTCAGGAATTTCAGTTACTTTACAACAGTAATGAACAGAATAGCCCAGTAAATCAACATTATCAGGATCAACATATTCTTCAAGATATTTGGGAGCAGTTCGCTCTCTATTTGGACAACGGGACTCACCTTCCCTTTCAGTCAAATCTGCATTAATTTCACTATGCTCATCTTCAACAAGGATAGGTTTAGAAACAGGATCAAAATGTACAAATTCCATTTTACTCTTTGCTCTCTCATCTGGTAATCTGTTCCTAGATAAATGCATTTTACCTTCATGACAAGTTATGCAATCAAAATTACTTTTGTCACTAATTTTCATACCTTCAGCTTTATCTTCTAACTTCAAAATGTCTTTAACATTGCAGTGTCCCAAAACCTTATGCCACTCCTCTAGTGAACGAGATAGACATGAGCTTACATTATTTAGATAATACAGCTTACCTTTCTTATTTATTTCAAAAGACACACCATTTGGGCTTATCAACTCAGAATGATTAGGATTAAAGCTTACTGTAGCTCCTTTACTAACAGCTGATTGTACAGAAAATATATTCTGCTTAAAAGTAGGAATATACAAGGCATTATCAAGAACAACATTCTGTTTTATACCATTTGTATCATAAAGTACAATTTTAGCTTTACCTTTAACAATATTCTTGCATCTTGCACCATCTGCAAGTTCAATCATATGTTTTGATTCATCAAAGTCTTCATCAAAACACTTAAACTTGGATTTATCAGTAATGATGTGGGTAGTAGCACCACAATCAACAAGAACATTACATACATCTGTAGATATGTTATCAATAGAGCAACTCATTTTGAAACAACATTCTTCATCACTATAATTATTAGTGGATCTAGGCTTACAAACATTCACAGTTGCACTAAAAAATCTAGCAGGCCTATTAGCCTTTCTACATTCATCAAAATTGTGTGTAATGGATTTGCATTCTTTGCACCACTTACCTCTGTCTTTCTTCAACCTACACTCGAAAGACTTATGTCCAGGCTTACCACATGAGTAACACCTTACTGAGCCACTGGCAGACCCACCACACTGAAAATCAGGATTTTTATAATTCACCTTAAGGACGTTCTCATTCTTCACATTAGGCCTGTATGCCTCTCGACTCCTCAGTCCTCAGGCTTTCTTCATAACTCCGTAGCAGAGACTTGAATTCCAGAAACGTAGGCTCACTATCCTTCTGCATAACAACAGCATTAAATGGAGTAAATTCCTCTGGAAGACCCTTCAACACCATAGCAATAAGAAGGCTGTCGCTGATCGTCTCATCAGCTGACTTTAATGAAGTAGAAGTTGCCTCCGCTCGAAGAAAATAATCCGTCACACATTCTTCCCCTCTCATTTTTAGTGACGTCATCTCCGTGTAGAGGGAGATGATTCTTGGTTTGCCTGTACCTTGGTAATGATCCCGTAGAATTGCTAATGCCTTTTTTCCATCTTTGACTGCATCTCTCATTATTAATTGGAGGCTCTTGTCATCTAGAACTTGAACGATCTCGGCGAAAATGTCAGCATTTTTGTCGATGAATTCTGCTGAAGTTCGATCTTCACTTTCGTCTAGGATAAGCTTTCGAAGTCTCAGATGGGCTAGAAATTTTATCTCCCACATCTCATATTTCTCCTCATCACCATCAAAATACAACATCCTCTTGCTTGAGCTGGGCCCATAACCTGTGACCGACGAGGACATGATGGTGGGTTATTAAATAAGCAATCACTTCATAAATGAGTCACTTTAATGGAGAATGTGGGAGATACAGCAGTACAGAGTACCTTCGGCGGTCAACTTGCCGGTTACACTACTTTCAAAAGCGGCGTCATGCCACGCACATCATAACGTAAGAATTATGGGTAAAAACAAATGACTGCACCCAAGCGCATAATCAGCATTACCAATGCATCATAAATAAAAGTTTAATATTCTTAATTATACCTTATGGGAGAGAAAGAAAAAATAAGATAACCGAACGAAATATCGGAAACTATAAAAACCCAGGTCAGTAATACCTACCTACTAATGCCTCAGCGGTGTGGTTGGTATGGTATTAGCGTCCCACCTCGGTGGTCGCGGGTTCGATTCTCGGCCATTCCATTGAGGAGTGAGAGATGTGTATTTCTGGTGATAGAAGTTCACTCTCGACGTGGTTCGGAAGTCACTTAAAGCAGTTGGTCCCGTTGCTGAATAACCACTGGTTCCATGCAACGTAAAAGCACCATACAAACAAACAAACAATACCTACCTACTAGGCTATGTTTGTGATTTGTGTATGGAGAAACCGTTGCCATCAACAATTAGGTACTCCACATATATATATATATGTCAGTGGAGGCAAAATTGGTAGTTTTTTTTATATTTGCCAGAAATGCAGAAATAAACTTAGCTCTAGTGACTGACTGGCATAGGTAAACAAGCATGTCAGGTTAGGCCTATTGTAGTCGTACCCAATTTCGTACCCTACTAGGTTATTTTATCTCTAGGCGAATTGGCCTTAGCTTGTATAGTATAGCTACCTTAAATTTCATAGTTTCTCACTCAGAAATACTGGAGAAATGGCAATGTACTCGCTGTCCGTTATTTAAGGAATTTAAAAAGCCTAGCCCAGGGTGACCAGATTTTGAAAATTGAAATACGGGACACTTAAATTGAAGAGGTAGTTGAACAATATAGACTCAACTTATGCGAAGTTATGCACGCAATGACGCAGGCAAAGTCCTTCTCAGCCTTCTTTATTGGCTTTTCTTTTGTTTTAAAGTGCATTCGTTGTAGATTTTGTTACAAACAGCTGTTCATAACATGTGTCAAAGCATTAGAATATTACAATCAAGCATGTTTTGCAGCTTTGAAGGATATTAATAACTGTAAGCAGGTTGAGACATACTCGGGACCAGTTGATTCCTTTAATGTACAAGAGTTGATTACAGATCAAGGGATGAGCGGGAACTGACTTGTCTTTTCCCGAACCCCGTGCAAAGAGATACACATAACAGGGAAAACATATCGTACCTCAAATGGAACATTCCTACACCTCCCCTTTAAGATCAAAGCTCCCCATTCAAAGCAAACATAGTATATTTAAAACATAAGTATAGATTTCTCCTTTTAGTTGCAAAAATAATAAAACTGGTAAAGGTAGTAACATATGAAGCAAAGGGAATTCAGCTATAATAAAGATAGTCCTTTGGACACAGCGCTGGAACATACATAAATGGTAAACATGACAAGGGGAACACTTATTAAACCCAAATAATCAGGATTAAAGTATATGCACAAAACTTGACATGTTTAGGGGATATTTATTAAACACAACTAAAATGAATTACTCTGTAATATAATCATTGTGCCATTGCGGGGGACGACGTACCCTAGTGCTACTTCTCTCCTGGGTGGGTACTGGGCCAGCCTCCCCCGAGGCGGTGGGAGTAGGTTCTCCCTCAGGTGGTGTGGGTGGTAGGGTTCTCAAATGCTTGCGATTTCTTGTCGAAATTCTTCCGCTCCCGTCTAACCTTATGCGATATTGGCGGTATCTATTCTTTTCAATAACCACCCCGCTTCTATTCCAGGCTCGTGTAGTCACATCTTGGATAGCTACCCTCTCCCCTATTTGTAGGGGGGAAAGATCCTTGGCTTTCTCATTATACTTGGATGATATTCGTTGCTCAACAACGCTTCTTTCCCTCTCTCTTGCGGACAAGGTTTCCGACCAATGCTCGGTGACGAAATGATAACTTTTTAACATTGGCACCGAATCTCGAAGTTGGCGACCCATGGCCAGCTGTGCAGGAGACTTATCTATACCACGTAATGGTGTATTTCTATACTGCAATATCGCCTGAGCTACCTTGACATTGTCTAGCCCTCCATCAGGTAGAGTATTGCCCATTAATGTTCGTTTGGCGGTGCGCACAGCAGCTTCTGCCCGCCCGTTGGACTGGGGGTAGTGAGCAGACGACACTCATAGATACCCCCCACTTACCAAAGAAATGTCTCATTTCCATGCTCGTTAGATTTGTGCCCTCGTCCACTGATATTTCTTCAGGTGCTCCCCACTGCATAAAATATCTTCTAAAAACTGGGATCAATCTCGCGGATGTAGTTCCGTTAGCGAAGAAATAAATTTCCATCCATCCAGTCAGTCGATCGGCGTAGACCATATACTGCCTCCCTGCTACTTGAAATAAATCTGCAACAGTTCTCTGAAACGGATATTTGGGAGGGGGAGTGTATATAATACTTTCCCTTTGTTGCGAAGGTGCCGCAACGTTGCAATCATGACACTGTGCCCTATAATTTGCCAAGTCACCCTCAATCCCAGGCCAATAAACTGCCTGTCGTGCTCTTCTGATCATGGAGTCAGTTGATTGATGACCTGAATGTAAATTGGTTGCAATGCGTAAACGTAGTGCCTCCGGAACTACCAGACGAACATGCCCCTCGTCATATGCATATGTGACTAATCCTTCAATGACACTCAGTCTATCACGTACATTGAAAAAAGGTTTTAGGCAGGGCTCCACTTGAGACCTTGACGACGGCCAACCCTCTTCGCTGACACGTCGCTGCAATAGTAAATAATCAGTATCCTTCTCTGCTTCCCCCCTCATGGTAGCCCAGTCCATAGTAATGACGTCATCCGCCAGCGATGACGTCATGGAGGCAATACAAACTTCGTTCATAAGTTCCTCCTCTTCTTCGTCTTTGACGGTAGTTTCACTGCGAATCACTGGGTATCTTGATAACGTATCGGCTGCCGAATTCTTCTTCCCCGGCAAATATCTTATGGTAAAACTATATTGCATAGTTTTCTCCTTCAACCTTAGTAGTCTCGGGTTTGCAATGTCTTTTAGGCTCCTATCCCCAAAGAGTTTTACCAAAGGTCTATGGTCCGTGATTAAAATGAAATTCGGGCATCCCAATAAAAACAATCTCGATTTCCTAAGGCACCATACTACTGCAGCCGCTTCCCCCTCAATGACGGCATAGCCGGCCTCCGCCTCCGTCAGGTGCCTGCTGCCACATAATGCCAGTTTCCATCCCCCCTTACAACAAAAAGGGGCATTGAGATCCTCGCAATTGCAATATTGTTGCAATATAACAAATCCCATTCCTTCTCTGCACCAATCGGTAACAACAGCAGTGCGCCTTGTCTTATCATAATATGTCAGTCTGTCGCCCAACATCTTGCAAATACTGTCCCCGGGCGCAACAAAAACTGTTTTGAAGGCGTTGGTCCCAATAAACTTTCCGATGGGGGGATTTCTTGAGAAGATCCCTGAATGGTTCCATTACCGGTGCTACAGCCACGAAAGGTGCAATTTGGTTCACAAGTCCAAACCAAGATCTTATATCCGTGATAGTTGGGCTTGCAGGCATGGGGAAGTTCTTAATGGCACTCATACGCTCATTAGAAGGTCTATAATTATCCCAATCAAGTTCGTACCCCACAAACTCTACCTGTCTTTGACAAAATCGGAATTTATCCGGATTCAGCGTAATACCATTATCTCCACATAATTGCAAAAAATCATAAGTATGCCAAAAGGCTCCCTCAACACTGTCGTCATATAACAACACGTCATCTATGCACTTGTAACTCTGTGTACATCAATATAACGTCATCGACTTTTCGTGTATGCATCGCGCGCGCAATGACCCATAGGTGTTCGACAATACTGGTATCTCCCCCATGGTGTAATAAACGTTGTCAACTGTCGGCTCTCCTCATCTAATGGCACCTGGTGGAATCCGGCATAGGCATCAACTACAGTCTTATATGTAAGAAGTGGCACACCCGAGACCATGTCAAAAGGAGCACATGTGTGATGCGTTTCTCGTTTGCAATTCTTATTCAGCTCTTGATAGTCCACGGTCCTCCATGGTTTACCATTTTTCTTTGCTACTACTACCATCCTCGCACACCAGTCCGTAGCTGTACCAGCAGGGACCTCCCTAATTACTCCTAATTTGACATCTTTGTCGAGCTGAGCCTTAACATCGGCCTCCCAATGCTTAGGAACTGGTATAGGTGTATGACACGCATAGGGGATGGCACCTTCCCTCAGGTGAATGTGGTGAGGGGCTCCTTTCATCATCGGCAGAGGGTTTCTTGAAACGCTGAACGTAGTCTTCGCAAAACGTTGCAGTAGCCAGTCCCTCAGCCTAGGGACATTCTCCTCCGTGGCAGCGTATGGCATCTCGCGCTGACGACCACCACCCCCTACCCGTGTGAGAACGTTTCTTCAGGCGTTTGGCGGGGGTTAGTCGACGCAGAGGGTTTCCGAGTGACGTCATTCACGGTAGCGACAGTATGATGGGGAAACTTTGTATGCACTAGACCTAGTGATTTACACACTCCTAAAGACATATAAAAACGGGTAGCACCTTGCACAACGATAACACTAGTGCTCACTGATTTATCACCCAATTCTATTAGCATATCAACAGACCCATATATTCTCAATGACTTCTCCCCTGCGTGATTTACAATGACATTACACCGAGAGAGATTAGGTACCTTCAAACCCAATTTTGGTAACAAATCTACCCCTACTATACACACTTCTGCCCCTGTGTCTGGAACAGCCTCAACAACGACACACTCACATGAAAACTCATGCTTAACCTTTATTTTCACCATCGGCAGTTTCCCCACTGCCGCACATTGGCCTACCTGGCGATTGTCTGCAGGTGGATAGGCAACAGTGCATGACGTAACAGACGCGTCCACAATAGGCGCCGTTTTGGCGGGCTGTTGCCCCCCTTGACAACAGAATTTAGCAAAGTGCCCCACAATACCACACTGAAAACAGTTAACATTATCAGCAGGACATTTTCCCTGCAATGAGAACGACCACCACACTTTTTACACCTGGTATCTGACGTACTGTTACCAGTAGGTTTCGAGCTACTACGGCCACGGCCGTGTCCCTTGTCACTATTATTAGACCTATAGCTAGCAATAATTTTACTTTCACCTTCTAACCCACTTTCAACTAGGCCTAAGCCTATCTCATCCCCTTTTACCAAACTAGCTACGTTTGCCCTTCCACGAGCGCTAATACTATCCTTTTCTGCAGATTCATAAATTTCACATTTACGTAACAATTTCTGCACAGTATTGAAAACCTCATGATCCTGTAGGATCTCTTGCTTAAGTCCCACATTGCTTAAACCACTTGTTATCTGCTGAACTAACACAAAATCATTCAGATCAGCTCGACAATGGGGACACTTAAACCCACAATCTAAGGCCAATTGTTGGCACCTATGCACAAAAGATTTCGCGGTTTCTTGATCGCCTTGTTGCGCTGAGAAAAACTTGTCCCATGCCACTGCCTTATTCACAGACTTCGTCGTGATCTCCTCCAGTCTGTCAAATGCCTCAGAGGTCGTTAATGAGTTCCACTGAACCTCTGAGTGGTCCCATTGCATCTATAGTTCATTCCATTAACTTCTCATCGCAATTTAACCGGATACTGATAAGTGCATTCTCTCCTGAGACGTTTCCTAAGGCCAGCCAATCACTCATAGAGCGACACCATTCTCGAAAACTGCTTTGTGTCATCTCATAGCTACACTTCTCAGGGCACATCGCCCTAACACCTGCCGAGGCTGAACCATGTGGTCTTCCTTGTGCCATGAGGCCAACCAAAGCCTGTAACAAGTCCTGTCCCTCGTGGTGCCGGCGTGCCGGTGTTGCATTCCTGCTTGCAGTGCCCCTGGGGGAACGTCTTGCTGTGCCCCTGGGTGTGTTGTGATGGCCTCGTCTCAGCATCTTGTAGGTCCTGCTTTGGAACGAGAATCACTGCGCCATGTAAGCAGGTTGAGACATACTCGGGACCAGTTGATTCCTTTAATGTACAAGAGTTGATTACAGATCAAGGGATGAGCGGGAACTGACTTGTCTTTTCCCGAACCCCGTGCAAAGAGATACACATAACAGGGAAAACATATCGTACCTCAAATGGAACATTCCTACAATAACAAAAGTGACTTGCCCTAATATATTGAATAAATTGCAGACAAGAAAATACATATGATGAAAACCTTTCAATAATCCTTTTAAAATTATTTTCCTCATTGTTGTTAAGTTATTTTCCATTTGTCATATTTTGCACTAGATCCAACTGCTCTCAAGAGATGGTGTTTGGTTTGAGCATATGTGATGAACTCCGAACAGGACAGTGTGAAATTGCACTTTATCTGTAGTTCTGACTTGATCAGCTCTACTGGTTCCTACACCCAACCCATCGTTGGCCGAGAACACTCGCTCCACTTGAGCGTTTAAAGGGGGAATGCTCAGTACAAATTTCGCTAGTTTATTGTATTTTTTTTTTTTTTTTTTAGATATTGAAAATACGGGACAAAAGGCGTCCCGGGGAGGGTCGATACGGGACACGGGACAAATGTCATAAATATGGGACAGTCCCGTCAAATACGGGACGTCTGGTCACCCTGGCCTAGCCTTAGTATTACCTAGCCTATAGGCTATCCATAGCACAGGCAGCTTAGGGTAGGCCTAGTTTTACCTTGTTGATGAACAATGGGTTTTAGGTATTCAGACTTGCTTAAACTAGCATAGTTAGGTTGGATTTCTACAAAATGGGTATACCTAATTATATATACTGAGCCATTATATACGAATATATAAGCAAATTAGCAAAATTTGCAATTTACATAAGTAGCCTAGCCTAAGCCTAAGCCTAGGTGAAATTACCGATTTTAAATATTAAGGAACCGTTTAAGAACGTCTAGGTACAGCTATTTCCATCCTGTAGGCCTAGATTTTTTATTTGTTATTGTCAGCCTGGACACTTGACGTAGCAAGTAGGTAGTAGTAGTTTGTGGTTCCAGTATTGCTCATATACTACCGAGAAAAGGATGTTGCCCTTATGCTTTTGATCATAATTTATACAGAGAATTTGATATTATTTGAAGGTTTTTTGGTATATCTCATAAGTGGAGGTCAAATTTCCTTGGTGTGAGGAGCATATTTTTAAGGATTTCAGTAAGGTGCACCCCACAATCTCAAAACTAAACTTATGGAAAGGGTGCTGTGGACCTATTTTGCACAGTTGAGTAAGGTAAGACATGGCAATATTGGTGAGATTGGGTTGATAGTGAAGGAGGATTTAGAGAATGGTTTAGTGGCCAAAGATACTTTTGTTAGGAATAAATGAAGATGCATCAAGGCAGCTGACCCCCTACCATTGGAATAGTGGTGGGGATGGTGATGATGAGAAAGTAAGATAAGTAAATGGCTCTAGAGTTATGGGAGGATTTAGGAGAAATTGGAGAGGGGGGATAGTGTTAGCACTATAAATATTTTACCCATCAAAAATTTTGCTTCATGCCGGTTATTGCTAGCTCAGCCCTTGCAAAAATTGTTTCATGCCGGTTATAGTCAGGATCCATTTACACGATGAGGATAGGTATTTGCCTAATATTGTGGCAAGAGAATAAATGGGTGCTGCCATTCCTACATTGGTGTGACTACAACTTGCCTCTCCGAGAGGATCACCGCACACCCACAAGAGGCAGTCTACCAGCACAAAATGAGGGAACAATGTAGTGTCCACCAGTGCCTGTAGATGTACAGCACAAAAATTCAGGGTGGCACCAACCATAGACGCCTCCAGTAAGTATAATGAGACCCTTGCCATCCTTTGATGGAAACCATCACTAAACATGACCCAGAAGACCCCTTAGCAGTTAGGAGGGTTGCTAGTTAACTGTTATTATTAATTAACTCTCCTTCCATTCAAGGAAAATGGAAGGTGAAAGGAAGGAGAATGTTTAATTGTCTTAAGAATGACCTTGTATGAAGCCATGTAGGTAACCATATGAAACGGGTAATTTTGTCCACAAGCATAATTTCAGATCGTTAGGAATGAAAGGATGACTGGAGTTATGTTTCAGTTTATGAATAAATTTGGGCACTGTATGGTGTCATTTTTAACTTTGTATATTTTAGACTCGAGCATTTTATGTAAATTGTATGTAAAATACATTTTTATTATTTGTTATACTTTTTGTAAATTTTACCTCAAACACGTGTACTGATAAAATTTTTGTGATTAAATATTTTTTTTATATAACACCTTCTGTTTTTCAGATGTACATTAATTTTTTTTTAGACAAAGTTCTGTATAAAAGTTTTTGTTCAATTCTTATAAAGTCTATCCCATTTAGTTAGCTGCTAACTCTTCAAAAGCAGCTTAAAAGAAATGGTTGTAACAAATATTCAAGAATAATATAATTCATTGTCCTCTTGGTTGTATGCCATGTCCACATAACCCACTGTAGAAATTGAATTTTTTTTTTACTAACAAGATATAGAAATTAAATTTCTAAATCGATAAGAAGACATTTACTGCATCCTCTCTCCCTTTCCTTACTGTCTCATATATAGGACTTTCCCCTCATTGCAAACACAGCACAACATGGAAGTTGCAAAAGGGCACTTTTTTCACTAGAAGTACGTAGTTATAATCACTTGAAACACTGGAGCAGGAAAACCTGCCTAAGCAGTGGATAAGTTCATGTACTTTATGGAAACTTTTCTCTAAAAATGCTACTGAAGTCATTACACAGTTCATACTACATTCATTGCTGAAGTTGCCTCGTAAGCCTTGCATGCTTTGAAGCATCATTGCACTATTGACACACTTTGCTGGATGGAACCTAAAAAATTGAAATGATTTGCGTTTCTGCATGCTCTGCACCCTTAAAAATATGTTTGCCTTGCTTACAGGGACGAAGTATCTCGCTCTTAACATTATTACTCTAAGCATGTTCACGTTTAACATTTTCACTTTTAACATTTGAGGTACTATTCAGTTGTTCCAAGACCACAGAAATTTGACTCTTTGGTTGTCAGGACCTGAAATTTTGGTAAATTCAATTTGTAAACCTGTTAAGTTTAAGGAATAAATTATTGCTTATTGTTGAAGTACATAAGTTATATATGGAAATTTTTTTGCAGTGTCTCAGGGGTGGAATGTCTTCAGCACTTACTACAGCCATTTAGTTATCAGTGTCGGAGCAGACTTGGAGCTGTTCTCACAGCTGACAGCAGATTTTCCATATGTATTCATGTTTTCTTTGTTGAAGAATGTTAGACCATTTCAAGTGTAAAAGACTAACATTTTTTATAGGGAATCCCAAAGAGGGTGAGGTAAGGTTGTAACTGAGAAAGCCCTTTCATTCACACACTTTAGGTCTCGTTTTCATATATACATAGCGTATATTTCCGTGTATAAGGTGATCTTTAAATCCTAAAATTCACCCCTAAAAATTGGGGGTGGTCGTATACTACCGTTCTAAAAATCAAGCCTTGAATTTTAAGTGGTTTATCGATAGGCTAGTCTCGGCCTTGGTGCGGTAACCATCGACATAATTAAAAGATTTACGTTATGAATAAACTGATGATGAAGGTAATAAAACCATGTTTTATCAGAGTCCAGCTGTGAGAAACTGTATACATTGAGTTATGTTTGTGCTCACAGCAACCTTTATCTTTCAGTAACCTTTCAGAAATGGTATAGTCTAATTATAGTAGTAATGACTTACTGGATAACATAATTTTTCATTAAAAATTCATTTATCATTTTGGTGGTAATTAACACAATTGTGGATTACTTATGAAACAAGCACAGGCTTAGGTTTAAAAAAAAGAAAAAAAAAAGCTTGAGGGAGGAGAGCAAAGTGAAGGTCCCATCTCCAAGGTGGTTGAAGAAAGACTGATGGGTCACTTAACCCTTTAATGCCGATTGGACCTATTAAACGTAGATATAAATTGTCTGTTGGGTGCCGATTGGACGTATAGTACGTCGATATAAAAAAGTTTTTTAAAAAATTCGCGGAAAAATACTTATAGGCCTACCAGGCGAAAACTTTTGAATCACGCGCCTTGGGGGATGCTGGGAGTTCACGGATCAAGCTGTTGTTTTGTTTACCAGGGTGACCCAGGTGCGCATGTGCGAAAGGCCTCCTTCTCACATCAGCCAGCATCAGCAACACGTCGTCCGAGAGCGATCTTTTGCCCCAATCGTGTTTTGCTGAACTTTTGCGAGAGTTTGAGTATTTGTGGTGGTACAAGACGTACATAGAGATGTCTCAACGATGTATGGAGTGCGAAAGGCACGTTTTACCCATTGGGAGGGATCGTGTGAGATGTATTTTGGACTTGGATGCTGGCGAGGGACCAAGTACCCAAGATGACCTCGCGCCTCAACCCCGTTCCGTGCGGCCTCGTGTGGACGAAAGTGTTCAGGGACCACAACGTGTGTCTCGTGTGCCTTTAGTAACCCCTAGGAAGCATTGGGTGTCCTTAGGGAAATTCGTAGGCATTTGGGAGGCCTCGAACCAAAGGACATTGACAACTACTTATTAGAGCTCGATCGGGAGCATGTTGCAAGTCCTCATTTTGATGGCGGTTGGTCATCTAGTGACGAGAACATCACTCCCGATGTTAGTGATGAGGAATATTTGCCCCCAATGTCCGTTTGAGGGTCACTTCCCGAAAGTGAGCTCGAATTTAGTAGTTTTAGTGCGTATGAGGAGGAATCTGAGGAGGAGGAGGAGGAGATATCGTCGTCTAGTTTTGTCGCTGATGAAGACACAGAAAGCGAGGGCCTAAGTGAGGGAGATGGGCCAGTGGGGGGGTTTCGAGTGCGAAACCGTGACCGAGCCGCGCACGAGCACATAGAAGGTCGGAGCGTTGCACCAGCTAAGGTGAAGGTCAGTCGTCCAAGAGTGACGAGGGTTGGTCGGAGGACCCCACCCCACCTAACATGCTCACTGTACCTGTTCCTTCTCACTGCTCTGGGGTTCATTCAGCTGTTCCTTACGCTGGAATTGCTGGAATACCTGGTAGCAGAGACGGCGGACTACGCTTGGTACTGCCGTGACGAACAACGGACGACATTGTCGTATCGCTGGCGGGGCTGCAACCTCACTGACATTGCGCATTTTTTGGGCTCCACATTTTTTTTGGTATGATGCCTGCTGCCGACGTCAGGCAATATTGGAGGCGGAATTTTTTTTTAAGTACGCCCAATGTGACCGGTGTTATGCCCCGTGATAGTTTCCTGGCGTTGGACAGGTATTTCAACGCCTTCAACTGAAGGGCCATACCCCGGAATAACCCCGATCGCCTCATCTTAGTCTGCCCAGTGTTGGAGTACATTCGTGAACGGTGCAAAATTCTCGTGGTTTCTGGCAAGAACCTTTCTTTGGATGAGGGGATGATGCTTTACAAAGGACTTCTTAGCATTAAAGTGTATACCCCCAAGAAGCCGAAGAAATATGGAGTGAAACTTTTTTTTTATTACGGAGTCCAACACTGGATACGTTGTGGACTTCTCGGTGTATTCCGGGGTCTTCTCCATGCTGCGTGACACTGTGTTCAGTCTTGTGGATCGTTTCCATAAGCAGGGATACCACCTGTTTATGGATAATTATTATAACTTGGTATCCTTGGCCCAGGAACTGTATGAAGCAGGTGTGCACGTCAGTGGTACCCTTCGGTTGGTGCGTGGGGCCCCGAATGTTCTCAAGAGGTTCGCTAGCTATCTGCAACATCTGGCAAGAGGAGAGACAGAGTGGCGGAGGAAGGGAGCTGTCTTCGTCATCTGTTGGAAGGGTGTCCGACTCGTTTCCATGATTACGATGAGTCATGAACCCATTCAAAAGGAGATTGTGCAGCGGAAGAAGACACGTTGGCAGGGCCGAGTTATGTATGAGGAGTATCGTGTCGAGCGACCTACCGTCATTGGGCACTACAATAGGCACATGGGAGGAGTTGATCTCTTTGATCAACTCATCCAGTATTATCCCTTCGCCAGGAGAACCAGGAAGTGGACACAGAAGCTCCTCA
Organism: Macrobrachium nipponense; assembly: GCF_015104395.2. NCBI lineage: Eukaryota > Metazoa > Arthropoda > Malacostraca > Decapoda > Palaemonidae > Macrobrachium > Macrobrachium nipponense. The sequence goes on along the minus strand of NC_061091.1, from coordinate 12,598,575 downwards.
AATACATTCTTCAGTTGGCCCTCCAGAACTCCTACATCCTCTACTGTAGGTACTACAATCCCGATCTCCGGAGGTTGTCCCACATCCAGTTTCTCGAGGTAGCCGGGAATGCCCTCATCCACTTTAATCCTGATGAGTGGCCTTCCATCACTGGCCCCCTGCCCCAAGCTGCAGATCTACCCCTAGAGGAAAGGGCAGATGTTAGGAGGGCCAACTTCGGTCGTCCTGCTCCTACCGCTGCTGCCGCTGCCGCTGCCGCTGCCGCCCCTGCTGCCGCTGCCGCCACCCCTGCTGCCGCCGCCCCTGATGCTGCTGCCCCTCCTGCCAACATCCCTGCTGCCGCCGCCCGTGCTGCTGACGCCCCTCCGCTCGCCGACGCCCTTGCTGCTGTCCCCGCTCAGATGAATTCTCGTCGGCTGCGGCCAGGGGATCACACACTGGAGCTCCTACAAGGGCACAGGCAGAAACGGTGCCGGGTGTGCCATATGAATGGCAGAAGGAGAGACACCCGGTTCTTCTGTCGCACCTGCAAAACAGCTCTTTGCAGGTTCGGGGAGTATGACTGCAAATACCACAATGCAGTCTTTTATTGGAGTGCGCCTGAGTTACTGACAGCGGAGGGCACACGGGGCCGCCGAAGGGCGGCGGCCCATCAGCAGTAAGGGCCCGCGTCTCCCTCCTCCACCTGTACCTCGTCATATCGAGAGGAAAAAAATGCAAGACTCTTCAATGGAGGAGGGAGAAAACCAGAATAGTACAAAGAGTCAGGATTACGAGTGAGTATTCTGCATTTATTTTATATTTAGTTTTTATATTTATTACAAGTTTCTATATATCAGTATCTATTGATGTATTTTATGTTATTTCATTTTATGCAAAAAGAAAAGTTTCACCTGCATTCCTTTTACTTATGTAGTTCGTACCAGAATAGATAAAAAAATGTAATATATATATATATATATATATATATATATATATATATATATATATATATGTGTGTGTGTGTGTGTGTGTGTATATATATATATATATATATATATATATATATATATATATATATATATATATATATATATATATATACTGGAAGATTGGGGCATCTAGAACGCCGTAGATTCAGTAGGAATAAAACAGCAAACAGCCATCGTAGCATTTTAGATTTATTGGCCAAATTTTCGAGACTACATGTCTCATCATCAGGGCTGTAAAATACAAAGAATAAAATTAAAAAAAGACTCAGTTTAAAAAAATCACAAAGTCTAAAAACAAGAAACTTGAATTTAAAACAAACAAAAATAAGCTAAAACATTATTAAAAAACATTGAAAACCTAATACTGAGAAAAAAGTAAAACTTTTTAAAATTATATATATAAAAAGTTATGGTGTTAAAATGTATTGTACCTTACTCTATCTGAGCTAAGAACTGAGTGACATTCTCAGTTTTTCAGGAGGACGACGTCAACTTAGGCGATATATAAGACCGTGGAAGAGTTCTGACTGTTTAGGGAAGGAAACAAGCTGTTTAATAGTTAATGATTCCAGGATGGAGAGAGAGTGGTCATTGGGTGCTTGGGCGATAACATTAAAGTCTTCATAAGTGAATGATGTCTTGCATTTCTTACAGTGGTCTCTTATATTAGAAAATTCTTTAGTTTTTAATTGACATCCAGTTCGATGACTAACTCCAAGATGAGAATCAGCTCTGACTTTGAGCAATCTCTTAGTGGCTCCAATATATTTCCCAACTTTACATTTTGGGCAAGTGAAACAATAAACCACTAGAGATCGCATCAAGGCAGGAAGCCTATCCTTATGGTGAAATAATGACCCAATTGTCTTAGGATTTTTTGAACATAATCTGATGTCTATAGCTGGAAATGTACTGCGAATTGAGTCTTGTAGTGTTTGTTTGAATTTCTTCGAATGTACAAAAGGAATGGAGGCATACATGAGCAATTTAGGGACATTAGGTATGGACAGACGGGGTTGAAATATATTATTCAAGAAACTATTTACATACTTGTTGAATAAGAAGGATGGATACGAATTATTTTTGAAAAATTGTAGTAAAAACAGAATTTCCTCGTGAAAGTTGTGCCAGGTAGGATAACATGTAGGCACGGTGCAACAGTGTGAAAATACTATTTAATTTAAAACTGAAAGAGCAATTGCTGTAAAAGTTCGTACCTTGACCTGTAAATGTCTTTTTTTCTAAAAACACTGGTATTAAACCTTGAGGAGTTCGAGTGATTAAAATATCTAAAAATGGAAGTTTATTGTCGTCTTCGTGTTCAATTGTGAACTGTATATTTGGGTGTAAGCCATTAATATATTCTAAGAAATTTTCTGCCTCCGCTCTAGATCTAAATAAAGCAATTGTGTCATCTATATATCTTCTGTAAAAGAGAGGACGACATGTTGAAGAACATCTTTCAAGCATTTGTTCTTCGAGAGAGCACATGAAGGCATTGGCCATAACTGGACCTAAAGGGGATCCCATAGAAACACCATCTACTTGTTTGTAAATTA
>NC_061091.1:12553545-12591045 GCF_015104395.2 Macrobrachium nipponense | reverse complement strand
ATATTCAATCATTTATCTTAATTTTAAAAGGAATTCGAAGTCTCTAGTACAATATTTCGATTTATGGTGAATTTTTGAAAAAAAAACTTTTCCTTTCCCTCCACTCGCGGATTCTCCGCCGCAAATCTCCGAAATGCTTACGTCGCATTCTTGTAATATTTGCTCCGTTTCATATTAGCCATTTCATAGAGTTGTATATATGAAAATGTGCACAGTTTCATGTAGAATACAACAAAAAATAATTGAAGTTTGTAGCTTTTATCATTTTCGAAATATTTGCATATAAATCACGGTAAATAGAAAAAATCGACATTTGGTCAACTTTGACTCTACCGAAATGGTCGAAAAACGCAATTGTAAGCTAAAAATCTTACATTCTAGTAATATTCAATCATTTATCTTAATTTTGAAACAAATTTGAAGTCTCTAGCACAATAGTTCGATTTATGCTGAATTTTTGAATACTTTTTCCTTCCCTCCGCGCGCGGATTCTCCACCGCAAATCTCCGAAATGCTTACATCACATTCTCGTAATATTTGTTTTGTTTCATATTAGCCGTTATATAAAGTTTTATATACGAAAATGTGCGCAATGTCATTTAAAATACAACAAAAAATAATTGAAGTGCGTAGCTTTTCTAATTTTTGAAATATTTGCATATAAATCACGATAAATAGAAAAAAATCGACATTTGGTCAACTTTGACTCTACCGAAATGGTCGAAAACGCAACTGTAAGCTAAAACTCTTACAGTCTAGTAATATTCAATCATTTATCTTAATTTTGAAACAAATTTTAAGTCTCTGCCACATTATTTAGATTTATGGTGAATTTTTGAAAAAAAAATTTCCTTCCCTCCGCGCACGGATTCTCCGCCGCAAATCTCCGAAATGCTTACTTCACATTCTCGTAATATTTGCTCCGTTTCATAGAGTTGTATATATGAAAATGTGTGCAATTTCATGTAGAATACAACAAAAAATAATTGAAGGTGGTAGCTTTTCTCATTTTTGAAATATTTGCATATAAATAACGATAAATAAAAAAATTTGATGTTTGGTCAACTTTAACTCGACCGAAATGGTCGAAAAATGCAATTGTAAGCTAAAAATCTTACAGTATAGAAATATTCAATCATTTATCTTCATTTTGAAACAAATTGGAAGTCTCTAGAACAATATTTGGATTTATGGGGAATTTCTGAAAAAAAAAAAATTTATGTCCGCGCATTACGAATTCATGCATCATTTTGTGATATTTTCTCTGTGTTGTTTTGATCGTTTTACAATGTGTTATATAACAAAATGATCGCAATTTAGTGTACAATACAACGAAAGAAAACCTAACACGATAGCTTTAACCGTTTTGCTCACAGCGCGATTTGTATACAATTATATATGAAAATTTTTTTTTCGTGCTGTCATATATCCCAATATTTATATATGATAATGATATTTTTTTCATTTCTGATGGTTGCATACTAAACTTCAGGCAATGACAAAAAAGGAACCAAAAATGAACTCTTAATCTTGAAAACTAAGCGTGCTGTGATTTTTGAAAAAAAAAAAAATTTCTGCTTCGGCGCTCACCCCGAACCCCGCCGGCATACGAGAGACGATTTTTAAAATACCGCTTTTGTGTTTAAGGGTTAATTCAAGTGCACCCTGTGGACTCTCTTCCACTTCAGCTACGCATTGGTTGCCAGATGCCACAGAATCCTTGCATTTACAATCTTTGATTGTTTTTAACAGGCGCCAGAAGATTTATCCTATTGTTAAGAATGAACATTTGTTAAACTATGAAAAATAGAAATTAATAAAAAAAATTTCATATTGTCTTGTACTTCAGATATGAGATAAATTAATGTAAATTTGGCATAACTTTCTACCTTGTCTTATCTAAAGGTCATCCTCTACATGGAAATATAAGGTACTTGAGTTTTTGTTGGACAAGTTGGCGAACCAATGGTTTTTTGCTCTCAGAATTTTGTACTGACTGTATTAGGCCAAAAACCCTAGTATGTACATTTTTTCAATGAATAACATGGGAAGAAAACTGTATTTCATGTTTCAAAATTTTCAGTTGTCTTTGAGATTTAATGCAGGATTTTCTTTGATATTTAATGAACGATTTTCCCATGTCTTATTACTGAGCAAAAGACATGTTAGTGTATATTTTTGTTAAGCGTAAGGCTCTGTATAATGTGATTTATAATTGATTGACTTACCTTGAAGCTCTGTAGAGAAATTCACTTGCAAATATTTGTAGTAAGGCTTATTTGTTCTGTCCTCAGAGATTGTATTTTAAGATTGGTGGATTTTCACCATGGATAATTGACTGCATTTATATGTAATGTAAAATTATGCTCTATGAATTATTTTCCACGTTTTCTTTTTAAGGAAAATTGTCATCAGTGAAATTTTCATTGTAAATTTTCAGATTTTACTAAAACATCTATTTTGTAGTTTTAAAATATTTCCTGACAAAGTTAATGTTAATTTGAAATGAAAAATTGGACATTGTAGAGCATCTTGTACAATTAGAATTGTTCAATGTAGCCGATTGATTTAACATAATGGGTATATCATTCTGGTGGTTTACATGAATGATAATTTGTAATGTATCAAGTGTACATGAAAAGGTGTGCACTGTTGCTGAATACCATATACCATGGTTTAACTGGTGTGAACAATTTTCATGAAAAGCTTGGTCAAATTGGATGAAATGGAAGCTAAGTTTGTTGCTTATCAATACAAGTTACTATGATATTTAATGTTGGTGTTGGAGATCTTTTCCCTTAAGTAAGCAAGTATTTTTCTCTTTTTTTTCTATTTTCTTATGTATGGAAGATTTAAGTGTACAGTAGTAGTTGCACAATAATGGCATTCAGAATGATAAATGGTCTAGTTCAGGGATAGACAACGTTTTCATGTTGTGGTTTGGGTTTCTATAAATTCCTTGGTCGTAATGCTTTAGAATTAAATGTTGACATGTGTATTGGTTATAGGAAACAATATCAAGTAAAAGGTGGTGATCAGTAATATGTTTTCAAGAGTTTGATATATGTTTCTATAAAAGAAATATTGATTATGTCAAGGTTATGATTTCAAGGTTTTAGCGATATATGGAATACGGAAAGATTTGTTTAGCAAGGTTGTTCATGAAAGTCTGCCTTTCAGAAGTTATTTGGTGTTCAGATATGGCTTTGATATTCAGAAATAACTTGCTAACAGTGAAATTTGGTATTTATTAATGTTAGCTAATAACACAGCTTGGTTTAGTTTATGATATAGAATTAAGATTGCGTTTATATTGATGCGGGCTCCACACCATGCTTGTGACGACGCATGTAATTTGGGTTTGTTAGTACGATAGAATTCAATTCAACAGTGCATATATAATGACGTGTGGATGTCTGGGAGTCGGAAATTTTTTAATCAGGATTAACTTTCTAAGTGTTATTGCTGTACATATTTGGTTTTAGGAAGTGTTTTTTTTTTACATTACTTTTGGAATTAAGAAGTTTAGTTGCCTGTGATATGTATAAATTTTATAAAACATGTTAGTCTGATACTTTGGTGCCTTGGGATGTTCATTTGACATTTTCCCCCCAGGAAGTTTATCATGGCTGTTGTGATACTCTTACTTTATAGTGTTAAGTCTGTTCTTTAGTCTAAGGAATTTTTCATATGTACTTTCAAAGCCTTATCGTATAACCTTGCACTTACAAAGTATGTTTGTTTGGAATAGATTTGCGATTTAAAACCGTTTGCATTATATTCCCCTTAAAGTAAGTTTGTCAGGTTGTATTTACATTTGTTGATGCTATTACCTTTGTGGACTATTGGTTTGTTGTTTTGCCTGTTATCTATGATAGTTTGGCTTTGAAGGCGTTTGGAGGTTGTGGTTTTTGCCTAAAATCTATGTCTATATTTTCTGCTAGGAAGTGAATGAAAGTCCAGAAGGTAATATTGTTTTATAGAACAGTAGTTTGTTAGTTTCCAAGTTTCTTAAGAAACTAATAGAATGAATTTTGGTTTGGAAGTTGTTTTGAGGATTCGAGTGTATGGCTAAAAATATATCTTGTGAGTTTTACACTCACTTTTCATATGCTTTTCAGCTAGCCTTTTTTTCTCTATAGTGGGTGTTTTTGAGTTTGATTGAGAGGTAATGTATAAAATGTGCAAGTAGTGGAGGTTATTAGTAAAATTTGTTTTGAGAGAGGAAATTGCTTAGTGTATTAGAATTGGTTTTTCACTCGAGTTTTTCCTGGAAATGTCGGTTATGATTTTTTTTTTCTTTTTTTCCTCTTGAGTGGAGGATCAAGATGCTTCCTTGCAAGTGGATTTAGTTTGGTTTCTTTGAAATTGTGTCAATTTGAGTGTGTTGTTTCTTTGAAAGTGGGTCATTTCTGTTTAGTCTTGAGTCAGATGATTCAGTGGTTTATACTACAGTATAATGGTTATGGCTTGGCCTGAATCCTTTATGAGGAATTACTTTCCTGTAGTGAAAATTTCCTAGAAAAAATACTAACCCTATTATTAACTAAGTACTGTTGAAGAAAAGCACCAAAACTTGCATTATGGTATAAGTAGTGTATAAAAAGATGACATGCTAGAAAAAAAGAACCATTGTATTAATTAAAAATCACTTTACAGTGTATACAGTCAAAATTGTACAATTTACAAAGTGTATACTTGAAAAAAATTAAAACTTATTTTGGCAAAACCAAATTTCTCAGTTTATATGCAGAAAAATTTGTCTTAATTATTAAATCTTTTACCTAAGAAGAGTAAATCTACGAATTTATTTCTTATTTGCCATGCAAAAACACATTCTGGGAAATTATTTTTGCCATTTGTGTAGATTTGTATGACTTTCCCAATTTTTTCTTTCAATGTTGGAAAGTTAAGTTTCACACCAATGGCAAAATCAATTTTCCAAATGTTTTTGCTTGGAAAATAAGTAATTTTATATATATATTCACTCTTCTTGAGTAGAAAAGATTTGCTAGCCAAAAATTTTTTCCGTATAAAGTTTTGAGATTTGGTTTTGCCAAAAAAGTTTTATTTCAACTATGTACTGATTTACTTTTGAAACTTACGACTTTGACCATATAGTGATATTTCATTAATATGTTGCATTTTTTCTAGCATGTCATCTTTTCATTTGCATAATACCAGTTCTGGGGCTTTTCTCACACAGTACTTACAGGAAGTAATAATAGGGGAAGTCATTTTTCTTGGAAATTTAAAAAATTTAACCATCATAAAGCTAAAAACAGTGTGTATATAAAATGTTGGTTAAATAAAAAAACTAGAAAGTTTCAAGTTTTTATTTCCTCCATATTCACAATTGGCGTTAACATGAGATCAATAGAATTAAACTGTGCCATAGATAGTACTTTCAGCTGGTTTACCACAACTTTCCTCTATACAAAGACAATTACAAAGGCTTAAAGTTTAATTAATCAGATTAAATCAAACTTAGTATTACGGAGTAAAAATTAATTAAGACTCCAGAGAAATGGCAATTGCAAGTACTTTTATGTAGCTAATGGTCAGCAGGACAATAGTCCTAAGAAGCCCTTCATTTCTATCGTATGCACCTAAAGCGCCTCAGTGGGGTGATCAGTACGGTCTTGGCCTGGTACCTCAGTGGCTGCAAGTTCGCTTCTTGGGCATTCCAATGAGGGATTAAATGTGTGTATTTTTGGCGATAGATCACTCTCAACGTGGTTTGGGAGTCACGTAAGGCTGTTGGTCCCGTTGCTGAATAACCACTGGTTTAATGCAACGTAAAAACGCCATAAAAACAAACATGCACCTGCAACAGAAGTAAGAGTAATAAAAATTATGCACCTTCAACAAATAGGAATAGTTGTAATCATTTGGGTTACTGGTTCCTTAAAACTCATTTTAAAATCGAACTCGGTATTTTTAGGTAGCCCGTGATCTATTTATTTCTTGAGCATTATACTATATATATACAAAGGCTGCACTAAAAGAGAGCCAACCATGCATGTGTGGGGGTTTCACCCTCAATCCACTGCAAGACATTCATTCACATTAGTTTCAAAGTACCAATGGCTTAATGAAACCCATACTGTTATTTAAGGTAAATCTATAAACCACCTACAGTTATGCTTAGCAATATCAAACCTCAAGAAAAAATTGAAATTCAAAATTCCTCATAATCAGGGGCTACAGACAATCCCCTGAGTAAAGGCAGTAATATTTTCCTTCAAGGAGAAAGAGAACTTTCAAGTAAATCATAAATTTTCTTCCTCCATCCAGAAGAAACACTAAAAGTCCAAGTATAAATCTTACGAGCAATGAAATCTGCAGTCTTTTAAACATCCTATTAGATTCAATGCCACCATAACTGTTAAGGTCTTGAAGCAGTTTTGACCCCAAAAGAGCTTCACAGGTCTAAAAAACACAACCTAGGCTGGGAAAAGCTTGACTTGAACCAAACCCATGGACTCTCCCCCATTTTGCTCAAAGACTGGCCTAAATTTCTGCCTTCTGTTTAGGGCCAATAAACATCAGTGCCATCAACTTTTAAAAGGAAAGGCAAATTTGACTCCAAAAAAGTTACCGCTTATGTTCAACTCCACCAGAGCACGATTTCCACACCCTTATTTTATGCTCTCCTAGACCCACCCAAGCTGGACTGAAGCCAGATGAAATTACATACACAAATTCTGATGGATTGTTCTTCCATAAATGACAAGCTGCTTTGTTTTTCCAAAGCACTCAAGCTTACAGCCATGGCATAACTTCAAGCATTTTAGAATAGAACAGAATAAACAATTTAGCCCAAAGGTCAAGCACTGGGACTTATGATTTCACTGAGCTGAGAGGAAAATTGAAAGCAGGTTACAGTGAATAACAGGAAGGAAACCTCGCAGTTCCACACTGAAATAATTGTTAGAAGTGGGTGCAAAGGGTCAGATCCAAAAACAAATATGAATGGAGGTGCAGTATAAGGAATGAAGTGGTTGCAGCCAAAGGGACACTGCAAAGAACCTTAAGCAATGCCTACAGTGCACTGATGACACTAACCCCCTACTTGGCTTGAGGATCTTGGAAGGAATCCTTTTTACATTAGTCGTAAGGTAACCATTAATGGACAGTAATAATCAGATCTATGCTACAATCATAGTGATTACCATTCCAATTGGCCTGGGGTTTCAAGTGTTTCTTGAAAAGCTAACATCCAGAACCTGATCCAACTGTGCAAGCCTCAAACAAAGATCGGATGAACTCGCCTAACCTACTCCAGTCGACACAATCCCTGTAACATCATTGTTCTTCCTCAGAAGATGAACCAATTCATATGGGACAAGCTGATAAAGGGCCCATTGATATAAAATTCAAGCATACAAAGAATATGGTTTTCATTCGAAAGAAGAAGTTGCAGAGGGTAATGGGAAATACAGAAAGATTAGTTATTAGGACATATTAAAGTTATTACAATACAAGAAGTATTATAGTATTGTGGTAGCAATGTCTTGCATCTTAGCTTGAACTTTTGAAGTTCCAAATAGCACAACATCCACTGGGGGGCGGGGGGATGTTCCACAGTCCAACAGTGTGAGGAATAAAAGACCAGTGGAACTGAGAAGTTCAGCAGTGATGTACATTTACTACATACTGGTGCTGCTGTTCAGTGAACCTGGTTGCTCTCGACAGGAAAAGGGGATAGGAATTCAATTGTGAATGGGAACGATCTCCTATTAAAATAAAACTTGTGAAAAAGTGACAAAAGGGTCTACATATCCGTCAAAAGTCCTAGTCATAACCACTAATATTAGGACACAAAAACCTAACACCATGAACCACTCTATCTAAAAGAGATAAATGTGGCAGAAGCAGACATCCACACTGGAGAACAGTCTTCTCTAGTCAAGGAAAAACAAATGATCTAAAACCGATTGCACTGATTTTGCCAGTTATAAATATGAGGCCTTGGGAACAATAACCAAATTTCAAACAGCATTTGCCAAAACTTTCATCGGAATTTCCTCAAAAGTAAGATGGTAGTCAAGTTATACCTAGAATAGTTAAGCATCACTCACTCAGCAGACACCCATCCACCTGAAGGATGGGGTCGAAAATCTGTACGAAGTCTATCAATAGTGTTTTTGTTTTATTGGATTTCAGCCTCATATCCCACTAACCACATACACTATTAACGATCCAGTTCATGTCCCATCTCTGACTAAAAAGGTCAGGACAGTTGCCAGATTGGTGTGGGTTAATTTATTAATTACCCACTACCAAAAATAATGTCAATATGTAGAGCAGCAACACTATGATTGTATGTGGTAATAATGGAGCTCGGCTATTCAGTGTTATAAACATTATCTGTGGTAAAAATGACTTCTTTAAAAGATCACTAACAAGGCAAATAATTACCAACAATTATAAGGCACCAGATACTCAAGTTATATACCTTACTTTTCATTACCCCTGACCTACCAAAGGCAAGCAAAAATAGCTTTTGTAAATCAATGGTTTGATATTACCAAAATGTTTCACAGATAAAAATCTATCACTTTTCAACCAGTATGCCTTTACGCTGGTCTATGCAAGCATAAAATTACAGGTCAAAAGCCAAAGTTAATACTACTGATACACGATCCTTCTAACCTGAAAAATGTTTTCACTTTTTACATCAAGTGACAATGTAGTACAAGCACTAATACAAACCATGCGCAAGACGGTTAACTTGAGCGTGTTCTGAAGAGACTTTCAAATAGTAATTGATATTGGTTACTGATAAAACTGAGAGCTTTTGATTACTGTACAAATACTAAGCAGTTTCACTGGTACATTGAGCTAGTTTATTTAACTCTTACAAGGCTGGTTCTCAACTTGAACAATTTTACTTCCCTAAATTACAGAAAGTACCTAGGGAGATGCTAGCATTCTTAGAGGCAGACTTAGACAGCACTGAACAGATTTTTCTAAGACTAGAAACTCTGCATGTGAAAAGAAGGCACACAAAATTCCACTAGAAAGCCTATGCGAAAACAAAAAAGACAAAGAGCGTAACTTGATAAACTTTCTCATAATGCCCCAGCAATGTGGTATATATATATAAATATATCCATCCATAGAACTTCAAGACAGTTACAATCTCCTTTGAACTTAGGAGAATCATCATCAATATTAATGTCTGGAGGACTTTTTAACAGTATTGCAACCAAAAAAAAAGTTAAATCCTTAGAGTAATTTACAGAAAGATGCCATGGCAGGTTAACACACCGGTTCTCTTCAAAGTGACCAATGACTAAATGAACCATGACGAACTTTCCTAAAAGACACCATCAGGAGGGATACATTAATATTCAAAACTACATCACAACTGTCCTGAAATCCAAAGAAAAAGGAGTTCTACACAATATGTGCGTGAGGCACTCACACTTTGGTTGACAAATTATATAAAAAAAGTTTTTAATTCAAGGCCTACTTTCCATTATATATTGTTAAAGTACTCACTATATCTATACTCTCATAATTTCAGAATATGATGCAATAAGACAGAAAATGATGCAATAAGAAATTAAAGACTGAAATTGTGATATCAGAAATTAAAGACTGAAATTGTGGTAGCTTATGTATACATTCGCCTATCAGCTTTGCGAGCAATAACAAATAGTAAATATTATTATTTTGCAGAAACAGAGCGACGGGGGGGGGGGGGGGGTGGAGGTAGTATATTCGCCTATTAGCTCTGAGTAGCAATAACAAATATATTATTATTATTATTATTATTATTATTATTATTATTATTATTATTATTATTATTATTATCATCATTATTATTATATTATTATTCATAAGATGAACTTCATTCATAAGGAATAAGGCGCCAAAGGGGCCACTGGCTCGAAATTCAAGCTTCCAAAGAATATAGCGCGCATTAGGAAGCAAGAGGAGGTAAAGAAAAATACAGAAAGAAGAGATCTCACTTATCATAAAGGAAAAATAAAACAATAAATTAACATATACATAAAAATGTATCAAAATGCAAAGAGAATAGCATTAGGGAACTCACTGGAAATCTATGAAATATAATCCAACTAACTTCTGCTTGGTAGAAAAACTGTCAGGTAATGCTGTTCGTCTTCGCTCTGACTGAGAATTAAAATCGTTAACTTTTAAGCGAAGTTTATGGGAATTCTAGGCTTGAGGTAAAAATGGAAAAAAAATAAGCTTTAACTTAAACGGTTACTCTATAATGGAGAATTCAAGCTTGATGGAAAAAAAATATACTTTTCACAGCTATCTTATGATACAGATTCGGAGTTTGAAGTAAAAAAAAAATAATTTTCTAGGAGTTCACTTTTAAGCGAGAATGAGCTCTGTCAACTTTTAAGATTTTCTAATATCAAAATGGATCTGAGTGATGCAAGACTCAAAATCGGTAGAAACATTGGAAGAAGGAAAGGTAACCTTATTGGACTGAACCATAGAATTTCGGCAAAAGGCCACGCGCTGCGACCTGTGAGGACAGTCAGCGCTGAAAATGAAATTAAGAGTAAATGAGGTTTTAAAGGCGTAGGTTTTGTTTGTTTGTAAGGTGTTTTTACGTTCCATGGAACCAGTGGTTATTCAGCTACGGGACCAACGGCTTTACGTAACTTTCGAACCATGTCGAGAGTGAACTTCAATCACCAGAAATGCCCATCTCTAACCCTTCAATGAAATACCCGAGAATCTAACTCGCGGCCACCAAGGTGGCAGGTCAAGACCATACCGATCACGCCACTATGGAGGAAACCCTCGCAGTTGTGCATGCAACAATTATGAGAAAAGGGTGGTTAGTAAGATGAAAGAAAGATAATGAACAGATAAACAGTAAAAGTAACGAAATGGATCGCCGCTAGGGGCCGAAGGGACACTGGAAAAGAACCTTAAATAATGCATAGAGTGCACCGATTGAATATTATGATACTGCAAGATTTTTAGATTAAAATTGCAGATTTCGACCATTTCGGACGAGTTAAAGTTGACGGAATGTCGAAATATATTTTTTTTTATATGCACATATTTCGGAAATGGAAACAGCTACAACCTTTAATTATTTTTTGTTGTATTCTTCATGAATTTGCGCACATTTTGATATATAAAACTCTATAAAACGGCTAATATGACAAGGAGCAAATATTAGGATAATGCGATCTACGCATTTCGGAGATTTTCGGCCGCGAAGCGGCGCGCGGAGGGAAGAAAGATATTTTTTTTCAGAAATTCACCATAAATCACAATATTGTTCTAGAGACTTCCAATTTGTTTCAAAATGAAGATAAATAAATGAATATTACTAAGCCGTAAGGGATTTAGCTTACAATTACGTTTTTCGACCATTTCGATTGCGTCAAAGTTGACCGTACGTAGTTTTTTTGTTTTTCCAATTATCGTAATTTATATGCAGATATTTCAGAAATGAGAAAAATGATACAAGGCTTTAATTTATTTTTTGTTGTATTTTTCATGAATTTGCGCACATTTTGATATATGAAACTCTATAAAACGGCTAATATGAAAATGAGCAAATATTAGGTAAATGCGATCTACGCATTTCGGAGATTTTCGGCTGCGAAGCGGCGCGCGGAGGGAAGAAATATATTTTTTCAGAAAATTCACCATAAATCACAAATATTGTTCTAGAGACTTCAAATTTGTTTCAAAATGAATATAAATAAATGAATATGACTAGGCCGAAGAGATTTAACTACAATTACGTTTTTCGACATTTCGATTGCAGTCAAAGGGGACCTACGTAGTTTTTTTCCAATTATCGTAATTTATATCAGAATATTTCAGAAATGAAAAGCTACAACCTTTAATTACCCTTTATTAGTTTTTGTTTTTTGTATTCTCATCGTTATAATATCAGCATTTACAAAAGAGTTGAGAGCTTAAATTTGCACTATAGTTGTATTTCTCAAATGAGTAAAAGCATGATAATATGGGAAACTCCTTATACGATTATTTTGAAAAGGGCAAATACTTAGGATAATGCGATCTACGCATTTCGGAGATTTTCGGCCGCGAAGCGGCGCGCGGAGGGAAGAAAGATATTTTTTTCAGAAATTCACTATAAATCACAATATTGTTCTAGAGACTTCAAATTTATTTCAAAATGAATATAAATAAAATGGAAAATAAATCTTACTAAGGCCGTAAGAGATTTCAAGCTTACAATTGCGTTTTCTTTTTTTTTGGGACCATTTATCCCCTGGATGCATCCAACAAAGGTTTGACCGTACTTAGTTTTTTTTCCAATTATCGTAATATATGCAGAGATTTTCAGAAATGAGGAAAGCTACAACCTTTAATTATTTTTGTTGTATTCTTCATGAATTTGCGCACATTTTGATATATGAAACTGTATAAAACGGCTAATATGAAAATGAGCAAATATTAGGATAATGCGATCTACGCATTTCGGAGATTTTCGGCCGCGAAGCGGCGCGCGGAGGGAAGAAAGATATTTTTTCAGAAATTCACCATAAATCACAATATTGTTCTAGAGACTTCCAACTTGTTTCAAAATGAATATAAATAAATGAATATTACTAGGCCGTAAGAGATTTAACTTACAATTACGTTTTTCGACCATTTCGATTGCGTCAAAGTTGACCGTACGTAGTTTTTTTCCAATTATCGTAATTTATATGCAGATATTTCAGAAATGAGAAAAGCTACAACCTTTAATTATTTTTTGTTGTATTTTTCATGAATTTGCGCACATTTTGAATATATTAAAAAACTTCTTAAAAAATAAAGCGGTAATATGGAAAAGGAAGGCAAACATTATTAGGGGATAAATTTGCGAATCTAACGGCATTTTCGGAGGATTTTCGGCCGCGAAGCGGCGCGCGGAGGGAAGAAAGATATTTTTTTCAGAAATTTACCATAAATCACAATATTGTTCTAGAGACTTCCAATTTGTTTCAAAATGAATATAAATAAATGAATATTACTAGGCCGTAAGAGATTTAGCTTACAATTGCGTTTTTTGACCATTTCGATTGCATCAAAGTTGACTGTACGTAGTTTTTTTTCCAATTATCGTAATTTATATGCAGATATTTCAGAAATGAGAAAAGCTACAACCTTTAATTATTTTTTGTTGTAATCTTCATGAATTTGCGCACATTTGGGTATATGAAACTCTATAAAACGGCTAATATGAAAAGGAGCAAATATTAGGATAATGCGATCTACGCATTTCGGAGATTTTCGGCCGCGAAGCGGCGCGCGGAGGGAAGAAAGATATTTTTTCAAAAATTCACCATAAATCACAATATTATTCTAGAGACTTCAAATTTATTTCAAAATGAAGATAAATAATGAAGATTACTAGACTGTTATGTATTTTGCTTACCCAAAAATACCAACATAAAAAAAAAAATTAAAGATATATATATATATATATATATATATATAATATATATATATATATATATATATATATATATATGTATATATATAATATATATATATATATATATATATAATATATATATGTATGTGTTTCTTTATTTATTACATTTTTTTCTTTCCGATTCTGGTACGAATACATAAATAAAAGGAATGCAGGTGACACTTTTTCTTTTTGCATACAATGAAATATCGTATTCATGCATAGATACTGAGATATAAAAAAACTTGAAAATAAAATAAAAAAATAAATATAAACAAATGCAGAATACTCACTCCTATCCTGACTCTTCGTTCTATTCTTGTTTTCTCCCTCCTCCATTGAAGAGTCTTGCATTTTTTTCCTCTCGACATGACGAGGTACAGGTGGAGGAGGGAGACGCACGCCCTTACGGCCGCTGGGATAGGGTGCGGTCCCGTGCGCCCTCCCTTGACCGCCGCTGAGTCGCACTCCAATAGAAGACCGCACTGTGGTATTTGTGGTCACACCTCCCCGAACCTGCATAGAGCTATCTTGCAGGTGCGACAGAATAACCGGTGTCTCTCCTTCTGCCATTCATATGGCACACCCGGTCACCGTTTCTGCCTGCGCCCTTCTAGGAGATCCAGTGTGTGATCCCCTGGCATCAGCCGACACGGAGGGTCCACTACCCGACGAGGAAGGGGCGCGGGTGGGGCGTCAGCAGGGGCGGCGTCAGCAGGGGCGTCAGCAGCAGGGGCGCGCAGCAGGGGCGTCAGCAGCAGGGGCGTCGGCAGCAGGGGCAGGGGCAGCGGCAGCAGGGGCGTCAGCAGCATGGGCGTCGGCAGCAGGGGCGGCGGCAGCAGGGGGCGTCAGCAGCATGGGCGTCGGCAGCAGGGGCGGCGGCAGAAGGATGACCGAAGTAGGCACCCCTAAGATCTGCCCTTTCCTCTATGGGTAGATCTACAGCTCGGGGCAGGGGGGCAGACATGGAAGGCCACTCATTGGGATCAAAGTTGATGAGGGCTTCCCCGGCTGCCTCGAGGAACTGTAAGTGGCTCATCCTCCATAGATCGGGACCGTAGTACCCACAGTAGAGTACGTAGGCATTTTGGAGGGCCAACTGCAGAATGTATTTCAGGAGCTTTTGGGTCCATCTCCTGGTTCTCCTGGCGAAGGGATAATATTGGATGAGTTGATCAAAGAGATCAACTCTCCCATGTGCCTAGTTGTAGTGCCAATGGACGGCTAGGTGCGCTCTACACGAAAGCTCATACACAACTCGGCCCTGTCGACGCGTCTTCTTCCGCTGCACGATCTCCTCTTGGACAGGTTCATGGCTCGTCGTAATTCATGGGACGAGTCGACACCCTTCCAACAGATGACGAGACAGCTCCCTTCCGCCGCCACTGTGTCTCTCCTCTTGCCAGATGTTGCGGATGGCTAGCGTACCTCTTGAGGGCAATTCGGGGCCCCACGCACCAACCGAAGGGTACCACTGACGTGAACACCTGCTCATACAGTTCCTGGGCCAGGGATACCGAGTTATAATAATTATCCATAAACAGGTGGTATCCCTGGTTACGGAAACGATCCACAAGCCCGAAAACGGTTTCACGCATCGTGGAGAAGACCCCGGAATACACCGAAAAGTCCACGACGTAGCCAGTGTTGGCCTCGGTAATAAAAAAAAATTTCACGCCATATTTCTTCGGCTTCTTGGGGTTATACACTTTGATGCTTAGACGTCCCTTTGTAAGGCATCATCCCCTCATCTAAAGAAAGGTTCTTTCCAGGAATCACAAGAGTTTTACAGCGTTCACGAATATATTCCAACACTGGGCGCACTAAAATGAGGCGATCAGAGTTATTCCGGGGTATGGCCCTTCGGTTGAAGGCGTTGAAATATCTGTCCAATGCCAGGAAAGTATCACGGGGCATAATGCCTGGCACATTGGGCGTACTTAAAAAAAAATTATGCCTCCAATATATCCTAAAATCGGCAGCAGGAATCAATCCAAAAAAAACGTGGAGCCCCAAAAAATGCGCCATGTCAGGGAGGTTGCAGCCTCGCCAGTGATATGATAATGTCGTGCGTAGTTCATCACGGCAATACCTGGCTAGTCCGCTGTCTCTGCTACCAGGTACTCCAGCAATTCCCGCGTAAGGAAAAGCTGAACAAAACCCAGAGCAGTCAGGGGAACAGGTACAGGTACGGTGAGCCCAGGATTTGCCGTAAATGGATGCATGGTAGGTGGTGTGGGGTCCTCTGTCCACCCATCGTCGCTCTCGGACGACCCTTGGCTAGCACGACTATCCGAAACCTTCTTACGTGGCCCCTGCGCGCGGCGCGCGCACGGGCCACGGAGGCCAATAGGGTCTGGGCACGATTTCCCACACAAACCCCCCTCACTGGCCCATCTCCCTCACTCAAGCCTTCGCTTTCTGTATCCCCATCATCATCGGCAACAAAACTTGATCCTAAATCATCGTCCTCCCCCTCCTCAGATTCCCCCTCATAAGCACTAAAACTACTAAATTCTAATTCACTTTCAGGATGTGACCCTCAAACGGACATTGGGGGCAAATAATCCTCGTCATCACTATGATCGGGAGTAATGTCCTCGTCACTGGATGACCAACCTCCATCAAAATGAGGACTTGCCAAATGCTCTCGATCGAGCTCCGATAAATAATCGTCAATGTCCCTTGGTTTGAGCCCTCCCAAATTCCTACGAATGCCCCTAAGGTCGGCACGATGCTTCCTTGGGGTTACTATCGGCAAATGAGACACATTCGAAGCACTTTCATCGACACGTGGTCGCACAGAACGGCGTTGAGGAGCGAGGTCAGGTTGGGTGCTGGGTCCTTCGCCAGCATCCAAGTCCAAAACTCTTCTAACACGATCCCTTCCGACAGGTAAAACGCGCCTTTCGCGTGTCATACGACGTTCAGACATCTCTATGAACGTCCTGTACCAACACAAATGTTCAAAATCTCGCACAAGCTCAGTCAAACACGATTGCGGCTAAAGATCGCTGACGGATGATGCTACGATGATGCTGGCTGGAGCGAGAAGGAAGGATTCCGCGCATGCGCACTTGGGTCACGCTTTGAAACAAAATAACACCTCGATCCGTGAACTCCCAGCATCCCCCAAGGCGCGTGATTCAAAAGTTTTCGGCTGGTAGGCCTATAAGTATTTTTCCGCGAATTTAAAAAAAAACTTTTTTGAGTCGACATATGGTAAGTCCAATCGGCATACGGGAGACATTTTGACTCGACGTTTAATACGTCCAATCGGCGTAAGAGGGTTAATAGGCTAGAGATGCAACGAAAGAACCCACTATGTAACTAATTTCTATATAAACTTTGGGTTTTTTTTTCAAGAAAATGTAACATTTTCCCATGAATGTGATTTTACTTGAATTGTGATAGACTAATGTTGCAAGTAAACATTTCATATCCATGACTTGATACTTCTAAATGTCCGTTTATACCAATGTCTTAAGCTGAATTATTGACTCTAATTGTCTATGAGGTTCAGAAAAAATTAATTCATTTTGATGTTATAGAAATTCTATTTGCTTATTTTGTTTATTAATTTTAAAACGATTGCAAGTCCTTAACTAAAATTGCATTGCACACACGGATAAGAATAGGTTATGTGGTATGTCATGTGACCTATGAACCACATGTGAAGTTCATGAGCTAAGCATTCCTTTCTCCAGTCAATCTGCTTCGCAAGCGGTTTATTGAGGTTATAAAGAACACTGATTAGTCGGCAAACGCGACAGGCATCTTCTAGACTGATGACGTCGTCACCAGCTTAAGAGTTACGTTACTTGCTGTAAGAGATACGACTTTAGTATTTTCAAATGATATGTAGAGCAGAATAGAGTTAGCTATCGTCATTAGAAGACCTGTACCTCTTTACCTAAGCTTTATCATGTAGAGAGAATAGAACTAGCCATCATCATTGGCAGAAGCGATCAAGCTATCGTCATTAGAAGACTTGTACAATCATACCTGATCTTCACCATGTAAATTCAGAGAATATAAGTATTTTTGTACTTCGTGGTTTCTACTAGATCCTCACCTCCTCACCGAATCATCATGAGTTTAACACATCGTCGTCATAAACAAAGAAGATAATACCGACTTCGTAAGTGATCTACAAACCCCAAGACACTCCATTGAATATGGAAGTGCAATACCAACCGACTTAGTGTAAGATTATCGCAAGTCTAACATTACCTCATAGGGCGCCTTATTATACAAGGCTCACTAACGATGTTTTCTTGAATGATTCTAATGAGAGACGAAGCTTGCGTTGCCGTAGGAAAAAGGACACGTCGGGTTTGTTTCTTGAAGTTATTCACTAAACGATGATACTAAGTTGCTTGAAGAATCTGTTGCTTTCGTCGTCGTTGAAGAGTTCTTATGTGATACTTCATTATTCTGGTTTTTCTTCGTAGAAGTTGTAGAGTTCTTCTGGACCGCTGCCATCACTTTTAGGGCTGTTGCCTTAAATAATAAGGCGCCCTATGAGGTAATGTTAGACTTGCGATAATCTTACGCTAAGTCGGTTGGTATTGCACTTCCATATTCAATGGAGTGTCTTGGGGTTTGTAGATCACTTACGAAGTCGGTATTATCTTCTTTGGTTATGACGACGATGTGTTAAACTCATGATGATTCGGTGAGGAGGTGAGGATCTAGTAGAAACCACGAAGTACAAAAATACTTATATTCTCTGAATTTACATGGAGAAGATCAGGTATGATTGTACAAGTCTTCTAATGACGATAGCTTGATCGCTTCTGCCAATGATGATGGCTAATTCTATTCTCTCTACATGATAAAGCTTAGGTAAAGAGGTATTATGTAAACACTTACATATATATATATATATAAATATATATATATATATATATAGATATGAACTTATAGCGTCTCTGTTGGCTGATTGGATAGCGTCACTGACTGTTCTGATTTCGTCCCCGTCCACTTGGACGTGGTTCGATCCCATGGGGGGACGAAATTATTATCAATTACAAAATTCCCCTTCGGTACATATATGATATATAGATAAAATATATATATATATATATATATATATTAGATATATATATGTAATTATATATATATATATATATATATATATAGATATATATATATAGATAGATAGATAGATAGTAGATAGATAGATAGATATGTGTATATAATCCTTATATATACATATTTATAACACGTATATGTAATATATGTGTATCTATATATATATATATATATATATATATATATATATATTATATATATATATATATATACATATATATATATAGATACACACATATAACATAATTTATTTGATTTGGCTTTTTTTTCGGGGGGAAGGGCCTACGGGGAGATATTGTGAATCTGAAAACTGCAGCTCCTGATAAGATGTGAGTTTGAAAATTGATTTCCAAAAAGTCTTCATAAGCACTGAGGGTGGACACATTCTTGATTCTGATTTTCCAAAAGACAGTGACGCAAATAAGACATAATATTTGGCAACATTTTTGTACAAATCCATTTACGATAAACGCCCGAGTTAAGCCATTTTGTTGGTGAAGGAGCCAGACATGTTACAAAGGTGAACATCCATTCACATGAAAGAGTAAAGGTCATTCTCATAAAATAATGGTTTGCCAAGAGATACTTTGCCATCATTGTGTCATTATGTCGTCACAAATTGGACCTAGCATAAGTGGAAGAACTTTCATCTTGTAAGAATAGCAAAATGCAAATTTAATGCAGCTGAGATATTTACTCGTAGCACGGAGCCTATATTTATATCTAATATATAAAATGCAGAACAACAATGTAAAAATAAATACTTAAGGTATTCTCGCCAGTTAATAAAATCTATTTTTTCGACTACATAGATATACAGAATGTTTGACCTGAACAATTCTACGGTTGAATGAGTAAGACTAACACAAAACAGCAGAAAAGTAGATTGTTTTTATTATAAACATCATTACTCAGAAGATGATCCCTATTCATAACAATGTATGAATAGAAAAAAGATAATACATCACTACTACTACTACTACTACTACTACTACTACTACTACTCTACTCTCTCTCTCTCTCTCTCCTGTTTATATCTCTGTATACTACCGTATCGTATAAGAAAATTTTCGTCTTCATCAGATAGAATTATAAACTCTCTTTCTCTCTCTCTCTCCTGTTTACATCTCTGTATACCACCGTATCGTAATGAAAAATTTTTCGTGCTCATCAGATAGGATTGTTAATTTCTCTCTCTCTCTCCAAGACAAGTCTCATCAAAACCAGAGTCTAGAGCCGAGGGACCTGGAACATTTAGTATGGATGCCACGTCGCTTACTGGCATAGCTGCTCTGGCTGATTTGGGATTGCTGCATCTCTACTGCTTGCATGACTGGCCATGATCCGGCAGGGTGGACTGTTGAGGACGGACATTGTCTGTCCACACAGGACGGTTGGCGGTAGGCTCCCTGTTGAACGGAAGCGATCGGGCATGACAAGCATAGAGATGTGGAATCCTATGTCGGCTAGGATGAATGGCCGTGCTCATGCAGGGTGGGCAGTGTCTCATCCCCAATGATTGTGGCAGTGGTCACCTTGCATGAGTGCAGTCAGGCATTATGGGCAGATCAAGGTCCTTGTGTATGTGGTGTGATTACCATGTCGCTCACTGGATTAGCTGCTCTGGCTGATTTAGGATTGCTGCGTCTCTACTGCTTGGATGACTGGCCTTGCTCCGGCAGGGTCGACTGTTGAGGAAAGACATTGTATGTCCACAGAGGACGGTTGGCAGAAGGCTCCCTCTTGCACGGAAGCGAGGAAAGAAGAGCTTCAATTCGAAAGAAGATAAATTACAGCAAACGATAAGTGGGACCAAGACAAGTCTCATCAAAACCAGAGTCTAGAGCCGAGGGACCTGGAACATTTAGTATGGATGCCACGTCGCTTACTGGCATAGCTGCTCTGGCTGATTTGGGATTGCTGCATCTCTACTGCTTGCATGACTGGCCATGATCCGGCAGGGTGGACTGTTGAGGACGGACATTGTCTGTCCACACAGGACGGTTGGCGGTAGGCTCCCTGTTGAACGGAAGCGATCGGGCATGATGAGCATAGGGATGTGGAATCCTATGTCGGCTAGGATGAATGGCCGTGCTCATGCAGGGTGGGCAGTGTCTCATCCCCAATGCTTGTGGCAGTGGTCACCTTGCATGAGTGCTGTCAGGCATTATGGACAGACCAAAGTCCTTGTATTTGTACTGTAATTACCATGTCGCTCACTGGCGTAGCTGCTCTGGCTGATTTAGGATTGCTGTGTGTCTACTGCTTGCATGACCGGCCATGCTCCGGCCGCCAAGGATAAGTGGGACCAAGACAAAGACAGACATTGTATGTCCACACAAGACGGTTGGCAGTAGGCTCCCTGTTGCACGGAAGCGAGGAAAGAAGAGCTTCAATTCGAAAGAAGATAAATTACAGCAAACGATAAGTGGGACCAAGACAAGTCTCATCAAAACCAGAGTCTAGAGCCGAGGGACCTGGAACATTTAGTATGGATGCCATGTTGCTTACTGGCATAGCTGCTCTGGCTGATTTAGGATTGCTGCATCTCTACTGCTTGCATAACTGGCCACGATCCGGCAGCGTGGACTGTTGAGGACGGACATTGTCTGTCCACACAGGACGGTTGGCGGTAGGCTCCCTGTTGAACGGAAGCGATCGGGCATGACGAGCATAGAGATGTGGAATCCTATGTCGGCTAGGATGAATGGCCGTGCTCATGCAGGAAGGGCAGTGTCTCATCCCCAATGCTTGTGGCAGTGGTCACCTTGCATGAGTGCAGTCAGGCATTATGGGCAGACCAAGGTCCTCGTATATGTGCTGTGATTACCATGTCGCTCACTGGCGTAGCTGCTCTGGCTGATTTAGGATTGCTGTGTGTCTACTGCTTGCATGACCGGCCATGCTCCGGCAGCAAAGGATAAGTGGGACCAAGACAAGTCTCATCAAAACCAGAGTCTAGAGCCGAGGGACCTGGAACATTTAGTATGGATGCCACGTCGCTTACTGGCATAGCTGCTCTGGCTGATTTGGGATTGCTGCATCTCTACTGCTTGCATGGCTGGCCATGATCCGGCAGGGTGGACTGTTGAGGACGGACATTGTCTGTCCACACAGGACGGTTGGCGGTAGGCTCCCTGTTGAACGGAAGCGATCGGGCATGACGAGCATATAGATGTGGAATCCTATGTCGGCTAGGATGAATGGCCGTGCTCATGCAGGGTGAGCATTGTTTCATCTCCAATGCTTGTGGCAGTGGTCACCTTACATGAGTGCAGTCAGGCCTTATGGGCAGTCCAAGGTCCTCGTATATGTGCTGTGATTACCATGTCGCTCACTGGCGTAGCTGCTCTGGCTGATTTAGGATTGCTGTGTGTCTACTGCTTGCATGACCGGCCATGCTCCGGCAGCAAAGGATAAGTGGGACCAAGACAAGTCTCATCAAAACCAGAGTCTAGAGCCGAGGGACCTGGAACATTTAGTATGAATGCCACGTCGCTTACTGGCATAGTTGCTCTGGCTGATTTGGGATTGCTGCGTCTCTACTGCTTGCATGACTGGCCATGCTCCGGCAGGGTCGACTGTTGAGGACAGACATTGTCTGTCCACACAGGATGGTTGGCGGTAGGCTCCCTGTTGCACGGATGCGGTCGGGCATGATGAGCATAGAGATGTGGAATCCTATGTCGTCTAGGATGAATGGCCATGTTCTTGCAGGGTGGGCAGTGTCTCATCCCAAATGCTTCTGCCAGTGGTCACCTTGCATGAGTGCAGTTAGGCATTACGGGTAGTCCAAGGTCCTAGTATATGTTCTGTGATTACCATGTCGCTCACTGGCATAGCTGCTCTGGCTGTTTGGGATTGCTGCATCTCAACTGCTTGCATATGACTGGCCATGCTCCAGCTGGGTGGACAGTTGAGGACAGACATTGTTTGTCCACACAGGACAGTTGGCGGTAGGCGTCTTGTTGCATGGATGCCGTCGGGCATGACGAGCATAAAGATGTGGAATCCTATGTCGGCTAGGATGAATGGCTGTGCTCATGCTGGGTGGGCAGTGTCTCATCCTAAATACTTGTGCCAGTGGTCACCTTGCATGAGTGCAGTCAGGCATTATGGGCAGTCCAAGGTCCTCGTATAAGTGCTGTGATTACCATGTCACTCCCTGGCGTAGCTGCTCTGGCTGATTTGGGATTGCTGCGTCTCTACTGCTTGCATGACTGCCCATGCTCTGGGAGGGTCGACTTTTGAGGACAGACATTGTCTGTCCACACAGGACGGTTGGCGGTAGGCTCCCTGTTGCACGGATGCGGTCAGGCATGATGAGCATAGAGATGTGGAATCCTATGTCGTCTAGAATGAATGGCTGTGCTCATACAGGGTGGGCAGTGTCTCATCCCAAATGTTTGTGGCAGTGGTCACCTTCCACGAGTGCAGTCAGGCATTTTGGGCAGTCCAAGGTCCTCATATATGTGGTGTGATTAACATGTCGCTCACTGGAGTAGCTGCATTGGAGGATTTTGGCCTGCTGCATCTCTGCTGCTTGCATGACTGGCCATTCTCCGGCAGGGTGGACGGTTGGCGGTAGGCTCCCTGTTGCACAGATGCTGTCGGGCATGATGAGCATAGAGATGTGGAATCCTATGTCGGCTAGGATGAATGGCCATGCTCATGCAGGGTGGGCAGTGTCTCATCCCCAATGCTTGTGGCAGTGGTCCCCTTGCATGAGTGCAGTCAGGCATTATGGGCAGACCAAGGTCCTCGTATATGTGCTGTGATTACCATGTCGCTCACTGGCGTAGCTGCTCTGGCTGATTTAGGATTGCTGCGTCTCTACTGCTTGCATGACTGGCCATGCTCCGGCAGGGTCGACTGTTGAGGACAGACATTGTATGTCCACACAGGACGGTTGGCAGTAGGCTCCCTGTTGCACGGAAGCGAGGAAAGAAGAGCTTTAATTCCAAAGAAGATAAATTACAGCAAATGATAAGTGGGACCAAGACAAGTCTCATCAAACCCAGAGTCTAGAGTCGAGGGACCTGGAACATTTAGTATGGATGCCACGTCACTTACTGGCATAGCTGCTCTGGCTGATTTGTGATTGCTGCATCTCTACCGCTTGCATAACTGGCCATGATCCGGCAGGGTGGACTGTTGAGGACAGACATTGTCTGTCCACACAGGAAGGTTGGCGGTAGGCTCCCTGTTGAACGGAAGCGATCAGGCATGGCGAGCATAGAGATGTGGAATCCTATGTCGGCTAGGATGAATGGCCGTGCTCATGCAGGGTGGGCAGTGTCTCATCTCCAATGCTTGTGGCAGTGGTCACCTTGCATGATTTTAGTCAGGCATTATGGGCAGTCCAAGGTCCTCGTATATGTGGTGTGATTACCATGTCGCTCACTGGATTAGCTGCTCTGGCTGATTTGAGATTGCTGCGACTCTACTGCTTGCATGATTGGCCATGCTTGGCAGGGTGGACTGTTGAGGACAGACATTGTATGTCCACACAGGACGGTTGGCGTAGGCTCCCTGTTGCACGGATGCGGTCGGGCATGACGAGCATAGAGATGTGGAATCCTATGTCGTCTAGGATGAATGGCTATATTCATGCAGGGTGGGCAGTGTCTCATCCCAAATGCTTCTGCCAGTGGTCACCTTGCATGAGTGCAGTTAGGCATTACGGGTAGTCCAAGGTCCTAGTATATGTGCTGTGATCACCATGTCACTCACTGGATTAGCTGCTCTGGCTGATTTTGGATTGCTGCGTCTCTACTGCTTGCATGACTGGCCATGCTCCGGCAGGGTGGACAGTTGAGGACAGACATTGGCTGTCCACACAGGATGGTTGGCGGTAGGCATCCTGTTGCACGGATGCGGTCGGGCATGATGAGCATAAAGATGTGGAATCCTATGTCGGCTAGGATGAATGGCTGTGCTCATGCTGGGTGGGCAGTGTCTCATCCCAAATACTTGTGACAGTGGTCACCTTTCATGAGTGCAGTCAGGCTTTATGGGCAGTCCAAGGTCCTCGTATAAGTGCTTTGATTACCATGTCACTCCCTGGCGTAGCTGCTCTGGCTGAATTGGGATTGCTGCGTCTCTACTGCTTGCATGACTGCCCATGCTCCGGGAGGGTCGACTGTTGAGGAAAGACATTGTCTGTCCACACAGGACGGTTGGCGGTAGGCTCCCTGTTGCATGGATGCGGTCAGGCATGACGAGCATAGAGATGTGGAATCCCATGTCAGTTAGGATGAATGGCCGTGCTCATACAGGGTAGGCAGTGTCTCATCCCAAATGTTTGTGGCAGTGGTCACCTTGCACAAGTGCAGTCAGGCAATATTGGCAGTCCAAGGTCCTCGTATATGTTCTGTGATTACCATGTCGCCCACTGGATTCGCTGCTCTGGCTGATTTGGGATTGCTGCGTCTCTACTGCTTGCATGACTGGCCATGCTTGGCAGGGTGGACTGTTGAGGGCAGACATTGTCTGTCCACACAGGACGGTTGGCGATAGGCTCCCTGTTGCACGGATGCAGTCAGGTATGACGAGAATAGAGATGTGGAATCCTATGTCGGCGAGGATGAATGGCCGTGCTCAAGCAGGGTGGGTTGTGTCTCATCCCAAATGCTTGTGGCAGTGGTCACCTTGCACGAGTGCAGTCAGGTATTATGGGCAGTCCAAGATCCTCATATATGTGGTATGATTACCATGTCGCTCAGTGGCTTATCTGCTCCGGCTGATTTGGGATTGCTGCGTCTCTACTGCTTGCATGACTGCCCATGCTTTGGCAGGGTTGACTGTTGAGGACAGACATTGTCTGTCCACACAGGACGGTTGGCGGTAGGCTCCCTTTTGCACGGATGCTCTCGGGCATGACGAGTATAGAGATGTGGAATCCTATGTCGTCTAGAATGAATGGCTGTGCTCATACAGGGTGGGCAGTGTCTCATCCCAAATGTTTGTGGCAGCGGTCACCTTCCATGAGTGCAGTCAGGCATTATGGGCAGTCCAAGGTCCTCATATATGTGGTGATTAACATGTCGCTCACTGGAGTAGCTGCATTGGAGGATTTGGGCTTGCTGCGTCTCTGCTGCTTGCATGACTGGCCATGATCCGGCAGGGTGGACTGTTGAGGGCAGACATTGTCTGTCCACACAGGACGGTTGGCGGTAGGCTCCCTGTTGCACGGATGCGGTCGGGCATGACGAGCATAGAGATGTGGAATCTTATGTCGGCTAGGATGAATGGCCGTGCTCATGTAGGGTAGGCAGCATCTCATCCCAAGTGCTTGTGGCAGTGGTCACCTTGCATGAGTGCAGTCAGGCATTATGGGCAGTCCAAGGTCCTCATATATGTGATGTGATTACCATGTCGCTCACTGGAGTACTTGCTCTGGCTGATTTGGGATTGCTGTGTCTCTACTGCTTGCATGACTGGCAGTGCTTGTGCAGGGTGGACTGTTGAGGACAGAAATTGTCTGTCCACACAGGATGGTTGGCGGTTGGCGGATGCGATCGGGCATGACGAGTACAGAGATGTGGAACCCTTTGTCAGCTAGGATGAATGGCCGTGCTCATGCAGGGTAGGCAGCGTCTCATCCCAAGTGCTTGTGGCAGTGGTCACCTTGCACGAGTGCAGTCAGGCATTGTGGGCAGTCCAAGGTCCTCATATATGTGGTGTGTTACCATGTCGCTCACTGGAGTAGCTGCTCTGGCTGATTTGGGATTGCTTCATCTCTACTGCTTGCATGACTAGCAGTTCTCGTGCAGGATGGACTGTTGAGGACAGAAATTGTCTCTCCACACAGGACGGTTGGCGGTAGGCTTCCTGTTGCACGGATGCGATTGGGCATGACGAGCATAGAGATGTGGAATCCTAGATTGGCTAGGATGAATGGCCGTGCTCATGCAGGGTAGGCAGTGTCTCATCCCAAATTCTTGTGGCAGTGGTCACTTTGCATGAGTGCAGTCAGGCATTATGGGCAGTCCAAGGTCCTCATATATGTGGTGTGATTACCATGTCGCTCACTGCCGTAGCGGGGAAAGGGGAAGGGGGAGGTGTGGTGTAGGTAGGGGGAAGGGGGAAGGGTCGTGGAGGAAGACTGTAAGCTGGAAAAAAATACAGAAAAAATACGATAGCAATGGAGTAAGTTTCACTGATATCAATATTGATGAAACAGAATGAAT
The DNA here is from genome assembly GCF_015104395.2 of Macrobrachium nipponense. Taxonomy (NCBI): domain Eukaryota; kingdom Metazoa; phylum Arthropoda; class Malacostraca; order Decapoda; family Palaemonidae; genus Macrobrachium; species Macrobrachium nipponense. The sequence continues at coordinate 12,564,309 of NC_061091.1, read as the reverse complement.
TGCTTTTGTTAGAAACATGTCCATTGACATGACAGGTGCTAAATATCTTAATTATAATCTCAAGAATTACCCTTCGAGAATCTAGCCCAGGTGCCCCAGATAACTAAAAATAGTAGAGAAGACGACTGATATTCTTCTAAAAACTCACATACAATTTGTCATTACCCAGCTAACATAGTAAGAAAAATATAGCCATAATGTAACCAGCGTTCCCCGTTTCAACTGAGCTGTTTCAGGAATGAAACTGAAGTAAATACAAAGTCGGTCATAAGAAAAGGGAGGAGGGGGGTGTTAAGACAGTTTATTATAAGGACTTGATACATCTCCGTGGTTTTTTACTGACACTCGTCCAGCTGTTTGTATCTTGTGGTGCTCATTCCATAATCGGTCTTGTCACCAATTTTAAAGAAGGCTCCAACCCTCCCTTATTCATCCGGGCTTGAGAACGGCACTGATTAGGGCTAGTTTCCCCCTCTCCCCCCTCCCTCCATCCTGCCCCAATTTGTCGTACACAAATAACAGCCAAGTACAGAATTATTGAGACCATATGTACAGTCGGTCACATATATTAGTAAACACATTTCAGCCACAAGGGCTGGATGTGATCTGGTAACACTGGAACTGTGCCTCCAGACGTACGATGATACTCGCCCCGCCACACGTCTTCCCCCAACATTTTTCCCTCCACCATTCACTCCCACCCTTTCAAGCACACGTTTATAACTTCTGCTCCATCTCTCTAATTTCTCCTTTAAGGAAAATAATACAGCTGAATCTATTTTGTATGTTTATTTTCTCATCATGGAGGCGAGAAAACCCTTCTGTTCAACTTTAGTTGTAATAATATTATTACTTGCTGTTACCGACAGAAGAATCAACTCGGTTTTCATGACGCTCTCTTGTAATAATGGGATTTAGCTATCTACCAATAAAAGCCTTGTCTATCAAATAACAGCATACCTACTACTCTTTAACTGTAATATCAACAGCCGCATTCCAAATTCTTATTATTACAAAGACAACTAGCTTCAGATCGTGTTTGACCTTATGTAACTCAAATTAAGCATGAAGAAATAAAGAAGGCATAAGTTGAGGAGAGAAAGACCTCCATAGGTCTAGAAGACACTGAAGGAGGAGAAACAAAGAGACAGTTATAAGAGAGAAGACAACTGCAAGAAGGAGGCAGACGGAAAGGAGACACAGTGTAATAGAGCTGAGAGTGTGGCTGGTGTCACAAGGGGCACCATTACCCTCTTAAGTATAATGGGGGCATAGGTCTTGACTTGTCATAGGGGTTATTATGGGAGTCGATTCTTCCTTATGATTGGACGTTTGTTTGGTCACAACCGAAATTCATTGGATCAAATAATCGTACTTTTGTACATGATTTTAACTGCTCGGCGGACGTCTACAGTTATCGATGGCAAGCATGTGCGTTTTTGTTTGTTTGTGTTCGTTCTGCAGGTGTGAATTCCAACTTTAAGAATGTATCAAGAAATAATGAGATTATATCCATATATATATATATATATATATATATATATATATATATATATATATATATATATTGTCTATACAGATATATACATATATATACTATATATATATCTCTCTCTCCATCTATATATATCTTCTCTCTCTTTCCATTATAATAAATATATTATATTATATATATATAATATATATATATATATATATATATATATAATATATATATATATATATGTGTGTGTGTGTGTGTGTGTGTGTGTGTGTGTGTGTGTGTGTTATTTGACGTCCAAACCTGATATTAGTAACATTTTAACGTATACGTAATTAAGGGACAAATGTTACAGCACCCTATGATTAAGGATACACAATTGATTGAAAAATAACCATTTATTATAAAATGTGATATAATAAGATATGACCACGAACAAACTATTGCTTAGTCTCAATGAAAGCACATTACACTTCAACCAGCAACAATATCTTAGTTTTATTAAGATTTTCTGAACAAATTCATCTCGCTACCAAAAAAGTTTCCTCCCTTCTGTTACAGTATCAGTATTTAGTCCATCCACCATCGTTGGCGATGACCAATACCTTGAAATACTGGAAGACGTGATGGTCCCAATTGTTCGAGCCATGGCATTTCCCTACCCAGAGCGCATTCTGTTCATGCAAGTATGTAGAGTTTCATCTCGCAAATTGCAGTAATAGAGAAAACTCTGTTGTAGTGCTGGTTTCATTAACTTGTATTATTAACTTGTTCTATTTAAACAGAACTTGTTACAAAATGAGTTGTTGCGAGTCAGAAGAGAACATTTGAGCTCCATGAGAACGAATCAGTTGTATGGTTGTTGGTTCTTGAGGTATTCGCCATCTTCTGGCATCAAAGTTCAAGGGTGATTTTTCCTTGTTTTAAGAAACTACTCACGGCTTTTGTTTCCTTTTTGACTCGCAACGACTCAGCACTGAGTGTTGTAACAACAGAATATCTGACTTTCATTTGGTATTAATTTAGTAGGAAATGGTAATGCTGCTATTATTATTATTATTATATAAAGTAACAAAAGTCCACATTTATGTAAAATGTGTATTATAAATACATAAAAGACGGGAGCTTTCGTCTACTTGATCAGTAGATCTCATCAGCCGTACTGATTTTTGCTTTTCAAAAAATATACAAAAAAGTTACGAAGTACAGGCAGGACTCTGAAACCGTCTCCAAGGGAGATAACAACCAAAACAAACTACCTCAATCATGTTATTCCCTCGTTCAAATGTCTGGCCAAAAGACTAGCCGATCGTCGTGGTTGAACTACCTCTTCTGGAGACTCTTCCAGGGTCCTGCCTGTCCTGGGTACTTCGTTGTATATTTTTTGAAAAGGAAAAATCAGTACGGCTAATGAGGTCTACTGATCAAGTAGACGAAAGCTCCCGTCTTTTATGTATTTTTAATATACATTTTACATAAGTGTGGCCTTTTATTACTTCAAAGATATTCCAGTCACGTTATGGTGATTTATATATATATATATATATATATAATATATATATAATAATATATATATAGATAATAGATATATATATAGATAGAAATATATAATATAGCATATATTAAGATACATATATATATAGATACCTATATATATAAGATGTACATCTATCTAATTAATATATATCTATATATATCTATATATATATAAGTATATATAGATACCATATATATATATATATATATATCTATATATATATATATCTAAGAGTATATAATTATATATATATATATATTATATATTCTATCTAAATATATATATATATAGTATATATATCTATATATATATATATATATACAAGATTATATATATATATATATATACAGATATTATATTATAGATATATATACTATATATCCATATATAATATATATATATATATATATATACAAGATATATATATATATATACGGATAGATATATTTATTATATATATATATATAAGATATATATATATAACAGATATTATTATAAGATATATATATGATATATAATATATATTATATATATTATATATTTATATATATATATAGATATATAATCTAGACTGCAAACAAGCGAACATGGCGATCAGTAAACTAATAAAATCCGAATTACATATTATAATTACATTAAAACATTCAGAATATAATTGATAAAACATTTATTTAAAGAACAAGCAAATGGCTGGTGACAACCTACCCAGAAGGACGTTAAAAACATACTAGTCACGACGAGAAAAAGAGAGAGAGAGAGAGGAAAAAAAAAAAATAACAAACATACGGACAGAGAAAAACAGCTCAACAAGACCATCAGGCAATAAACAATTGTGTGGATGACGTTTGGGAGTTTAACGGTGGTACGGTCAATTTGATAATAATGGATTCCAGTATTGTTAATTCGTTTTCTATTAGTACCTGTCCTACTATTGAAAAATCTTTATTGTCTATATAGGTTTTACATATTTTTTAATGGTTTTTGACATTAGATTGTTCAGGGCTAGACAATCTGCTCCCAGTTCTGAAGCTGACCCCTCTGTGAGCATCAATGCTGGAATCCATTATTATCAAATTGACCGTACCACCGTTAAACTCCCAAACGTCATCCACACAATTGTTTATTGCCTGATGGTCTTGTTGAGCTGTTTTTCTCTGTCCGTATGTTTGTTATTGTTTCTCTCTCTTCTCTCTCCTCTCTCTCTCTCTCTCTCTCGTCGTAACTCTATACGACTAGTATGTTTTTAACTTCCTTCTGGGTAGGTTGTCACCAGCCATTTGCTTGTTCTTTAAGTAAATGTTTTATCAATTATATTCTGAATGTTTTAATGTAATTATAATATGTAATTCGGATTTTATTAGTTTACTGATCGCCATGTTCGCTTGTTTGCAGCCTAGAAAATGCAACTATGTGGAGTTGTGAAACGTCGGCATATATTTTAATAAAATGCATATGGATAGTGCCTTTCCCTGACCCGCCTTGGATTGTTCTTCGAGCGCTGTTGCTCCGGAAATTGGAGTTATCATCGGGAGTCTACAGACAGTTCAGCTGGCGCCATGGCATTGTTTAGAATTTTCTTCGCCTTACTCTTCCTACTGAAACTTCGTGCTGGTGGACTGAACCATTTTCATGAGTTGATTCGGACTAGATATGGAACACTTCTCCTCGCCAAGTGCCGTTCATTGGAGAAATTTACCAAGAAACGGGAAAAAGCCAAATTAGATTTTCTTTATATGTAAATGGCGTTTGAAGCAAGACCACCGAGATAGACCATAGGATAGAAGGCCTGTTCGCTGTGACGTCATGACTCTCCGACCGAGGCGAGTGACTGACTGTGTCTGTGAGTCTGTGACTGGCGAGTGGCGAGTCTGGCGACTCAGTCACTCACTCCCGAGTCCCGAGTCAAGAAGTACCATGCATACTCAAGAGGGGGAGGAGGACAATAAATGTCAATGTCCAAATTTTGAGCCAAATGAAACTATGATTAAAGCACTCCAATGGTGACAATCCAGTTCATTTTTGATCATGTTGAATGAACAACAAATCTCTTTATTTCTCTTTATTTTGCTCATTTTAATTTTGTTAAATGTCATACAACTAGTATTTAATTTTGCAAAAAATATACGGCTTTATTTTCTGTATTTTTGAATAAAAATTATAAATTTTTCGTTATACTCTTCTACAAAAGCTTAGTTGATTGATTTCGATCCCCGCCCCCCTAATTTATTTCTTCAGAATATCATATCAATAGGTTTTAGTACCAATTTAATGATGGCTAAGTTACTATAATTGGGCTACTTTTGAAGCTACTGCCGCGACTTTTGAGGCTTTTCACCGCGGTTTGGATGTCTAAGTTATTTGGCAACCCTGCTCCCCACTCTCGATCTTCCTTCCTTTAACATCACTTGGACACGAGGTGTTTCCGTGGTTTCATTGTTTTATTTATGAACTGGAACATAAAACTTATATGGCATCATGAGGTAGCGAGCCATGGATACATCTAGTGTCCTTTTTTTGGACGAACTTACTGTGGTAAGCAGATAAACTCTGGTATATATTCACTGCACAAGGTAGGCTATTACCTAGTATTTGACTTTTCTCTCTCGATGACTTTCGACTACTGCAATATAAATACAATCTGCATTCTAGGTAGGAGTTGTGAGCAAAATGTTAGGTCAGGTGCAATATAAAGAAAGACTGGTTTAGCCTACTACATTGAATTTTAGTAGGAATTCTTGTCAACCAATGCTTAACAGAGTCGAAGAGGTAGGTAGCTAGGTATATAAGCTAGCCTAAGTCAAAGAACTCCCAGTGCAGACAAGCACCTCAGCGGTGTGGTTGGTATGGTATTAGCGTCTCACCTCGGTGGTCGCGGGTTCGATTCTCGGCCATTCCATTGAGGAGTGAGAGATGTGTATTTCTGGTGATAGAAGTTCACTCTCGACGTGGTTCGGAAGTCACGTAAAGCCGTTGGTCCCGTTGCTGAATAACCAATGGTTCCATGCAACGTAAAAGCTCCATACAAACAAATCCCAGTGCAGCCTACCTATACCCAGCAGTATTCAGGTAAGGCAAACAGCATATAAAAAGTTATCAACAAGCAAAGAAAGGGCAAACACATCAAACAAGTAAACCTAAGAAGAGTAAACTTACGTACTGCAGGTGCGTAGAAACCCAAGAATGCTGTAGCCTACTAAATACTAGGCTATAGCTACTATACCCACCTATGTGGTAAAGAGCATTATTGCAATGATTGTGACAAGGGCCTGTGTCAGGTAAGAAGGTTGCAAACATGACACCTGACTCTGTGATAAAAGCTTCAGACAAGGTACTCAAGAGTTACATTAGCGCAGACATATAGCCTAAGTTATAGGTTCATCACAACTTAGTTACAGTATACCTAGTGGTGGAGAAATAGGCAAGTTTCCACTGACAATAGTCAAAGGCATGGGACAAACCTTTTGGACCTATATGAATTAAGGTGAAAAAAGGTCGACTGACATAGGTAGTATTCTAAGGGTTACAGGTTCAAAACAGGAGCCTAACCTATTTTCATTGCATTACTAGGTTTCAGTGCTCATATATAGACACACTAAAATATTAAAAGATCATCTTTGCTCTTTCACAGGTAAAACTTTGTACAGATTAATGAAATACCATACTTGTGCCACAATGCCCTACCTACAGTTTAGCCTAACTGTACAGCACCTGCATTTTTCATGTCACTGAATTACGTCACTTAGGATATCTCAAGATTCCTACAGAGGTTCATGATACAAATATCATTAAGCAGATATTCAGTACGTAACACCAGAGAGCTGATACTGCTGAATGTATTTCTAACACTGCTATATATATTTTGCATTGCTGTTTTAAAACTAGTTATTTTGTTTTTGGCAATAATTTTAGCTCTAGTTAATGACTGAATAAATTTGATTATTCATCAGAGCTGGTAATATTGTGTTTTTGTTATAACTATAGTTGTTCCCCTCAGAGTTCCTGTACCATCAGGAGGGTGTTTTTTCAAACAGGTCAAATTTTTTTATGTACATTAAGAGTAAATGTAAATCATTACTACCCAATTTTCATTATAAAGGCAAAAATATTGTTGGTTCAGCCTTTGGCTATAGTGAAGCTGCAACAGGTGCATTTTACTTTTATGTAGAATATGTAAAGTCTAAATTCAAGTAAGTTCTACAAATTCCCAAATAAAGCATAAAAGCTGATGTTCTGCACTAAAAGCTGATGTTCTGCACTGCACACTGAAGAAAGTAATTATAGGCTTAGAAAAAAATAATTTGTTCCGATACGTAATACAAACCATCGGTCCTTTAACAATAGGAAGTAGCTAGTGGCAGCTGGAACGGTCGTAAGCTTCGAACAAGGGGAGAACGGTAGTTAACTGCTTGTCCGATCGTGCGCGCGCCGCGTGACTGGGAGGTAAACAAGTCACTTTTGCTTTCGGCTGCGGGTGTGAAGGATGTGTTCGTCATCGCTCTCTGCCCGCTTCATCGTCGTATGCTTTGTTTATATTGTGTTTTCTACTAATGGTTTGTTTGACTTGAAAATGAAACTGTAAGTACACTGTTTTCACTTTCATTACTTAATTATGAACCAACATGGAGCTATCGCCGTAGATGCGGCGATTTCCTCTCTTTTCATGAATTGAACACTTGAATTATGTCTCGGTGCCGAGGGCGGGTGCGCTCGCGCCAAGTCATGTATTTTGGGCGAAAGTGTGTAATTGAAAAATGTAAGTACTTTTTTCATTATATTTTTGCCCTGTGCTTCTTCGTACCGAGAGCGTGATGCGCTCGGCGACGAGCCTTTTATTTGGTATGATAAAATGCAATGAAGTGGATTCCGCAATTGCAGTATTCTTTTCATTTTCATTTATTTATTTGCATAAAATTTAATTTGGATCAATTTTCGCTCTTACCCGGGAATTGATCCTTACGATTATTTTCTGTGAAGTGAAATTGCAAGTGCAGTATTCTGTTTCAATTTTCATATATTTTATGATAGCATCATATTATTTGGATCAAGTTTCCGCTCTTACCCGGGAATTGATCTTTGTTCCGATACTATACAAACCCTCGGTCCTTTAACAATAGGAATAGCTAAGCGGCAGCTGGAACGGTCGTAAGCTCGAACAAGGGGAGAACGGTAGTTAACTGCTTGTCCGATCGTCGCGCGCCGCGCGACTGGGAGGTAAACAAATCACTTTGCTTTCGGCCGTGTGTGGGAAGGACGTGTTCGTCATCGCTCTGCCCGCTTTGTCGTTTGCTTTGAGTTTGAGTATTTGCCTCTCTTTCTGTATAAATCAGGAGTGACTGTAAGTACTTTTACAATTCTTATGATCTTGCAATGATGTGAATTGGAAGAAATGGAGATATCGCCGCGCCCTCAGTCGCCCGTAGATTGTGTCCGGGCTGGAGGGGCGTTAGATGTGGAGGTTTTAGGTCATTTGTTGACGTGGACCCCCACTAGGATTTGTACTCGTTGTCGGGGGCGAGAGTGCTCCGCAACGACCCTGTGTCACATGTATGAATTGGTCCGAGGCGCAGTGGGTGCTGTACGAGAGCAGGAAGAGACTTAGGCCGCCCAAGAATCATCGGAAAGTCCAGTGACTCCTTGGTAACGGACACTTCGTCCTCTTTCCTGCCCCCCGGCCAGCCCCCACGTTTCGCGCCTCCCCCTGCGGGGGGGGTAGCGGAGTCCTTTTCCTCTCTCGATCCGTCGAGTGTGGATGAGGGCGCCCGCTACCCGGACGTACAGCTGTACTCGGGGGTCTTCCGTCCGCTCTGGGGGGGGGTGTTTCTCCCCCCAGGCGCGAGGAAGCCCCTCCACCTAACCCAGACTGTTGCTTCCGCAGGTGTGCCATCAGCGAAGGACGACTTGGGACAGGTGTGGGAGTCGCTGGGACTGCAGGGAGTGCCCAGCATCCAGGGGTTGCTTCAACGGTGGCGGGGTCGGCAGTGTCACTCATGGTGCGGTGACCACTACTACTACCACAGTTACGACACCAGCATATGAGATGCCACCGCATCTGGTGTATACGCCCCGCCCCATATAATGTCGGTGACACCCACGGCGGCTATACAAAAACCCATTGCTGCCGGTGCCAAAGAGGACGGTGCCACCACCACCTGGATTCTTTGCTTTGCCGACCCGGACTTCCGCTGCCCAAAGAGTACCCCCCTGGACCTGCCGCCAGTGCCACGGATGACTGTGACTGCCGACAGGACGCCTGGCTCTCCCGTGGTACTGCCGTGCCTGCCGTACCTGTTGCCGTTCCAGCTACTCTTTCCTTTTCAGATCGGCATTCTCTTTCAGATGTTCCTGCCGTCCTGCTGTTCCCGGACCTGTTCCTGTTGTTCCTGCTGCTGGTGGTGCTGTCACAGTCTCAGGTCTTTCCGGACAGGTGCAGTCGGGCCCTGTGCTTCGGCAAACTGCCCCGGCTCCCTCCTGGATGGAAGACCTGACTCTGTTCTGCGGAGCCTGGCGAAGAAGAAGAGGAGAGGAAGAAGGTGTCGTCGTCGTCTTCATCGTCTTCTTCGTCGTCTGCTGCCTCTCCTTCCCCTTCGACTTCTAAGCTAAACAGCCGAAGAAGAAGAAGGGTGCCTCCTCCCCCCCTAAGAAGACTCCTTCGGGATCTTCTAAGGGCCCGGCTCGCACAGGCGAGCTGGGGAGCTCTTCTGCTGGTCCTCCTGTTCCTTCGGGAACGGGGCCCGTCGCTTCTTCTGCAAAGAAGAAGTCGACGGGGACCAGAGGTGCACCAGCCTCGGCTGGTGCGTCCTCACCTGGTGCTAGCGGTTCTGCCGCTAAACCAGGTTCCGTCTCGGCCGCTTCTCGTTCGCGAGAAGCACCGAGTGGACGCTCTTCCAAGAGGACCGTCTCAGCCAAAGTTTTGACGCCCGAGCTCGCTCGCCGTCAAGTCAGCGGCGCGGAGCAGAAGACTGGCGAGAGTCGTACACACGACTCTCGCCAGGCCAGTGGACGCTCTCGCAGCGATCAACTGGCTGCTCGGGCTGACGTGACGGTCGCTGACCGGCCACGGGTTTGAGGCGAGGAAGGAGTCCCCACGGCCCGCCGGTACCAGCCACGGCTGGTACCAGCGGTTTTGACGCGCCGAGAGGACGCTGGCCGGTCTCGACGTGACAGAGAGCCTAGCAGGTCACCCGTCCGCTGCTCCCGATGGGACCGGGCGGAGACGGTGACCAGCGGCAGCTCGCCTGACGCTAGAGATCGGTCTCGACGTTCTCAGCCGAGCCAATCGCCCAAGGGCGAGCGGCAAGGCTAGGCCTGCTGCTCGACCGTCACCGCGGGTTTGACGATCACAGCAGCCCTCCACGCACGCTGGTCCCTGCCAGCGAGCGAGGGGGGAGCGCAGTCTGTCTGCCTCTCCCGTACCTTCAACCTCCTCGGGGCTATACCGGGAGGAGCGAGGTACCGAGGAGCGATCACGAGAGGTGCGCCGCTCGTGACCCAGCTATGACGCCGTACGGCTCAGGCACGGTCTTAGGACCGACCAGAACGTACGCGCAAGTAGTTGGAGGCGACCGTCAGGGGTCTGTCGCTGTTCCTCCTTCTGAAGGAGGAGTATCGAGGGATATGCTCTTGCTGGAGGGACTGGACGGTCCTACTCCACAAGCGCTAACGCCCTGAGATACAGAGGAGGGACTTTCGCGGAGTCATTAAGCTGATGCGTACTGCATAAAGTGACCTTGCGGAAGGATCGTCGCTA
>NC_061091.1:12503268-12553045 GCF_015104395.2 Macrobrachium nipponense | reverse complement strand
CGATGCGAAGAGATGCTGCCTTGTCGCAAGAACTTCTCCGTGGCGCAAGTACTGAAGAAGGCAGGGGTCTGGTCCAAACCAGACCACATGCCCTTCCTTCTACCTTCGGGATATTGCCCACAGGTCCTTGGATCTTTTTCCTTGGGACCGTGGTGGCTGCTCAAACACGTTGTGTAGCGAACCCAGACCCTCGCAGGCTGAACAGCATCGAGTCCTGGTGTGACCGTAAGAATGGGATGAGTGAATGAGAGTGTGACTGGCTCCTCTTCCATCTTTTTCTTCCCCTCTACCTGTGGTTAGAGGGACCACGGTCGTCACTCTGCTGGATAAGGACAAGATGCAGGTGAGCTACTCAACAGAGCCCCATCCTATCCCTTTCACTAGGGATAGGAGCGTATATCCACCACTTCCTCCAACAAGGGGGAGGAAGTGGATGCCAGCTTGAGACAACCCATACTTTATGTTGCCTCTTGCAAACAGGAACAAGTTCTTGCTTGCTGGTACGAAGAGATACGCTTGCCTCTCTCTTAGTACTCGGCCCAGAGGTCTGACCATTGATCCTGCGGTGCACAACCCGATCAATCGGACAGAGGCTTGGATCCCTCCCTCGCTCTTACGACCAGGGAGAACATTCCAGGGATGGACGAACACGCCAGTCTGTTCATCAAAAGACTCAGATTCCTCCCACCAAGAAGTGAGTTTCCTTTCCTATTGTTAACTGGACCGATGGTTTGTATTACGTATCGAACAAATGAACAATTTGTCGAAAATTGCATTTTTCCTAACTATACAAACCTGAGGTCCTTTTACATATAGTCCCTCCTCATGCCACCCCTCACTCTGCGTATTTTGCATGGGCCAAAACAAAAGTGATTTGTTTACCTCCCAGTCGCGCGACTGTCGGACAAGCAGTTAACTACCGTTCTCCCCTTGTTCGAAGCTTACGACCGTTCCAGCTGCCGCTAGCTACTTCCTATTGTTAAAGGACCTCAGGTTTGTATAGTTAGGAAAAATGCAATTTTCGACAAATTGTCATTTCAAAAAGGTTCAAGATTGGATGGAGTCAAGAAAAGCGCAGGGAAAGTCTTCTTTTGCCCAGCCTCCTTCAAGACTATGCGGCAAGGCAGGCATTTGGTACGATACAGGCGAAGATGTCGGTTTAAGAGCTCCCGCATCTGCGCAAGGTGATTTTTCCAGTCTAGTCGACGCACCAAGGAGGTCTCTCCTTTCGTCAGCAAAAGTAGCGTGGACTCCTGCTGAAATGGACCACCATCTTAAAGGCCTTTTTCGGACAATAGAAGTGTTCAATTTCTTGGACTGATGCTTGGGACTGCTAGACACAAAGGCTTGTAGTCAAGATTCAATTAGCCTGGGGGAGCTATCCAGCGTTCTTGCGTGTATGGTTAAGGCCGTCAGAGATGGTTCAGAGGAATTGGCTTTGCATTTTTGTGCAGGGCTCTTAAAAAAGAGAGCTCTCTACTGCAAATTCACTGCGAAGTCAGTATCTCCAGCACAGAGGGCAGATTTTGCTTTTCTTTTCGCCCCCTCTCTCGAACCATCTCTTTCCCCAGGCTATGATTAAAGATGTAGCCGGCAGTCTGCAAGAAAAAGCTACTCAGGACCTCTTAGCGCAATCTTCTAGACGTCCTGTAGTTCCTTCGACTTCTGCAAGAACACAGTTTTCCAAGAAAATAAAGCCCTTTCGAGGTGGGGCTTTCTCGAGACCTCCTCTTCGAGGAAGAGGCCTTTCCAGAGGTAGAGCCCCGTGTAAACCGACAGGTAGGAAATGAGAATGTAGTCCTTCAGACACCAGTAGGAGCCAGGCTTCAGTTATTTGCAAAAGCCTGGAGAAAGATAGAGGCGGACACCTGGTGGCTCAATGTCATCAAGCGAAGATACAAAATACCATTCCTGAAGCCGCCTCCGCTGTGCACGACGCCCAGGGATCTATCACCTTCGTACCAGCTGGAAAAACAACAGATCTTGTTCGATCTGCTCGAACAAATGCTCGAGAAGAAGGCAATAGAACAGGTAGACGACCTTCAATCCCCGGGTTTCTACAACAGGTTATTCCTGGTACCGAAACAGTCGGGAGGTTGGAGGCCAGTTTTAGATGTGAGCAGTCTAAATCTTTTTATAGAGAGACAGAGGTTCAAGATGGAGACACCTCAGTCAGTGCTTGGGGCCTTAAGACAAGGCGATTGGATGGTGTCATTAGACATTCAAGACGCATATTTCCACGTCCCGGTTCATCCCCAATCGAGGAAGTATCTGCGTTTTGTCATGAAGGGAAGAGTTTTCCAATTCAGAGCTCTTTGCTTCGGATTGAGTACGGCACCAATGATCTTCACAATTTTAATGAAGAATGTGGCGAGGTGGCTTCATCTTGCAAACGTCAGGATCTCTCTATATCTAGACGACTGGCTCATTCAAGCATCATCGAAAGAAAAGTGTCTGAAGGACCTTCAATCAACCTTAACTCTAGCGAAGTCCCTGGGACTTCTGGTGAATTTCGAAAAGTCACAACTGATCCCCACACAGTCCATCGTGTATCTGGGGATTCAGATGGATTCAGTGGCTTTTCGAGCTTTTCCATCCCAGGGACGTCAACAACAATGATTAGACAAAATATCAGTCTTCTTAAGGAAAGAATCATGCTCGGTGAGGGAATGGATGAGTCTGCTGGGGACCATTTCCTCGCTGGAGAAGTTTGTTTCCTTGGGGAGACTACATCTCAGACCTCTCCAGTTTTTCCTGAAGGAGAATTGCAAGGACAAAGAAAATTTAGATGCAATTTTAAGAATTCCGAGAGAAGTAAAGGATCACCTAAAGTGGTGGTTCGATCCTTTAAAACTTTCGGAAGGAGTATCCCTCAAACTTCAGAGCCCCGACCTAGTGTTGTTCTCTGACGCATCCACCATGGGGTGGGAGCATACCCACTAGGGGGGGGAAGAAGTCAGGCACCTGGAGAGGGAACAGGTGTACTGGCACATAAATCTCAAAGAACTATCGGCCATATACTTGGCTCTACAATTTTTCGAAGACAAAGTCTCACACAAGATAGTTCAGATAAATTCGGACAACACCACAGCTCTGGCATACATCAAAAAACAAGGAGGAACTCACTCTCGATCATTGTTCAACCTAGCGAGAGAGATCTTGTTGTGGGCGAAAACGCAAAACGTAACAATTCTGACGAGATTCGTTGCAGGCGTGGAGAACGTCCGTGCGGATCTCCTCAGTCGGCAAGGTCAACTGCTGCCGACCGAGTGGATTCTACATCAGGAGGTGTGCCAAGAGCTGTGGAAGTTGTGGGGACGTCCTCTAGTAGACGTCTTTGCGACATCAAGAACAAAGAGGCTTCCGCTGTACTGCTTCCCGGTGCTCGACCCGGGAGCAATAGCAATAGATGCCCTTCTCTGGGACTGGACAGGGATGGATCTGTACGCCTTTCCCCTGTTCAAGATCCTGGGAGAAGTGATGAGAAAATTTGCGACTTCAGAAGGGACGAGAATGACGTTAATCGCCCCTTACTGGCCGACAAAAGAATGGTTCACAGAGGTCATGTCCTTCGTAGTAGACTTCCTGAGGACACTGCCTTCGAGGACAGATCTACTCAAACAGCCCCACTTCGAGAGGTACCACAAAAACCTCCCCGCTCTGAGTCTGACTGCATTCAGACTATCAAAAAGTTGGCGAGACTGAGAGGTTTTTCAAGACCTGTGGCAAGAGCTATTGCCAATGCAAGAAGGGCTTCCACTCTTGCAGTGTACCAATCAAAGTGGGCTACGTTTAGGAGTTGGTAAAGAAGGAAGGGCATTTCCTCTACCACGACCTCTGTGAGCCGAGCCAAAAAGCGGACTTTTTATTTTACCTGAAGAACGACTTGAAGCTTGCGGTCTCGACAATCAAAGGCTACAGAAGTGTGTTATCTGTAGTCTTTAGACATAGAGGAATTGACTTGGCAAATGACAAAGATATTCACGATCTATTAAGCTCTTTCGAGACTACAAAGATTCCTCAACCTAAATTACCGTCTTGGAATTTGGACGTAGTCCTTAAATTCCTAATGTCCAGTCGGTTTGAACCGCTTCAAAATGCATCGTTAAGAGATCTTACTAAGAAAACTGTTTTCCTAACCGCTCTGGCGACGGCGAAGAGGGTTAGCGAAATTCAAGCTTTTAGCAAGCATATTGGATTTAAGGGGCTTAATGGAGTCTGCTCATTAAGCCCGACATTTCTAGCTAAAAATGAGAATCCTTCCAACCCTTGGCCCAAAAGTTTTGAGATTAAGGGTATGGTGGAAATCATTGGACGAGAGCCAGAGAGAGTCCTGTGTCCTGTCAGGGCTCTAAAGATTTATTTGCGGAAAACGAAGGAATGTCGAGGTCCTTCTAACAACTTATGGTGTTCGGTCAAGAGACCAGAGTTACCTATGTCGAAGAATGCTCTGGCATTCTTCTTGAGGGACACCATTAGACAGGCGCATTCATCTTGCAAAGCAGTGATATTAAGCTGTTGAAAATGAATGCCCACGAAGTGAGGGCTATATCTACCTTGGTAGCCTTCCAAAAGAATATGGCACTCAATGACATTCTGAGTGCCACTTTTTGGTGCAGCAACTCTGTGTTCGCTTCACACTACCTGCGGGATGTGAAGACGACAAACGAGAACTGTTATGCGCTTGGACCATACGTCGCCACAGACACTTTGTTGGGGGCAGGAAGTAGCACTCATCCTACCCTGTAGAAAATGGGTAGGTGAGCTTTTTAAAGGTTTATATTGATTTATGGTTGTAAGGTCGTCCGCCTGAGCCGGACTTCCTTTCCTTTAGCCTAAGTAATGTGGGAATTAAATTTGTTAGGCTGGTCAGGTGGTGGTTTTTTGCTTCGTTGACCTCATAGTATGGTCAAAATGGTCTAATCACATTGTGGTCACGCTCCCGTTGACAGATCATCTAGAACTCACCTTGCTGGAGACTAGTAAAGCAATAGCAGACTTGGGTAACAGTAATCACGAAGTCAACTATGCTAAAGGTAAGAAACCAAGATGTCAATCATCTGCATGTAATGTGTTTCCAAAATCCTTTTCTGTCTCTCCCTACCTCCAAAGGTGGGATTCAGCTATATATATATCTGCTGGGTAAGTTTCATGAACAAAATGATATTGTTAAGATACAATAAAGTTTGTTCATACTTACCTGGCAGATATATATAATCAAAGTACCTGCCCACCTCCCCTCAGGAGACAGTGGGAATAGAAAATCTGATAGAAAATGGGAATGGTTCCTGACTCCCGCCTCCCAGCGGCGGGAATGGGTACTAACCACCTGGCCGACCACTGCGTGTGCCGGGAGTTTTGAAATTCTGTCGGACTTCTGAGAAATACAGCTATATATATATCTGCCAGGTAAGTATAAACAAACTTTATTGTATCTTAACAATATCATTTTTAAAGTAATATGTTAAACAATAGTGTTTGAATAGATGGCTAGCCAAAAATCTTATCTGTCAAAGAGCTGGCCTACACATGGTAGAGGTTAATTAAAAAAAAAAAAATTTTTTTTGTCCTTTGTATTTTCTACAAATATGTGCAAACACACGGTGAAGTATCTACATAGATTCAATATTTCAACTGTAATAGGTTTAAAAATTATGACAATTCAAAATATATTTGTAGGAACATCACATTTCTCAACATGTAGATCTTTTAAAATAATAAATAGCTTAGGTTGCAACAACTGGTTAATGATTTGTTTTGACCATCTTTTAAGAAGTATTCCCATCACAGTTGTTATTTCTAATTGATAACAAAATTTAATAGGCAATGAAGCACTCTTGAATTAATGTTCTTATTTTCAAGTACTGTATAATATTGATTTCACCAGGCAACAACAAGATACAGTTTAAACAGAATAACAATTCTGTGATGCCAGCACTTCAAAAAAATGCTTAATTGAAGGTTGTGGAATGTGGATTGGTATTCCTGATAATGGAATGAATAAAACTTACATAACATATTTGGAGAATTAGATATAATACTAGCTTTAATTAAATAACCTGGTGAGTTTGCACAGACCTACAACTTGGCACGTCTTGTAAAAATTAGATATGCTAGGCTCTCTATTTCTATCATACAGTATGTACATAGACACTCCTGGAAGACAAGTGGGCCCCCTTTCGTTTATGTACACATATATATATGTATATACTACACAATATATTTACAAACATATAAACACATGCCCCTATTTGTATGTACTGAGTTTTAATGTAGATATACAATATTAGTTTGTATACATATACATTTTTTGTTTGCATGTATGGGTTTGTAAAAACCTCAGTGTACAGCACTTCACTTTCTTATAAAAATATATACATGTTTACTGTATATGTATAAGTATAGACTAAAATGTATGTTTGCATACATGTATTTATTGTATGCACACACACCCAGTATATACAGACATACACGTATTTGTGTATGAATGTATATATACAGTATATGTATATACATTTTTACTCTCTCAATTTAAGCAAATTTGTGCAATATATACTCTATACATTTTATAGTGTCTGCATGCATATATATGTACTGTACATATATTCAGTTTCATATATACATGTAAATATTTCATTTCCACACAACTTGTGGACTGAAGTGCCAGTGTCATTTAAAGTTATCCCATTGAAGTTCTGTTATTGCATACACAGTGTGGCATGCTGTTACATTTATGATGAGCTATAAAATAGTCATTGCATACTAAAAATCTTATCTCAACATTAAATTTTCCATAATCTGACCTTTGGCAAAAATGAACCAAGTTTTGAATGTACAGTTTGAAAGTTAAAACAAATAACAGGAGTTTACAGTTATACTTCAAGCAAGCTAAAAAAAAAAAAAGTAAAAATGTGGCAACATTGTTGCGGACTGTCATGTTCTCCAAACATATGTCTTGTAAAAAGAAAAAAGAAAAAAAGTCAAAATTTCTCTGGCCACACAAATAAGAATATAGTTGTAATTTAGACTAAATTTCATTTTTTAACTAAGGTTAAGTCCAACATTCAGTTATCAAGGAAAAATCTTAGTACATTACAGAATGAACAGAGATAACAAAGTTCATCAATACATAACTGAAGGATACATAACATGGAATTTATTGTAATGTTACATTCAACCCCTCCCTGTAGACTGAAGACATTTCAGGGTGCGTATACTCTTAAGAACATTCGAATTTAAACCTTCAATATTTTATTGCAAATTTAATGTCCATCTTCAAAATTCCTCTTCACAAATATATTACTGACATACTTAATATGAGGAACTTCAGTCTATAACAGTGGTACAATGATGGCTAAATCAGAATTAAGGTATCCTAAGACAAATACCTTTTTTCCTAAGCTAACAAAAACATTTTGATTTGATGAATAGTTCATGTGACAGTTACAACAAATTATACTTGGTAGTATTTCATTTGTATCTAATAGCATTAACTGTGTCCCCACATTGTCCATGAATGTAGTTATTATATATAACTTACAAACTACAAACTTAATATAAATATGGATGGAATATCATGACTCTCACATTAAAAATTATTTCTGGTAAACACGCTCTTCATACTGATGACCTCCCACTCTTACTTGAAAACTCTATGATGGGTAACTTTATGGACAAACAATTATGTAATGGTTACATTTTGGATAACAAGTACCGTATGTTACATGTAAGAATACCACAAAAATAAAAAATTGGTCAGAGAATTTCCCTTGTTAAACTTTCATAGTTGTGGGATGAAATTTAGTATGTATTCATGTAACATATACAATTGGGTATTTACAAAATCTGAATAGGAAACACCATTGGTTATTTGGTTAGTACATAATAACAGTACGTATTAATATTCTCAGGTGTAAGTAGATAAACCTGTCAACTCCCCTAGTGAATGACAAAGGCAAGCATCTATGATACAAAGTGAATGTAGCCAAGATATTTCCAAAAATGTTAAGTCTCACAGACTGCATGTAAGTCAAATGTTTAAAGAAAAATCATTAATTTTTGTGTTCTCTAAAGCAGATGCAGCTTCAGCTGCATTTGCTGTTGGAAAATTTGAGGTAATGAAACCATTCATTACGTCAGCAGAAGGTAAATATTGATATTGAATAATCTTAGAAACTTATCATGTATGTTGATTTTTATTGGAGTTAAGTATTACTGTTTTGCCAAGTTTACTGTTCTCTTACAGAATAAGAAAAATTATAGATTAATATGGAGAGTGATTTTCTGTCCTGTAGCATTTTCACATTGTGTAGTATGTAATGAATAATGCACAGAGAAGCTTTTAAAGTTGTTAATTATGGTATTAGTGTTTTTGAAATATGAGAAGTTTGATCAGACATAATTTGCATAAAGACAAAAGAGAATGTTTTTGTGTGTAGTTTCATTGTAAAATTGTCTATATGTAGTCTGGTGAGCAGTACTTACACATACTGGATATTAATTGAGAATGAAATGAATAGTTACAATGAGATAGTTTAACTTTGAACATATTAAGTACTTAATACAGTATCTGATAGTATATGCTCATGCACATTGAATATACTGTGAGACTTGGAAAAACAGCAGTTATAATACACAAAACTCTGTGCCTAGATGTGTTGTCTTTATGATTACCTTGGGGTTTTTGTAAGCTAACATTTCTTTCCTGACAATTCTGCCTCACATTTCTAGGCCATCACATACAAATATCACTCATGTCAGACATACACAGTCATCAGACAATATGCCATTCAAACATTTATATACAGCGAAAAAAAAAAGTTTGCATACTTCTATACAAGGTTATTCCTTTATTCTGAAACTTCAGTAAAATGTGCTTCTGAAGAGATGTGAGTATGGTTAGATCAAGGCATACTCAAGGTAATACAAAACGATCATATTCCAGGATCCCCTTTCCACTTCAGATTTCTTAATGTCAACTGGATTTTGGATGTCCTTCCCACAGCCCTTACGATATGTCTTCTTCTTTTCTCACATCTCAAGTTGTTAGTACTATGTACAAAGTATTTTTTATCAAGTTTTCATTACAATAAATGTTTTACTGTGGTCCATGTTAAGCAAGTTTGTACTGCCACTTTTTACAAAGACCTTATTTTTATCCAGTGGTTTATATATCTATATATATACACACATCCATACATACACACAAATTCACATACAGTATGTATATATTCTGGGACATGTACACAGTACATATACTAACTGTATGTACTTATAATGTGTGCTATGGTTTTGTTACAGGTACTCTATTTTTTCTCCTTTTTTCACATTAATAAAAGATTAAACGTGAAAACAAAAATATATTTATCACTATATCCATTTAACATAGCTTTCACCGCATTTCATCACAAAATCTGACCTGTTGTGAATCACCATGAGTCACAAGATTTAATTCCCGGTTCTCTACTTGGACAGAATCAATGCAGCCACGAAAACCTTGGTAGTAGGCATGAGGCAACCCATCAGGAACATTAGGCGAGCCTCCAATCCAAAGTTTACCATTTGTATTTAAGGTAGTAGCACCTTCTTCAGCCACTCCTTTGACTGGTCTTTCATTATCCACCCTGAGAACGCCTAAACGTTTCCTTCGGTGAGCTACTAGTGTGTGCCACTGACCATCATCTACCCGCACCTGTTAAATGAAAGGTATGAAAACATTTACATACATACTTACAAAATGCACAAACATACCAAAATAACAAAATGTGCACACACATTACCAAAATAATAAAGGTACATTTATATTTTAGGTTTCCTTACTTGACACCAAATAGTGATAAACAAAGTTTGAGGTATCTAATTAGGTTATTTAGTATGGAGTAGTATTTTATATGGAAATGAATCACAACACTCATTAATCCAATAAAGTCAAGACTGCTTATGTTTTAGAGTAAATTTACTGTTATTTAAGTTCTTTTGTCCTGATTAAAAATAATACTATATTTTCTAAGAAATTCTTACCACTGAAGTTTTATAAAAAAAAAAAAATATAAGAACATAAATGTAAGTATTATTACCTATAAGCCATAACCTATACTTGTTACTCTAAAGTTTAGAATTACCTTATGAAGTTTGTGAAATTGAATGACAAACTAGTGTTAAAGAGAAAATATACATGATGAGTCTCCATTACAGATAAATTCTTCCGTCTCCACTACAGATAAATTCTTCCAAGAGTGGCTGATTCCCTCCAGTAAGTCTTAAGCTTTGCATTAAATGGTTATTCTTTGACAGTCTTGCACATCATGGCATTTAAAGGAAGCAGAAAAGGATTTTAAGTAAGAAGGTCAGTTTTTTTTTTTATCTTTAATTGGTTTTACAAGTGCTATGCTAGCTTTGACCCTTTCTTTTAGTTCTTCATCCTTGGCGTATGATGACAATTTGTACCTCTTTTTGGTTCAACATCCTTAAGTCAAGTCTGTTTTGTGACTTTCTTCCTTTGCCAACAATTTAATCTTTATCATGCCAATTGTGAAATATGGGTACTGTGGCTTTTTTGTAGCACATGGTTATAGGCTATTAGTCTCTAATCAGCATACTGTGTTCCTAAATGCTCCTTCTATAATTTTCCCATGTTTGGTTTCCTTCAGGAGCTCTATGCTCAAAGAGCCTGATCATCCTTAGTTTTGGGGTAGACTTTGGACTAACCTGTGAAAGCTTCAGTTTTAAACTATGCTACATATACCATTAGGAAGGTGTTAAGGTCCCTTGACATTCTCTTCACTGCACATGCTGAGCTTTCATTTGATACTTGATATAAAAAATATATTTACTTTAGTCCTTTCCTTCTGTTAATCTTTAAAATATTTCATAAGGAGTGAAAAGAGAAGTTGTTCATACGCGAAACAAACCTTTGGTCTTAACAGTATGATAAATGGTTGCAGGTGCACAATAATATAGCTGTGTGAGGGTTGATGGCTCTTTGATAAATAACAATAGCTTTCGAACCCTGTGCTAGGTTCATCCTCAGTCAAGTGGACATTGTGAATAAAAATTCTTTGAAGTAAACTTGTGAACAGGACCATTGCCAATGGTAGTACAATTCCACAACAAAGAACGCAAATGAAGGAAGCGCTCAACAACCGAACTCTGTAATTCCATTGTTAATATTAGTATTCCTGTTAGCTATTCTGCTAGAATGTCTTGTGAGCTGTAATGATGCTACATGGTGTTATCCTTGTGGCGTGGCTCTTGGTTGCTAAGACCTAAGGTCCTACATGTTGTATCCTGTCTGAGGGAGGAGAGCAGAGCAGAAGAGGAGGCAGCAACATGCAGAGGAAATACAGAGCTTGTCTTGAAATTGAAATTCATGTAAGGATATGAAAATTGACTAATGGGTCTTCCCCAACAAATGACTTGTTACCTTAAAAAGCTACTAAGTTTATGGCAGCATTTTATAGTAACCAACTCATTTGTTGGGGAAGACCAATTATTCAGTTTTTATATTCTTAAAAACTTCATTGTAAATTTTAATTTTAAGACAAGTTCTGTTTTTCCTCTGCCTGTTGCTGCTGCCTCTTCTGCTCTCCTCCTTCAGACAGGATATAACACGGGACCTTACGTCTAGCAACCTTGCAGCCACGCCACAACGGGAACACCGTGTAGCATCATCGCAGCCCACAAGACTTTCCAGGAGAATAGTTAAAAGGAATATGAATATTAACAACAGAATTATGTAGTTGGGCTGTTGAGTGCTTCCTTCATTTGTATTCTTTGTAGTGGAATTGGACTACCACTGGCACTGGTCCTGCTCAGAAGTTTACCTTGATGAATTTTTAATCAAACATTCACTTGACTAAGGATGAACCTAGCACAAGGTTTGAAAACTATTGTTATTTACTGAAGAACCATCAACTCTCACACAACTATATTATTGTGGACCTGTGACCATTATCATAATTTTCGACACAAAATAGGATAAATCTTCTGGTGTCAGCAGAAAAGCGGTTTAAAAACAATAATAAATTGTAAATGCTAGTAATATGTGGCTACTGACATGTAGTTGAGGTGAAAGCGAGTCAAGAGGCCACGCATGAACCTGGTGATGTATGTATGTCTTAAACTGCCTTGGAGAGCAGACGTTTGGTTTGCTCTCCTTTCCAAGCTGGTTTTAAACCTAGTCCCTACTGCTGTTTCATATATTCTATCAGCCTTAGAAACCCTGTTAGCGTCAAAAGTGTTTGTCCCAGCCTTCCAGGATTCCTGTGTTCACACTTCCTCTAGGACAGATGCAACTGGAGTAGATGTGCTTCCAGACTTATTCCTACTGCTTTGTCATCAACTTGTTGTTTAAGATTAAGCCACCCTTGTGCTGGCATGGGCTCTTGCTCCTGGAGCATCCTGTAAAATGTCACCAGCTGTTTTATGTATAATGCTTCCTCTTCCTTCTCGGGGGGAATACTGCCCCTTCAGGTCGAGAGGGGCCAGCTCTGTTTTGTTCCTTTCTTAGCAAGTTTGTAATTTTTATTTCTCTTTCAATGATATATTTACTGACTTGCCACTCAGTAGGCTTTAGTGTGGAGTTTTTCTCCCTTTACATATATCATAGTTCTTATTTCTGTAACACCTTCTAGGTGTGTGGTTTGATGCAGTTTTTTTTAAATTTCTTTATTCGTTACACAATACTTTGTTTCAACAATTTCTGGTAATGTGGTAATGTTTTAGTCTTTCAGGTTTGTGTGGTTTGGAAAGTTCGAGACTTTAAAAGTAAATATTGCAGACAAGGGTTATGTGCAAGGATTTGTCTTAACATAGAAGTTTTCCTCAACTTAATCATGAATTTTGATAGTGGAAGTTCTAATTGCCTTGATCCTGACTACTTGCTGAGGACCAGTCAGAATTTTGTCTTGTCTTTTTCCTGTTATTGGGGTTGGGTGGGTGGGTGGGTTGAGTCATACAGCTCGCTCCCTTCCCTAATCCCTTACATATTTATGATCTGTACCTCCTCTCAGGATGGGAATTTTCCTTCTCATCCTGAGGGGGAAGGCATATTATTTGTTCCTTTTCAGACTCTGTTTGTCAGCCTTGCTTCTCGCCTTGAAGTTAGCTGTGAACCAATTTGCATTAATTTCCTCTCCCAGAGTGCTACTTCATAATTATTTGCTTGCTTGTTAGTTTTGTGGTGGCGTATGGTGACGTCATGGTTAGTTCTTATGACAATATAGTTCTGATCGATCACTCTGCCTTTCAAGAGAACACGACCAGTCTTCCGCTACCTCAGGCATTGGATTCTTTAGGAAATTCTTTGCTTTTCTTCACGTACTTGTAGGGTGAGGCCCTCCAGTTGCTGTACTCACCCTTACAAGTCAAAGAAGAGATCCTTTCGTCATCATCATCTTGGCCTCCTCCTGTCCTCCTCTCCCTCTTCAAGCTTAGGTTTGTTTTGTCATGAGCTTTTCTTCAAGATCCTGCAACTCAGAGCTCCAGGCGCATGATTTCCTTGGATTCAGCAAGTTGGAGAGGTAACTGGGGTCAACAATACTAGTTCTAGGATATTCCCAAACTAGTATCTTCTCTCTTGTTTCTTTGGCCACTTGGGTAGAGGAAGCAACCAACCTCTGTCCTGTTCGTGGCTTGGTAGCTCGTTCCTTCTTCAAAATCCAAGACTTACAAGGTTTCTTGCTACGCTCTCTTCTCTTTGGAACTCTGATCCAATGATTCTTTCCAGATATAAGTACGTATTGGTGAAGACTCTACAACATCCCAGCCAGAGTGATGCAGTTTCTATTTCATTGGATGTGTGAGATTCTGGACATTCGGAGACGTGTTTCCAGCTTAAGTGTTGACGCCTGGATGCTCACATATTTGTGACTTAGTCACATTGGTTCCAGATTTATATGTATGCATTTTCCCAAGAGCTATGTCATCTTCTTAATCTCAGTCCCAAGTCTCCCCTTCACGTACTCGTTCCTGTGGAAGATGATCATTGTCTGTCTACCTCGTTAGTCTCTCATTTTCCTTCAAGAAGTTCTCCTTTGTTTTACATCTTGTTCACCTGCTAGGTTCAGGATTTCCTTGCTTGTTGCTCACATCTACGGATGTGTTGCAAGTGACAGCCGCAATGATGCTCACATTTACGGAAGTGTTTCAGTGAAGGCTGTGATAATCATGATGGACATTCTCCTTTAGCTAATCGTGGTTCAGAGAGAGGTCATCTTTCTGCAGTTTCCAAGAAACCAAGGTGTTCTTACCTCGTTCTCCTAGGAGGTCCTAGGTTTGTCTTCCAGTCAGTGGTTGTGACTCATCAAGGCAGAGGTATCGTGATTCTCTTTTTCCCAAACGGTGTCATGTGCGTTGTTGCACGTCCATGCATGTGACGTCATGGTTGAGACTGACGCATTTGTGACTAGACAGCTGTAGATCATATAGTATGCATGTGCAATACCTTTTGGTTATGTTGGTAATGTCTTATGAACATTCCCTTGGTGGCGTCTGATGGACATTCCATATCTTCTACGTATGAGATCGAAGCAGATCCTTGACCTAGCCCATAGCCATTCAGCATGTCTGTGCAATGCCTTTTGGTCACAGCAAACAGCTGATAGATGTTCCATGTCATCTCCATAGGAGATCGATCTTCCAACTGTTGCGTCCTTCATAATAGGTCAATGAATTCGTTCAGTCAGGTCTTCATTGTGGGAATTGACAGTCTCTGTGTTGACCAGAGGACTTCAACCTTTCTCAGGTAGGAAGAATTCCTTGTTTCATTGTTTATTTTCAATTTGGATTGTTCATACGAGGATATTGACCTAACATTGACTTTGTCACGAGTAGTTACAGTTACTGTTAGTCAATAGGTTGGTTCCTTTACACTGAAGTTCTGTGGAACCATTCTGCC
Organism: Macrobrachium nipponense; assembly: GCF_015104395.2. Lineage (NCBI taxonomy): Eukaryota > Metazoa > Arthropoda > Malacostraca > Decapoda > Palaemonidae > Macrobrachium > Macrobrachium nipponense. The sequence goes on along the minus strand of NC_061091.1, from coordinate 12,538,149 downwards.
CTACGCTTGTTTAAGAAATGGGATTCAATTTTGATTGTACAAGGCGTTTTCCTGGTGTGAGTAGAATTATTTTCTAACTACACGAATCTACTGGTTAGGCACTTGAGATTAGACCAAGGAGATTAAGATTAAGGAAGGAAGAGAAACTACTTCCCCATTACCAACTTAGCCTTGCCTTGCCTAAGTGGTTGGCTTCTTAGCCTAGCTTAGCTAGTTTGAACCTAACTTCACTGATTTAGCCTAGCCTAAGTGGTTGAGTTCTTAGCCTAGCTAAGTTCAAACTTGTCCTTACCGCTTTAGCTTAGCCTGAGTGGTTGAGGTCTAGGTCTAGCCTGATGGTATAGACAGGGTCGCCTGTCTATACCATCAGCCTAAGTGTTGGAGTTCTTAGGTTAACCCAGCTGGTTTGAGCTTATCCTTATCAGACCTGCTTTTCAATATCCCGAAGCATGTTCTTCAGCTTCATGACTTCTGCTAGAGGAAGTCTTCTTGTTCTTCAAGAGGTTAGGTTATGTTGGGTGCAATTCCTAAGCCTAGCTTTATTATCCAAGTAACCAGACCAGTACTGTCTCAATATCCTAGTTGTTCTTGTCTCTGCAGGTGTTACGATGTGCATTGTTCTTGTCTCTGCAGGTGTTACGATGTGCATTGTTCTTGTCTGCAGGTGTTACGATGTGCATTGTTCTTGTCTCTGCAGGTGTTAAAATGTGCATTATTCTTGTCTCTGCAGGTGTTAAAATGTGCATTGTTCTTGTCTCTGCAGGTGTTAAAATCTGTTGTTTTTGTCTCGGCAGGTGTTAAGATCTGCGTTGTTCTTGTCTTTGCAGGTATGAAGATCAGTCTTTACCGTTGCACTATGTTGCTCAAAAACGTCACCATGGTGGTTCCTTAGTCAAAAGGGGATGTGGCATATCCTTTAATCATAGGACATCTCTGACGAGTAGCTAACTAAACTTATGTCGTCATAGGGGATGTCCTCTTAGAATGTCTCCTCTGTTGGAGGTGCACATTCCTTTGGCAGCACAAGAATATCTTCTCCATCTAGTGCAATTCCTTTGACAGTGCACAAGTTGACAGTTGGGTATTCAGAATGTATCTGCATATTATCATAGAACATCCCTTTGGTTTATCCTATTGTCTCTTATGTCTAGTTGGAGAAACCCGCATTAGACCTCTTTGCTACATGGTTCAACAAGAAGCTTGAGGTATGCTGTTCAATGGTCCCAGATCTGTTCGCTGGGACGGAGGACTCCCTTCTGCGTACCGGGAAGAATCTGGGCTAAAAAATCAATATGCAGCACCCCAGACTGGGAAAATTCGAGGTCAGAAAAAAAAAACATTGATGGAGACAAGCCCTTGTTAGACCTCTTTTACAAGAAAATCATAAATTTATACAAAGCATTTTTATTTTTTGAAATTATAATTACATTACATACAATATCATGACGGATAAGAACTAAAATCAGTAACAAAATCCGATATTTCTGTGGAAAATTACAATTATAAGTGAAATACTATCATAAAAAAATAAGAACTAAAACCAACAGCATTCCCTGGGTATATTTATGAGCAAATACAGACAGGCCCGGTTAACAGCGACATCAGTTAACTGCTATCCTGTTTTATGGCGTTGTCTAGCGATGCTGTTAACTTGATTTTTTGTGCCGATTTCTGGCTAGCAGCACTGATCTTTGGTTAGCAGCGCCGACATGTGCTGTTAAGCAGGCTTTTAGAGCCGTTATCGCAGAGTGCGGTTAAGCGGGTTTTTAGTGCCGTTATCACCGATTTTCGCTTAGCAGCATCCTCTCTCACTCTCACAAGAAGTCAAGTAGCTACACAAATGACTCGTGAGATGCCTATAATTGCCAAGCTAAGCCAGTCTGAAAGTTGCCATAAGTAAATTTATGGGCTATTGAAATGACGGAACCTCTTTCATACCTGATTTTGCCAAATTGATGGTTTATAATACCGACACTCACCAGGAAGTAATCTGTCCACCACAACAACCTGTTACTGTTTTACTCATTGAGGGTAGCTATCCATTAAGGGTTAACAATAATAATAGTACATCCTGATAAAATAAGTGACTTCAATAATATCAAGTCATTAAGAGTACAGTTATGCACTTTTTAAATTGTTATACATACCTTTGATCTGATTATAAGAAGTGTTTGTTGTTTTCCGAGATTGAAAGAAAGTTCTACATAACCACCATTAATAGTTAAGGCCAAGTAATCACCGATGATTGTGGAACGTTTGTTTAACCACACTAACAAACCATCAGAGCTTGTTGCCCTGAAGCGAACCTTGAACTGATTTGTTGTTTGGCCTCTTTTTCTGAAAAACATAAATATGGATTAATGAAAAGTGATTTTGTGTTCGTTGGTGTTTAGTAAGGTCTGAAAAATTGAACAAGCAAGTTTTACAGTATAATTGCTTAAATATCACAATTGTGAAATATTTAATAGAAATCAATTTTGTCAAGGAAGCTAAGCATGCGGTTAGTAGATTAGCTCACCCGTCTAACTCTTCCCCCTCGGTTACTCTGTTAATGCTGTTATCTAACCGTTCTTCCTCAACCAAAGTATCATCTTCCATCATTGTTTCCAAACCACTATAGTAAACCTGTTCCTCCAAAACAGTCATTATTTCATCATCTTCATATAAAGATAGTATTCCTGAACCAGTTTCTTGCTCTCCTGTTTCTTCTTCTAGTCTTCCTACTTCCTCATCAAGTGTTTCTGTCTTGGCTACATTATTTTCTTCTTCATAATCTTCTTCTTCCTCTAGGAAGGCAACATCATCTTCAAGGTCATAGTCAGTTGGATAGGAAAGATCGAGTTCTGTCCATGGTTCCGGGAAATCATAATCTTCATATTCCTCTGCTGTTAGGTTGTAGTGGGTCAAGTTTCTGGTGTGCAAAGGAATGAATTGGCAAAGGAATAGAGGAGACGGATGATTGCGGAAATTTCGGTAGGCAAAAGGTAAAGGAGTATGAATTGTTAGATCAGAGGATGTTAAAGGTATTACAGGAAGAATAAAAAAAAAATGGTTAGTCAAAGCATTCTTCAAACTCCTGGGTTATGTATCAATTAAAGAATGAGTCCTACGCTTGTGAAATAATGATTATCATACAAAGTTTACTGTGAAGATGTTAGTAATGTTAACATGAAGGAAAGTTAGGTGTGTAAACAAGTTAGAGTTCAGGGAATGTTTTCACAGTGAAATGTAATTTAATAGAACTATTGCTTCTAAATGCCAAACAGGAAGCAGACTTTTACTTACATTCTGTATACCATGTTAGGGAACTTTAGGAATGTTTTCCCATCAAACTTGACTGGTTTCATCATTTCATTTTCATTTATATCTGTTGAATAAAATATTAAAAACAAGATCTTGAACATAAATTTTAATTGTAATACAGATACATGTAGTATATCAATGTTTAAGTATTATTTCAATGCAGGTGATGATTTCCACTACAGTAGCTCAAATTTTACAATACTACTTTAAAACCAGATTTTCTATATGTTAAGAATATTGCATACAAAAAATATAATGGCAATGAGTACTTACGTTTTTCACAGAATTTGCCAGTGTAAGTTGCTGGACATTTGCACAAAAACCGGCTGAGGAAAGGTTGGCACACACCACCATTATGGCATGGGTTTCTTAAGCATGGTGGGCCTCGATATCTGAAAAAAAATTAAAAATATGAAATTCTGAATTCCTTAAACTTGGAAAAAATACATGATAATTATCAACAGATAATTAGGTGTAATATTCTTGATAGTCTTCTTATGTTTTTTTGGATAAAAATACTTGGAGACTGTTGGGAGGTGCTGTTAACAGGAATAGAGTAGTATACTATACTGCAATATCCATGGTAAATTGCAAACTATCCTGTGCAAATCAGTTTGCTACCAAAATTCAATAGCTTGAAGTTCCCTTGACAGATGTACTGTACTGTATCAATAATTGTTTTCATCAGTCATGATAGCTTTTCTGGTACTATTTACATACTTGAGATATTAGGATACTGTATCAAGTTTCTATTAAAGATCTTAATGTCATTCTGTGGTCTGTTTGATAAGCCTGTATGTAAAGAATAACTTGCGAGTACTGTAGTAACAATGGAAAATTTTGGCAAGTCAAATGGATATGCTGCTGTCTTATATGGAAGGTCTACTAACCCTTTTTACATTCTTAACCTGAACAACACTACAATATTTGTGGGGTCGACATAGACACCTGCATATGTGGTTTCTTACTATAACAGCTCAAGTTTATTAATTTTCTTGTAATCCTTGTACGTAAAAGAATGACTAACCAATTTGTTTACACAGAGAATGCCAGTCATAGGGGTTGCTAGTTGGGTCAACTAGATTGGGATTTCTGGCCTAAAGTTAGTTGCCAGTTGGGTCAACGAGACTGGGATTTCTGGCCTAAAGTTAGTGTCTTTTTATACTAAAAATATGTATTGATTAGTAGGTAAAAGTCTACATATGGGCATCAGGATTCAGTGAATAACCTGGAGGCTGATATTTACTAATCTCCCCCAAAATTAGTTTCAGTCTTACCTCTTCACACCTCGTGCACCCCTAGCACGTTCATCCAGATTGTCTAAGACCTCAGAGTTGACGAGCAATCTTTGAATAGCACCATTTAAACCCATAACTACTCCAGAGTCTTGATGAGCCATCGTGTAGTTCCTAAGAAAGATTATGATGTTAGAAATAAACTTCTCAGTTACAAGGTAAATTTACTTGAAGCAACAAAAAACTTGTTCTGAAAAAATGTCAACACAAGATTCGAAAATTTTTATGTGAGGGTACAAAATTGCAAAACTTTTAAAGACTGGGGTTACATTACGAAAACTGATAACATACCCCATCATACAGTGAGAGAAAATACCAAAATAAAAAAAGCAACAAATCTTTCAAGATTTCAAGCAACTTGTTTACATACTCTAAACCACCAAGGTAAAGAGGCAGGTTGAGGTTGAGTTCTGTCAGTCTTGGGCCACTTTTCCCCCGGATTTTTCTTCCTCTGTCGAGCTGAAGTATACCACGCCTCTTCTTCCTTCTGACTCGCACTACATGCCATGTGTTCAGCGTAACTAGATCTGGACTCCTGTTTGACGAGATACAATTCCGATAATTCTGTTGACATATTTTGCCATTTTATATTCTGATCCAGATCCCCCATTGTATACTACATAAACTCAAATACTATTGCAAAATTACTAAAATGATTTAAATATCTATTGTATTTATTGTAGCACTTAATCTTAAAGAAGCTGATGATATTACAAATATGTAAAATCCCCAAACATTTATTTCAAGAATTGTTAAATAGTATTTACCATCATCTCTGTAAAATTTTGTATATCATGCGCAACCGTATTTTATTTTTACATATAAATTTGTTTTTTTATGTATATTTATATATATATGACACTTCCTTGTATTAGGCTAACAAAATATTTTTTTCTTAATATTCTGGAACTATTAACATGGACAACACAACACAAAAATCCAAGCTGTAAATAGAAAAAAATATTAAGCACAAAATCAACAAACAAAAAGCATTGCATTGAAAAATGTGACAACTTGACAATAACAGTTAAAAAATGATGAACTAAACTACCGGCACTTGAGTAAACTGATGCAAAATAGGGAACTAAGATCAATATAGGTTAATTCAACACAAGCAAAAGTCAATGTGTGGTAGTAGGTGTTGGTGTAAAGTACATGGCAAATGATGGAATATATTTAGATAATATTGACCAATGCCAATTGTTTTCATTGACTCAAAGGATTATGACTTTAATATCAGCTGCACTTTGCTGGCTCAGTATATACTGTCTTGTTATCTGAATATATTCACCAGTGATTGTACAAGGACAATTAATTGTTGCACTCAACTTTCAAAAATATTCTACAATTTCACTTCACACACAATCTTTGGTGGTTTTATCTCACTAAACTTCAAACGTGATATCAAGAACTGGAGAGAACTCATACTGAAGAATATTCTATTGGCTTACTGAAGAATATTCTATTGACTTAACACAATCAGTAGTGGTGACAAAAAGATAGTCTCAAATTTCACAATCATGTGTCATGTCAAACAATGGAAAAGCATGCATTATGATACCCACAATACATTTAACTGACTGTGTTGGTGCAGTACATTTTTACTTCATTTATAAACCATATTTACAGTATCAATGATGATGACAACAGCAAGACCGAACTATAATGAGTTATGGTGATGTCACTAAATCATTTTGTACCTAATCGTAATGTGAGTATATTCTATAATACTTTTATTTTCAACTTATACTATTTTATATACGACATATTTTATATACTGCTTCCTATTAATTAATTTTCTTGACCCATCTTCCTCACAATTTAAATCTTTTATTTTTGGTGATAATCTTTATATATAATAGACAGGGCATTCTTTGATACTGTGCATATCAGTATCACTATCATGCAAACTTCTCTCAGTTTAAGTGTAATACAGGTATTAGAATCCTGTGTTGTCTTTATGAATTATGTCTGACCATTCCCCATAGTACTGGCATCCAAGAAATTTTTCATGCGTCTGTAACACAGAGGTAGACTTAATAACAGGAAAGAAAATACTGATTTTTTGGAGTACCCCATTACTAAACATGAACCGGAAAGAAAATATTGATTTTTTGGAATACCCATTCCTAACCATATCCTCTGGGAATTTGTCAAAGAAAGGCTTTAAAGCTTTGTTGTCTGTCTTTCATAATTTTCAGTACTAGTAAAGTTCTGTGTCTGGCATAACTAGTTTAAAAAGGTACCCAAATTAAAATGGACCTCTCATGGGTTCGACTGAAAAAATATAAGCCATTTCACAAAGGTGCATATTTATGCTATCTGTGTCTTTCTAAAACAAAAATAAATAAATAAAAATAAAGCAAGTAACAATTATGAACACGATAAATGTTCATTTTTTGATTACCTGGAAACTGAGTCTGAATTTGCACCTTATTTACTGATGTGGTTAGGTTCCAATGACAAACTATCTTAAAACAGTGTAACCCCTACCATTCAAACCTAGGCTAAGCCTTTTACTTTAAACCTTATTTGTATATCCCAACCTTTATTTGTCTGCTTTTACAAATAATCTAATCTTATCTCTTCCACAAAATCACTCTCATAAATAATTTGCTGTACATACCATAAATGTAGTCTTTATTCTTTTTCTACTACCTTTCAAGTCTTCAGCTGTGCTATACTACTTCACAAAATTTTATAACTGACATATCTGGTATCAGAATGCTTTTGAATTGTTTTGCTGATGTGTTTCATGGATGTGTAAATTTAATACCAAACAACTGCTTGAACTTTTACAGTCTTGTGCCCTTATCTGCTATATTGTTTCATAATTTAGATGCCATTTAATTGTTAGTAAGAATACAATTTTCTTAACTGCTGCTGTAAGGTGACTAACATAATGTTTTGTATTTCAGTTATTGCTCTGCCAGGCCAAAGGATAACCTTTCTTCTCCCAAGCAATTACATAACACCCTTCGTTGGGGTTAATAGTTCTCTAATGAGGTTAATAGTTGTCCAACTGGTTTTTTAGAAGATTGATTCCTTCAAACTAAACTTACAATTTTTCCTTTGCGAACTTTCTCCTCAGGTCCTACTCCTAAAAACTTTTGTTTCAGAAACTTGCTTCATTACTTCAAAGGGAGTTGGAACCCACCCTTTCACCTATTTTTGCTCCCATCTTCAGTACGAAAAGGGCCTTATAATAAAAAAATAGAAGTCCATTGTATTAGCCTTATCCTTAAATAAATGCAGATTACATGTACCTGGGTTATCAAAGTCCTGTCACATCCGTTATCTATCTCAAATTTGCATATAAACTAATTTTTTTCCCAACGTCACTAACTGTGTAGAAGTATTTCGCCAGCATTCTCTTGTGTTTGCTTTTTAAGGAATTCTAAATAATTAAGTATGTATGGATGCATGCTACTTAAATATAAATTTACATCCACTTTTTGATGCAAATCTTTCCACAATAAAGCCTTGTCACAGGAATTCCAACACAACTGAGCTCTTGATTGATATAAGCAAATGTGTTGATATCTGCTGTATTTACAAAGTGCAAAATTTCTAGTTGTGCCTGTGTATCTATATGGGTGAGGACTGCATAAATAAAGTGAAAAACCAATTATGTACACCACGGGAACTACCACTAAATATTCAAAACACTTTTTTTATAGCCTTAGACTGAGAAAAATGGAAATGCTGTACCAAGGAAGTGCTGGGTTTTTCTGAATAACTTAATTTAATATACGTATACCAATTTTTCTCAAGAGAAATAATCGATTAATGTGATCTGTACTGTATTAGCAGCTGCTATAATACATGACATGTCTAATAGTACACACTAGGACACATCCTAATTCTCCAATCATTAACTTTTCTTTATCATGGGAATGTGTCTTGCAAAAATTAAGGCACAATTTCAATGTGTTACCAAATACTACAGTACCTACTGTTACTAAATGTATTATGTTATAGCTACCAAAATTTTAAACTGGAAACTGAGCTGTGATATAGGCTGTATTTTATTTCTCCCAATTTCCTAAATGCCTTAAATTTAGCAGCTATGTACTCAAATTAACTGAATGAGAACAATATTCAACCAAACTTATTACTTTGCTCATTGGAGCCTGTAGTCTAGGGCTGAATTTTATCTTGTTTAATTTCTATTCCCTCATTTCCATTCATTAACATATAATAGAAAGAGGAAAGGGAGCAATTTAGATGGCCATACATGTGAAGATAACTAGGTACATATACACAGATGGAAGAACAGAGTAAAATGATACCAAGCAAAATTACTGGATTTCCAAAGGTAGATGAGATAATGATGAAGGAGGCATGAAGATGTCCTTGACACTATCCCAAGAGAGAAAAGTTATGCTACAATATCAGCTGGGCTCCTTAGGGGCACCAGGAGAGATGGAAGACCCAGACTTACTATGGGCCCCCTGGCCAAAACGATCTTTCATAACTTTGGATGATCGGAATGCTGGGGGGAGAGTAAAATGGCCTTTGCTGATGTACAGTCCTGTTCAAGTTCAGGGTTGTCATCAGTTTATCATTTTCACTTCATTTCTCATTTTTCCATCTAGCCATACTTTCATTTCAGCGCTGAATGATCTTATAGGTCCCAGCGCTTGGGCTATGCCCTAAATTCCATAATCCATCCAGACTTACTATGATGACAATTATGAAACAGAAAGCTGGAGACAAATGGAGCTTTGTGGGAATGAAAGCACAAGAAAGACAAGAGTGGTGAAATTTCATTGTTGTATGGCGTGAGAAGCAGTGTTAATGAAATGTAAGGACAAATAAGGTCTTGTTAACTTGAACTCATGTTAATTTATGAAACACATCAATGATTTATCAAGTGGTGATGTATCATTTCTGTCTAGAGTACTAATGACAACTTATCTCTCATTGCTGAAAGGGTTATATCCTAGCTCACAATTAAAATAACAAGAGTTGTTCCCATGCAGAGAGCTGATTATTTCTGTCAAGAAAGGGTTCCTAGCTAATCGTTACAAGAACTTAGCGCTTAATCAGTAAAGTGAAATTTTCCTCGAGATGGTCATCTTGATTTCACTGCTTTTACTCCAAAGGCTGATTGATATTTCGAGGCAAAATTATGTCTTTTCTTGGAATAAAAGCCTAATTTTTATTAACAACAATATTGAACTTTTATGAAAAAGAAAATAGTGTATGAAAAGATGTACTCTGAATTTCAACAACAGTTCCTTGTGTACTGAGGTGGTTCGTCATAATTTTCAGAAAACATGTACCTTTCATAGGCTGAAGTAATTTTGTTTTTTAAAATAGGTATGTTTTAAATATTTCTGAATTGAGTTTTAAATTAAAATGATCTTCTAGTCTGCAATGTAATCTGGGTATCACTGATTTGTAATTTTTCCAATTTTTAGAATTATCACATTTATGGCTCATAGCATAACAAAAAAATATGAGAATGGAAAACCAGTCTTCTGTACTGTATTTACAGAAAAGTTTGTTGTGTGAAAATGTTCAAGTTCAGTATGAGTTCACACACAGTGAGACAGATTTTCCACAAGAGAGACTTTACTTTTGTGCCAGAGTAAGTTCAGGAACAAAAGTGCTATTTATTGACTTTTTGTTTGTTCATGGTGCTCACTCTGACCTGATGGTTTTACCACTTACACCAGTGGCCCACTACTTACTTCAGCCTGAATCTGAAACAACATATTTATAATTGGTGATTCTATGTGATAAAGCTGATCTAATGTGACATCAATATCAAAATAGTAGGGCATGGTAGTGAAACTTTTTACTGTAGGTATTATTCCAAATTTAGAGGTACTGTACCATGTGTGTCACTATTAAGGCAATTGATTAAAGATCACTGTCCACCACTATCATGCCCCATTCTCATGCCCAACATACCCCAACAAATATTCAAGAGTACAATGTCTAAGAATAAACCTATAATGCAGCTTATTAAAATACTGGAACTGAGTCACTAAAACACTAAACTCGCTTGGATAATTACTACTTTATACTTACACAAGACTGGCGAGTCCTGATCCAAGATTGTAAGTGAATTCGATGTGTCCATTACGAAGATTGAGGGCAATGAAATCATTTCCACCCCCCATTTGCCCATTGTATAGCAAAACACCATCTGGAGATCTAGTTAGAAACCAGATTTCAAGGGCAAAAGACCTCCCAACATTTTCCAGTGTTGGAAGTTCGAGGTAGGAATCTCCATCAAAGTCGGGAATCACAACTTCTCTGAGAGTTCTGTCCACTGAAGAACACATTTCATTACTGTATGATTACTCCTGACAGCAAGAAGCTCTTCCATCTTTGAATGTTTGATCATTTAATGAATATATGACAATAAAACCTGACTAGTGAAAAATTATGAATTTAAATTTTATTGGTAAGCCAAAATGCTATTTGGTGTTATAACTTTCCTCATTAGTGCTGTAGGCTGATTCTTCATACATACAATCTGAACATCAAAATTGTCATTAAATTAACAAAAACATAAAAACAACATGGCCCACAAATATGGTGAATAAAATCTTTAGCTAAAAACAGCTTTCTCATCATTAACTTACTCTGGTCACACAGTGTTCCTGTTCTACCTGGCGGACATTTGCAAAGAAAGCCCTCAGAAGGAAGAGAGACACAAGTGGCACCAGCTTGGCATGGTTGGCTTTCACATGGATCCAACCTCACCTCGCAACGTTCTCCTGCAAGGTTTTCCAATAATTTTAATTTTAGACTTAATATGTATCGGGGGGGGGGGGGGATTACAATAGACACTTTTTCATTAAGGCCTCACAACAGTTTTACAACTGAACCATTTGAAACAGTATGTCAATGAAAATGTACTATGTTCTAAGCTTCAGTACTGTTACACAATAGTCGGCTTGACTAGTATGAAAGCATGCACAATATGATTAGTCAAACCCTGATAGTTATAATTGTATTACATACTAAGCTATAAACTTGGAAAAATTATAACAAACTGCTACTTTATTTTGAAAATATAAATCACATTTCAACTTCATTTCTGACTAAATTCTGAACATATAATATCTGGTTTACATATGTATACATCTCATAGTAGCTGAAAAACCTAAAAAGACAATTTGATTTTGTAAAAATAAAATAGTGTTATGGGTTCGCTGAAGCACATATTTACGATTACCTACATATTATAGGATAAAGGCAGAAAAAGTATACTAACCAGTGTACCCTTGAATACACAGGCACTTAAACTGCCCACTGTCTGTTGGCCTACATGATCCCTGATTCAAGCATGGAAGTGTAGCACATGGGGAGGTAGAGCATTCAGTAATATGTTCTGCCCTTAAGATATGAGGTGAACCAGGCCACACAAGATCGAGAGGACGTCCATTGATGCGCACTGACTTCAGACAGCCAACGAGTCCTTCACTTGTTCCAACATTTTCCCACACTCTAGAACATGAAAGGTAAATGTTAAGATGAAGAACACTAAATTTTGTGTTCTGTAAAAGAAATACACAGCTGACAATTTACTTGTTCATATACATATTTCTATTTTACCACAACATTCCTACATAATCTTTTAAGCAAATTAAGACCCGTCCACAGCTCGATGAGCTCTGCTCGATGTGACATCAGAAGCGGAGAAACAATGGATAAAGTTCTGACTTTTCCCACTTCTGAAGTCACATCGAGCAAAGTTCGTCGGGCATAGCTTGACCGAGTGGATGGGCCTTTAGGGGTAAATGTCTTGATACTTAAATATATTGGTAAATAATAATAAGCCCAAAAAACTAGAGAAACCTTGTTTCTTTCAATTTTATCCAGAACAGAACTTATGTTGAGATTGATTTATAAAGCCAAGCACTTCCAACCATTAAGAGAGTGGAAAGATGGACTAAGAGTGGTTGGGCTGCAGGATGGAAGAAAGGCAGCAGGGATGGAGGTAAAGTAAGAGGCTGAATAGTGGGTGCAGATAGGGGCCAAAAGGATGCTGCAAACAACCTTTGGTATTGCATACAGTGCACCACTTGAGGTGCTCTGATGGCAATATCTCCTATATTTGAAGAGCACCATGCAGCAGTTGTCTGGTGCAATAAAGCATTAGTTCTAGTCTTAAAGATATTTAAAGAATGCGTCATAAAGATATTTTGTAATCTGAAAAATAATCAAGCTATGCACTCTTTGTAAACATGAAATTAAAGCAGGAGAGTAACAAGGAAATATCATACATTATTTTGCTTACCTTCTTTCAGTTGTGGGGACATATCCAATATAAGTAGAGCCTCTCAAATCTAAACTCTTTAGATTCCCTGGAGCTTTCCCGACAGCATCCTCTGACGAATCCAGCTGCAATTTTCCATCACGCTGGTATCGGTTGGCTACAACCTGAAAAGTAAAATGTAAACATTTAGTTTTTTTTTCATAATCACATCATGATCTTTTGGGTATTGGGATAGGAAATGTTACAATTGAAATTTAATAGTATCCTCACTTAAAATGAAAAAATGCATACACATTTATTAACTAAAGAGATGAACAACGATGGAACATGGTTTAACAACAATCTCAATTAAATTGTCAATCACTGTACTGTAGTATAAGTACAATATAAAAATAGTAACTTGATTGAGAATTAAAAGTAATTTTCAGTAGAACTGTCAATTACTTACCCTATGGAAGCTCTTCATCTGAACTCTCTCGTGACTCCTTATTACAGCAGGTCCTGAGCCTAAGTTGTACCTGAACTCAACAAATCCATCTACTAAAGCTAGAGAGATAAAGTCCCCAGAGCCATCCTGCTCTTGCTGACTGTACAGAAGTATTCCGCTGTCAGTAAATGTTCTGAATTCTAGCTCAATCTGAGGAAAATGAGTAATTTGAAAATGGAGTTAGTCAGAGAATGACAGACTTGTGAAGATGGTGTCATTACTACAGTGTACCATTAAGTACGTAGTAATTAACCATTATTAAAAAAATATGTTCCTCATTTTGTTAAGATAATTAATTTTTGATACAATCTCCGTATTTTTATTTCACTGTGAAATTCATATGGACGAATCACCTGAACCAAAAAGATGTGATTTTTTTTTTTTTTTTTTTTTTTTTGTACGTTAACAAATTCCGCTTAAAATAAGTTTCTTTCACATAACGCCTCAACAGAAAATCCATTTAGCTCAGGTGTTAGCAGATATGAGAAGGAGGAAGGAACCAACAGACATACCTCTTTAGAAAAGGGAAGGCAAGGGTAAACCTGAAGGTAATTCCAAAGCTGGGGGTAGTGGGAAGGAAAATTACCTAAACTCATAATTCAGTATGTGCTGATTTCCTGATTTACACTGTAAATGTGGATTGTGAAAAGATGTCGTGTCGCAAGTCCTCCCAATGGTATTATCTTTCAGCCCAGTGGCGTACACTCGACTGGCTAAAAGTGTTGACTGAAAATGTGAAGTCCCAATACTGCAGTGAAAAGGTGTTCAAAAGGGGTAATCAAGGCACCAAGGTAGAATAAATAGACTGCCTTCGATCTAATAGTACAGAAGGGACACCATCAAAGCCAAGTATTTTGAGAAACCAAATGTCAAGTGAAGCTTTAAATAGTCCATGTGGTACACTTGATCAGCATAGACAAGAAAAATTACAATTACGAGCAAGTCGACAGAAAAGCCTCAGTGATGAGTGATTTACGTGAGAAACGTGGATATAATCGAGGAGGAACAGGGCAGCCAAGCTAGGAAATGGTAGAAAACCCAAGTGTTAAATTTAGGGGCTATGTAAAAATGCAACCATGTACCTTTGCAACCACTTGGTTGTTAACTAAATCATAAAAATTATTACATGGTTTCTGTTAAGACAGTATGTACCACCTTAAGAAAAACACAATCGGTTTTAAACATTTCACTTCCATCATATTTAGAACAAGGTTTAAGGAAAACTGGCAACGAGTTAAACAGTGATGTTACTTTGCACCTGAAGCATCTTCAGAAGATTCATGAGGCTTGAACCTGCAAACAAAGTTTTAATCCCCCCCCACAAAAAAAATTTAAGAAATGTTCATGCTGATAAAACAATAATCCCACAAATTCTTTACCAATATCTAGCATAAAAAATTAGGTGTGGTGTAAAACTGATCAGAAATGCTGTGAATTTATATGAAAATTAATTTTTTTTAGGTAGTTTTGGAATCGTCAGCCTGTTGTGCTGATGACAACCGAATCACTAATGAACTTGCTAGGTAAAGTAAAACCAATATGAAGAACAAATTCTGCTCTCAGATACAGTATGGGAGTTTTTCTTCCTAAATTTAGGTAACTGCTGCTGAATGGCATTCTTGGTCGCCAAACATCCATCCATCATCTAGAGAGATGGCTATCAAATTCCTATAAGAAAAGTTAACCGCAAATTCCCCTTCCTACCTGAACTTTATTGTAAGCCTTTATTTTCTTAATTTCCAGGAAGGAGGAGCCACTAAAAGAGGGAGTTTCATAAGGCGGTGGCAGTTCATTCTCACATCGGTCACCAGTTGCCATGTGAGGGCACTGGCAAACATACCCTCCTTCAGGAAGCTCTCGGCAGGTGCCGCCTCTCTCACAAGGCTGGTGGCTACAAGCACTCAACACTTCCTCTCGTCCTGGAGTGGTAACTGTCAGAGAACAAACTCATTATTTGAAAATTTCAGGAAGAAACATTTCCAAAGTGATATAGAGTGAGTCATCTATTGAATTGCTTCGCTTCATTCACTCTGAAAAATTTATTGCTTAAATAATACTATTATTTATTTTAAGGCAACAATTATTTGGGGTGAATCTTATTGACAAACAAATACTGTACATACACAGTGCAGGTGCAGGCAAGCCATGCAAATGACCATCTTACCTGGACAGGGATACACTTACCAACGCAAGTCTGGCGATCGGCACTCTGAGTGAACCCAATTCGGCAGGTGCAGATGGAGGTCTTGCAACGCGAATAGGGCACAGAACAATCTTTGTCCTTGTAACATACTGAACCAAGGAGTCCGAACTGTGCAATAGTCACGGGTGTGGGAGGCACGCTGAAGATGCTGTTGGAGAGACTGTGGGTGCTGGAGCCACTGCCGCTTCCAATGACATACTCCGGAAAGAGCAGATGTCTCGTTGCTTTAGCAGTTTCTTCCCGGTGAGGCTCCGTCGAGAGAGGTGCCGTCGACCGGCGCAGAGGGGATTCTGTCACTCCATCCGACTGGTTGCCTATGTCAGTTTGCACATAAGAGCAATTCCACACAGTACACAAGCTCACACTCAAGAGCCGCGCCTCCTCGTCATGCCAAAGTGGTGGTAAGAAATGTGGCCCAACATTGAATGGATTGAACATTTCTTAGGAACATTTTGATCATGATGAGGAGACACCGCTTTTGTATGAGTTGGCCACATGTGATAATCATAGCAACACACGGGCAAAACAAAAGTGCAACACAGTTGATCACAACAGGAATATCGTCGAGCATTTTACTACCAGTCCCATGGAAATATTAATTTTGCACTAACTGCTGGTTTGTTCTTAACGATGTGAAATTTACTCTCGGCAAAGGAAACCCCAAAAAGCAATAAAGCTGTCATCGTGACAGAAGTGAAGAAGAGGTAATATTCGAGCAATAATGAGGGTGACTAAATCTATATTTTAAACAATGTGAGGCAGAAATTGACGACGCAAAACATAACACTTCTACATTGATTAGGCTACAACACTTTAAAAGGGACACATGATAAAAATAACAGTATAGCAAACCATTTATTGGGCACAATTTTCTGCGTCGAAAATGATGACAATGGTTGCAGGTCCACAATCATATCGCATGTGCGTATAAAGTCTTTGATGTATAATAAAAGCTTTCGAACCTTGTACTAGGTTCATCTTCAGTCAAGTGACTTGACTGAAGATGAACCCAGTACAAGGTTCGAAAGCTTTTATTATACATCAAAGACTTTATACGCACATGCGATATTATTGTGGACCTGCAACCAAACCATTTATTTTAAGTGAAACTTTACAATCATCCATACTTTAAAAGGCACTGTCACTTCTACGCAGTTATTCGTTTTCATTCCTGCATACCCAAAACTTTTAGTATTTCAGTACTTTTTAAGTGTGAGAAAATACAGCAGGCGTGAATCCTGCACAATAACTTAAAATGTGCTTTATCAATATTCGATGTTGAAAGAATCGCCGTTTTTCATACGGAAATAAACACTGAAGGGACAAGCTTTTCATTAAAGCCTTAGGTTTTCTAGGTCTGATCTTTCCTTTAGAACTTTAGTCCCACCAAGAACAATCAGTCGAGTACATTTGTAGATCGCATTGGTTTCATTTTTGGTTTCTTAATAAAAGTATCATATTTCCGCATTGGTTTCAATAAGGTCTCGTTTTTTTTTTTTTTTTTTTTTTTTTTTTTTTTTTTAAATAAAGTATCATTAGGTAAATATACGACATCTGATGCTCCTATATTTCTAGACATGTAATTAATTTTAAATAAAGCTTACGCTATCATCGAAGTCGTAACGTTTGCCTCTGGGTTTCCTTTCCCGCAGAAGAAGAATCCTCAGCATCGCTTTCCGTCGATTGCTACCGTCAAGTAAAATAGTTTTTGCTTCAAAACCATTATTCTTAAGGACGTCTCTTGCAGCATTTTGCAACAAACAATGACTTTCAAACTTACATCGACCCCGAAGTAATCAGTATTAACAGGGACTGACAGTAAACTGCATCTAAGGGTAATTTAAATTTCCGAGGTTTTACATAATCCTGTGTGACGTTAAAGGGTGCTCACTTTTAGAATCTAAGTTCCTAAATCAAGTGAGATGCTGAAGGTAAAATCTCTTACGTGCTAAAGAAATCAGACTCAAGTGGCAACTGTACAGTTCAGTCATATCATCCAGTTTAGAAAGAATGCCAGTTCAACAGTTCAAACATTCACGGTATTAAAAGTATGACAAATGGTTAATAGTCCTCGATGGTATACTCGACTGATTACTAATAATAGGCCTACTGTGTTAACTAACCGCTGTATACATTTAGCAAATACAGTAGTCTTAAAATGTATAAGGCAGTAGTTAGAAAGTTAATCTTGCTTTTGAAAAAAAGTTTTTGTTCTGAAAAACCAACTTGCTTTTGAAAAAAAGTTTTTGTTCTGAAAAACCAACTTGCTTTTGAAAAAAAGTTTTTGTTCTGAAAAACCAACTAACTATTTTTTATAATTATAAAAATACTGGGCATTGTATTGCTCTCAAGAATCAAGACACGACAAAAAAAAAAAAAAAAAAAAAACTCCAACATAAAACAGAGTAGCCTACCATTAAAAGAGCATACCACTTTTTTTTTTTGTTTTTTTTTTTTTGCTTTATTTTGAGTACTTAATAAGTAGTGTGGTGTAAATTGAAAGAAAGATAAATCTAATTTTAATTTAAAAAACTGGCATTCCTTAAATATCAATAACAACTCTGCAAAACCACAAGCTTCTTGCATTCTCTTATGAATTTGTAATGGGCTTGATTTTCAAAATGAATATACTATTAACAATGCTTCAGAGTTTTCAAGTTATACAAAAGGATCTTAAAAAGTTAAGCCCAAAAATATAGCAAAGTCGTAGTTTGTAATTATAGGCTGCAAAATAGTTTAATTCTGAAGGATCTTCCAAATTTCAGGAAAATGCCAAGTTGAAAGGGTCCAGGAAATCATTACAAATTACATCGTAAATTTATGTTCCGGTAAGCATCCGTAGCAATTGCTCTACCTGGTATACAATTCTCAAAATAACATGCATGTTAATTTACATAATTACAAATTGAATATGGAATGAAAAGATAAAAAAAATAAGATTATATATATATATATATATATATATATATATATATATATATATATATATATGTATGTAGATAAACTGTATTTACATTCATAAACAACTAATGGAAAACCTTGACTTAAAAAAAAAAAAATGCAAATATTCGAAAATATCGAACCTATGGGTCAAATTCGCCTGAACCCCTTAAGGAGGAGAGGGATTGGTGCCGTCAGTGTACCTAATGCGGTGCACCGCATAGGCATTACTTGAGGTTTTTTGCAGCCTGCCTTCGGCCCGTGGCTGAAACACCTTTCGTTCAATTTACTGTAACTCCATTCATATTATCTCTCCTCCATCTTGCTAGCCACCCTTCTCCGACAATTGATTCATTGTGCAACTGCTTCGAGGTTTTCCTCCTGTTACACCTTTCAAACTTTTTACTGTCGATTTTCGTTTCAGCGCCGAATGGCCTCATAGGACCCAGTGCTTGGCCTTTGGCCTAAATTTCATATTATATCTACTGTATCTATCTATCTATATTTCACTGTTTGTAGAAGGTAAGCAACTCCTTTTCGCAGTGTCCCTCTGCACCAATTGCAATGCTATATTTGCCCTTTGCTTCCCATCTGTTCCCACTGGCCTCTTCCCACTTGGCTGTGCGTCTCGTTAAAATTCTAAACTTGCTCCAGTTGTAACCACTGTGAGTCTGGGAAATGTGACACGGCAAAAGTAGCCATGGTGAGCATATATGAACAACGCCGACCTAATAAAAAAAAAAAACTTAAAACCGACCTTACTAGCTGTCCAATTCTTCCGTTCTTCCATTTATTATCTAGCGTGTACTCATTCAATGCACTTCTGACCAATTTTAACAATATAGGACAACGAATCTCGTACGCAACCTGGATAAAACTCTAAATTTTCATTGTTCAGAGTTTTTTCTTTTCAGGATTATGTATTACCACAAACCTGGCAAATGTGAAAGTGGGTGAATGTAAGTACGAACATGGTAATAAATCAACATCTGACGTAAAACTGGGCCTAACTGTTTTCTTGCAGATTCTTTCTAAAGTAAAGTCCGTTGACACTTAGGATTCCAAAAAGGTCTGTGGACATAATGAAAAATATCTTTTGGATGACTGAAGTATTGGATGAATTTGGTGCATTCACTGGAATCGCTAACAAAAAGGCACCTCTTCATACGTTACGTATGTTATTGGTAATTATGTGGAAGCATCAAAGCCTAAAGAAAAGGACTTTTTTGGACGTTTGGACCTTGGCCGGCATTGTATCTCATTAACATCAACCAGTATCGAAATATTACTAGAGGTTATGAAGTGCTGTATAATGAATTAGCAATCAAAACACCAATATCTGAATAATAAACGGAACCAACATATGAGCAGACTTCAAAATTAGATCAATAATATGCCTTATTGAACACTTGAGATCAAATTTTAGTTCAGTCATGAAGTAAAACATATGTATAACCTTTATTTTTTATTTTATTTTTTTTAGCTGGGGTATGAGCCACTTATTGGAATCGGAAATAACGACCGATAATCTCTACTGCGCTCACAGCGAATAACTCTTGGACTTCGTGCAAATGACGGACGCGTTTTAACCCAGTTATTACTTTCGTAATACGAAAAACGCATCATGATTGAAAGCTGTTATTACCTTCAAAAGCGGTCCAGCTAATCAAATGAGAACATGCAATTCATTTCTATCATTTCCTGGTTACAAGTGCTTAATGATGACATGGAATTTGCATAGCCTACGGGTAATAGGTGAAAAAAACGAGCTCAAAATAGAAATTTAGTTAGACGCAATACTCTTTCATCATGGTGGGAATCAATCTCTGATATTCAAAACAATATCGGTTTCTGATTTCGCAATGTTCGGAAAATCTGGTAATTATACAGTCAATTCGCAAGTTACTGAAACCAATACATTTCAGTAACACTGTTCAATCAGAATCATGCTTAATCTTCTTATTTTGAAATATCCAAATTCTGCTCCCCTGAATTTATGCGAGAAAAATATGCAGTTGTTTTATTTTCTACATCACCATCTAAGGAAATGCAATTACGTTCCAGGTGTTAGAATATCTAGTGGCTTTGAGAGGGATAACTGAAGATATACTAGTAGTTAGTGGGGAGGAATGCAATGTGTTATATTTGAATTTTTCCCTATCATTGTAAATCTTACTGGCTTAAGATAATGGAGTAAAAGTTGGCTGAAGCCCTAAATGGAATTCTGTATCTAGCCTCATCCAGATTAACTATTAGCTCTATACGAGTGTGAGCTAGTCTGCACAATATGTAAGGGGCTGCACAATATGTAAGGGAAAAGGAAATACTATAAGATATTACTAAAGGATAACATTAGGGGGAAAAATAGCACCTTACGAGAATAATCAATTCGGAAGTTATCTCCCAAGATTATACTGATCAGGAAGGCCTAGTGTAGTCTAACCATAAACATCATCACTGGGAAATAATGTTTCACATTAAAATTTGAACATAATTAAAAATAGCAATTTACGACAATATCACTCGTGCAAACCACTGGGATTAACTGTTCTTGCGGTATAAAGTAACTTATCAACTCTAGAACGCCGCGACTAGGCTTGAAACAGCTAGGCCTAGTAGATGGAAAAATTTGATGAAATTGAAGACATTCTCGTTCAGAACTGTCCTACAACATTACGCCTAGGGCTAGTCTAAACTTTTCACTCAATCTACGACGTCTATCACGGACATGGAACTTGGACAGTTTGGAAAAAGTACTTAAAGCTACCGAGCTCTGTCGTAGTACATGTAAATTCCTGCTTCCATTCTAACCATCCAAAAATGCCTGCATATATAAGGAACTCGTGGACTGAAAAACACATCTAAATTGATATCCTGATAACAGACATTCCAAGTAATAACAAGAGAATACAAAAACGGTGCAGTAAATAGTAATACAACCTCGATAGAACAAAATACATTGGTGTTAAATTACTTAATAGCCGACTCTGCAAGGGGACATTTTTATTGGTAACGTGTGGATGAATTATAAAAATGATTAGAAAATATTAAGTCAGCATAATTCATTATTTCCAAAATAGCTTTATTACCTGTTTATAAACTTTAATTCCTACTGTACCTACAGCATTTGATAAAGCAAATCCTAGTACAGGAGATTTTGGTAATCATAAGGCGTCCATTATACTTAGACTAGGTGCTACTCTGAACTCGAAGGCCAAAGTCTTCATAATCCTGTAGGTGTAGGCGGTATAGTCTGCATTTTAATTTCCCTTTTTAGTTTTTATTGTCAATGTGTTTGCTACTCAATATGTAAAATTTTCCACTTGATTTTCCTCTGTTACAGCTAGGTGAAGCTACTGCTGTGTGTGTGTGTTTTTTTTAGTGACATCACTGATAGCTACTTTTTCTTTTATTCTATCGTGTCCCATCCATTTCTCTTTTGTCTTCAGGGTGTTAACAACATGCTAGCTAAATTTGTCAGGGTTACGACTGTTGAACCACTCGTTTCCCATAAAAATGTTATTTAAATCTGCGTTCTTCCTGACTTTCTTCAATTTTCAAAAAAGTGTAAGCTGCGTAGAACAATTTACTAGACAAGGCAAACCATGCAAGCTTTTAGTATTTACACAGTACTTCAACAGTTTAAGCGATCACTCCTCAAGTAACTGCTATTTTTTTTCTGGCATGCAATAAACACAGGTTGAAGCATTTAAAACTCCACGAAATACGATTTGATACAGACAGTACAATAATTTCTTCCGTTTTCAACAGCATCTTGGACAAATTTCGCTTGATGCATGCCCCATCCTCCAACGAACGAAACGTTGCAAGATTATAATATGGCTTCTGTGGCTGGTAATTATTTTACGAAAATAGTTAATTCCTCAGTCACTCATGCTAACCAAAGGTACCCTGTACGCAAAATTCTTAGTCTGCCGCTCATAAAAGTAATTTCTCCGGGGGTGGTGTAGTGCCGTCAGTGCACCACTTGCGGGCTGTAGGCATTACTTAAGGTTCTTTGCAGCCCCTTTCGTTCCTTGTATTATACCTCCTTTCATATTCTCTTTCCACCCTCTTCTGACAATGGATTCATAGTACAACAGCGAGGCTTTCCTTCCCTTACACCTTTCAAGCCTTTTATTGTCAATTTCCCTCTCAGCGCTGGATGACCTCATAGGTTCCAGTGCTTGGCCTTTGGCCTAAATTCTACATTCAATAAAAGTAATGTGTGGTAGAAATTAGTATCAAGCAGAATTCTTCACATGCCTAACATTTTAAAGATAATATATATATATATATATATATATATATATATATTATATATATATATATATATATATATATATATATATATATATATATATAGATAGATATATATATATTACAATCTCTCTTACTCCCTCCAAGATAAGAAGCGTTAAATTGTTTTTCATAATATTCAGCTACCTAGTAACGATAAAATTTCCTGTGAGAAGCCAGAACGAAGTCGTTAGACGCAACCTGGCAAAAAAAAAAAAAAAAAAAAAAAAAAAAAAAAAAAAAAAAAAAAAAAAAAAAAAAAAACGCTCACCTACTTTCACTTTAAAAATGGCGCGTTCAACAGCATGATCATACGAGGGGAAAGTAGGTACACATCTACTCAAAGATTCGAAATGGTATCATACTGACTCATCACAAATACCACAGCACTACAGCTGGGTTATTTAAGTGCCCAGCGAAAGGTTATTGGAGAAGCAGATTGACTAAAGTAAAATGAACTATAAATATACAAAAGGATTTATACAAAATAAAATTCATACTTGGAAAAGTAGCTTTCACGATTCAAATGGCAACTGAAGAAAGAGTGTCTTACCTTTCAAACGAGAAGGAATTGGCACACTGAGGCTGCCTGAACGATGAGGTTAAGAGGGGAGAGAGGGAAATTGGCATCGTTAACACGAACCATTCGTAAGCCTTGTGGGATGGTACAACAGACTAAACAAAATCAAAATATTTCCCTCGATAACAACTTCATTTTTTGTATCAACAGAAGTCAGGACTGGTGAATTTTACTTTCCAGAGTTTAAAATTTCGTGGTGAAAATGCAGCCCATGCACAGCTGCAAACAAGTTATAGGAATGTTTATAGCAGAGGTTCTCTCAACTGGTAGTCCACAGGACGCTCACTGTATTTGGCAATACATTGGAGACTGGTACTTGTATTTTTGAATTGACTGAAATCTCAGTTAGAGAAACTTTATCCAAATAAATAACTGACAATTCAGTTCATGATACCATTCCTATTCAAACAACATAATGACAACCTTCAAGTTGTAATTCTTGTGTAAGACACATATTCCGATCCAAATTGTTTACCGTCTATGATTTATCGCTGGTAAAAAAAAGGGGAAAAAGTCTACGATATTTTTGTTTTATTGGGGTGGTGTTCCATGACCTGATCTCTTGTTTGTTTGGCGGCACCCGACAATTCGTCCGCCTCTCTTAAAGCTTTCTAGAAATCCTCACCGACCAGTTCTGGTTACACTCACCATTCACCTCAAAACTACAAGTTACTGCCTTTAGTCTGCCGATAGCTATTTCAATCTCCGTTTCTAAGAGACAAGAGAGTACAGTGTCCTGCTAAATGCACCAGTGACGCTTGAAACATACAGATGGTGGCTACTTTCTGAAGTTGTAAGTTGCAGACTAACCTGATTATGAGAGTTGTTGTCGTAAGATAATGTAGCATATCATGAAAGAGTTAGCACGAGCTGATCACGCACATGAATCCCTGAGAAAGCTTCGAGGTGAATCAGTGAAGTGGCTTTCGAAGCAGACCGTTTCATTATGACACTACACTACAGCGGTAAGAGAAGAAAGGCCGAAGGATTTCGCACATGTAACACCAAAGCCTTATCTTAAAAAGGGCATTTCCTTAATTTTTCATTCCTGCGCGTGTGAATCCCTAAAAATATATCACCCGAATGAAGTAGCGTCCAGAATTGAGTAGGAGTTCTCCTTCGACCTGGTTCTCGGGAACTCTTCAGTTCACACAATCAAACCGACACGAGTTTTCGCTTCAAGTCTTTCACTGCAGTCCTCAGTCCAGGCATTTCTATCCGATGAACTCGCAAACACTGGCAAATAGTTCTTTGAGAAGTTCGCATGATCGGGGTCGTCACCAGCCATTTTTCAGCTAATTCAGGCATATTTGCGATGGTAAAGATATAGTAAGTATTGCTAAAATAGTAAAAATTCTAACACAGTGTTAAAACGCAACTTTACACCACTGGGACCAGAATACATAATCCGGCGCAGAACTTTTCTGGATTAACTTCAAACCAGTCATGATGCTCAGCAACTACTCTTGAATGCAATATGAAATAAAGGATAAAAATCTGATGCTTCTAACCATCGCAAATGTAACTATATACACTATTCGTCATTTAAACTTTCTCTGATTGTATAATATGTGATACTCTACAGTTATTATTTCATGACACTATCACAATATACACTGAATACCAAACAGCACATTTTTTAGCACACTTTTGCGACCACTTTTAAACTACTTCTCTATATCTTTGACGTGTATATGTGAGACAATGCCCCTAGTCTCCTTACTCTCTACCAGGTGTCAAATGAATGCTAATATAATAAACAACATTTAACATCCTGATTTTATAATTAGTCATTCAGCACACAAATCTCAATGTATTTCAGAGGATTCAAGTTCGCAGGAGTCCAAGTTTATTGGATTTGAATTCCAGCAATACAATGCACTTTCATAAACTTTAAAATCTAGTGATACGTCAACGACTTTAACATAACTTTGGGAGCCATGAAACTTGTTTGATTCCTGTAAATAATTTCAGCCAAAAAAAAGTAAGCACACAATATAATTCAACACTGAGTCTGCAAACGGAAACTGAGGAACAACTGATCTTCCCTCAGTCGTCAGATGTATCTATGCTCTACTACTGACATTCCTTTGTAAACTAATAATGTGCTTTGTATAACATGAACTACATTGCCTGTGAGATTTAAACTTGTTTTATAAACATCCAAAATTACCTGGAAAAAAGTAGTACAGTACAAGATGCTTGCGGAAAACACAAAAGAATGCTTGTGGTTCTGCCTTAAGTTTATCAAAAGAGAGTGCATAAAATTGGACAGCGAGGCAATGAGGGCGGAGTGCAGGTGCTCGCGTCACAACACAGACACAGGCGTGCGCCCCTTCCCCCCCCCCCCCCCCCTCTCACACGCAATCATTAGCCTCTTTCATTCTTACGCATTCCCTCCCAATTTCCCCCTCCTACTGGCCTTCCTTGGTAATTTGGTTTAATATCAAATCTTGTATAATGATTCAATGACTTACAACAGCTTTGGCGAACGATACCAGCTAAGTCTGGAGTGATTTTCAAAATTCTGCGATCACGTGACTGCAAGTGGATCTCACTCGGCAAATTTTGTTTCCTGGAAGATAAACGTTAAGTCTGACATCCGACTTGAGCTGGCATCATTCCCCATGCTGCCAACACGTGTGGCTTAACATCCACCAAACCAAGACCTAACTGCAGATCTCCAATTTAAGTCATACTTAAGATTCATTCTAGGTGAGAAAAACCAGAACACACAGTACTAGTCTCGCCATTTCATAAAAGGTAACAGTGACTGCAATTGGTCTCCTCATAGAATTGGTGAGATGTTTGGAAAACCGACCATTCTTCAACAGGACAATCGTTTGTTTCCATACCTGGTATAGGGCAAGGACCAAGTGCATCAACCACAACATCTTTCTGGTAATGGCAGGCAAAGAGTCGCAAATGGCACTCACTGGCATAGGTCTCAGCATCCGAACCACATACAGGCCTTGCCGAGGATGAGTCATCGGGGCACTGGGCATCGCACTGAAAGGGGGAAAAAGGCTGGTTGAGATATTGCATTCTAATTATTTGACACGTTGATTTATTAGATTGGGAAAACTGCCCGTATAGATTCGGAAATTACTTTCCAATAAAAAAGCTTCCTCCTGTGACAATTCATACCTTACTCATAAGGTCAGCAATCTTCTTAATTTATTTAGAGGAAAACTAATAAATAAATTGTAAGAATTGTTCTACAACTCAGACAACACGACAAATTCCTAGAGAGGGCGTCACGAACAAGACACTACCGCTACCTAAACATACTCTATTCACTATCTTAAATGAATTTCTGTATTTTTTAGATATCAGTTTCCTTTCATTTTAGTCGTTCTGCAGTTTGCAACAGTATAGCAGTTTTTTTTGGGTCATTCTTTCTTCTTAAACCGTAATTAAAAGTGGAGAATAAAAACTGGGGTAAAACCAATCTGCAATCGCCAATATTACAAGGCCAGAAAATGTCAACAATCATTAATATTTTTCGGCAAACCATGTCAACAAAAATTGCTCAGATTTTCTTTTGTCAAATCATGTCTACAAAGTCATACCAATCGCTTTACTAATGTTTAATGTTATCATATCTCCTCAATTTGACCCTTTTCCTCCGGAAAATTTATTTCAACAACCCCATTTTTACCACATCACTGTACAAGAGGACTACTTTCAATACAGTTTAAAAACTACTTTATATACTTTGATATTCTGTTTGTCATTAACTTCCACACAACGTCTTGAACCTAGCTAGTTTCTGGCTCCTTGTGATCTACTTCTGCAAAATTGATTACAAAATACTGATTAGTTCTTAGTCCTATGCTTCGCGTAAATGAACTCATATCCATCAAAGAGCCGCCAGTTCTTCAATCCTTCCTTAGCATCACATCATCCTCCACAAGTACCAAATGTTGTAGGTTCTAATTCATCAACTTCTGCATATCTCATGATATACTGCAACTGCACGGGCTCTTCATTCCTAACTGCGATCGACAACGCCTAACCTCATCTCTGCAAAGGACTCATCTTTCTTTTTTTTAAACACAATTGAAAGGATGGAAGATGATCATCTATGGTGTTAAACTGTACAATACTTTTTTTATTCTCATCTCAGCAGCTCCATCAGCCCTATCTTATAATATTTCAACACCAAAATGCCTTACAAACCGACTTTACCTCGAGTTACGTGATGAAGCAGCTGCCTTCCATTACAATTTCCTCCATATAAATAGTTTTCGCTTCTATTGGTATTGCACTTTCTTCTACCACCTTTCCTATGGAAGAGAGGCAGCTCATTTCTCTAAGACCCTCTGAATTCCATGCTTTTACTCAGATAAACCTCTCAGGACGTGTCTCCTTCGTTCTTCCGTAGAATTTTCTATCTTTCTATCGCTTCCCTTACGTGTTCCATTGTCCCTTACAGCACCGCTTTCTGAATGGTCACCATTTTTCCATCTGAAATTTTTACTTCACGCAAGGCATTCTAAATTCCTTTAATATCAACCTCCCGCGGTAGCAACTTCCCACTGGAGATATTTTGCCGTCAATCAGTTTCCTTATTTTCACTTTGTATTAACGTTTCTCCAAAGGGTCTTCTTCTTTTTCTATGCAAATGGTTAGGATTTGCATTTCCATCCCTACTGACAGTCTATTTCTGTTACGCTTTCTTTCTATTTACAATTTCGTTTTGTTACTCTTCCTTTCTATTTCTATTCTCTTTTTGTTACTGTTCCTTTTTATCTCTGTTTTCTTTCTGTTATTGTTCCTTCCTATGTCTATTCTTTTTGTAACTTCCTCCCTTTTCCCATTCTCTTATTGTTACTATTCCTTCCTATTCTCTTTTGGTTACTGTTCCTTTCGATTTCTGTTCTCTATTAGTTACTGTTCCTTGCTATTAATATTCTTTTGCCAGTGATCCTTTCCATTTCTGTTCTCTAATTGTTACTGTTCCTTTCTATTTCTGTTCTATATTAGTTACTATTCCTTACTATTAATATTCTTTTGTTAGTGTTCCTTTCAATTTCTATTCTCTCATTGTTACTGTTCCTTTTTATTTCTGTTCTCTATAATTTATTGTTCCTAACCATTTCTATTCTTTTTGTTAGTGTTCCTTTCAATTTCTGGTCTCTCATTGTTACTGTTCCTTTCTATTTCTACTCTCTATTTGTTACTGCTCATTCATATTCCCATTCTCTTTTTGTTACTGTTCCTTTTACATCTCCACAAACGTACGCTACAGAAACTGTTTACCTTGCATTCAGCATGGCCACTGTGCTCTTGGCATCTGGCGCCAAAGTAGCATTCGAGGTCAGCGCAAGTGCGCGGGGGCGGGGTCGTGATCGCTGGGGACTTGCAGCCTTTAGGGCCCAGAACGAGGCCCTCGGGGCAGATGTTGCACTTTTTGCCCGTGATCCCCGGCTTGCAGACGCATTGGCCAGTCATCTGCTCGCAGTCATCTCGCACAGAACCGAACAAGGAACATCCACATGCTGCAATAGAACGGGGTTCATAACTCATCAGTCTAAACAGTTATGGTTTACATTCAGGAATAAAAGATACGTGAGCTCATACTTCGCTGTCAATATCTGAGAGAGAGAGAGAGAGAGAGAGAGAGAGAGAGAGAGAGAGAGAGAGTAGGGTGCTCCTTATGCACGGGGCGTTGCACAAAAGAATATTTAAGAAAAACATATTTATGCAGGAAGAAAGTATAGACCAAATTTTGCTATGACAGCAAACATCAAATTCAGTTCAGAATGAGACATTAATATTGATAAAATGACAATCCCAAACATGGCTAGCGATCTCGAGCATTTTTCCAGGAGAGGAGCCTCCCCCATTCATCTGTGCCTCACAAGTGATTTACATGCAAAACACGACTACCGTATTTCTCAAGACTGCACTGGATCAATGATCTTTAACAAGATGCTCACAAGAGGAGACAAACAAAATATACTATGTCTAGGATACGTACGAAGACACCCAGTGCTACCCAGCTGAATTCTTGGCAGACCCCAAAAACCTGGTTCACATCTATCACATTTAGTGCCTCCTACACCGGGCTTGCAACGACACTGATTTGTCATTGGGTCGCAGATTTCATCATGAGCACCAAGCTGCAATGATAGAAATAGTGTGTACAGTAAAAAAAACAAAAACATAACAGATAACGAATTCACACTGCTCTTACAGCATCGAGTACCACCAAATGGTAGTTATGGGCAATTTCTGATATTACTGAATGACAAAAAGAGTACCACAAAATAGAATTTATGGACAATTTCTCATATTACTGAATGATGCAAAGTTAATCATCAGATAATCAAAATGAGTGATATGTTAACGCGAGTGTACAACAATTTTACTATATCCTTTTCCAAACAATCATATTTGGGACAGCACCTTTATACCATCGGTGACCTGCGACACTTATACGCATTCCACACAAATTGGTGAACGTCTAAGTCTTATAAGAACTTACATAGAACAAGAAACAAATAACTCTATTTTTGCCTGAAAAAGAAATTTCCCCTCAAAATACTGGACTCATTAAGTTGACCATAAGGAACAAAAATTTTCATAGATTACATGAACGAATATTAATACCATAGGTTTAACCATTTTACAATATTAGTCTACACCACAGAAACAGCTGAAGCGACATACTAACAGCTTTGCTGGAAAGTTTACCTTGTGACACTGACAGATTGACGGGCAACCTGCATAATTTGGACCAAGAGCTGCAGTTTTGCCATCTGGACAGCAACCAAAAGACTCCTGTCGACACGGCGGGCCTAACAGTGTTCCATTTTCCGCTGCAACAGAGTAACGTAGCAATACTAGTACTGCAGTATTGGTCAAAGTAACATTTCAAGAAAAATCCCATTAATTACTACTAGTGTTTAAGCATACAAATTACACAGGAAGTTACAGCTAAACTATGGTACCTATACGTACTGTGAAGTAAGTCTACGTCTATTATGCATTTTTCTTAACCGCTGATTACCGAGTGGTTTTAAAAGTTCTTGGAGAACTGAATTAAAAATGAAAGTTGAATACGTTTCTTCTAGAAATGCTTGCAATATGTCTTCACAGTTTTGAATGCACACAAAAAACCAAACTTGTAAAAACGCCTTTCTTTCTTTTCTCCCGAATGCCGTTTTGGGCCCCTTGTGGTTCTCGTGCTAACGACAATACATCTAGGCAGCACTAAAGAGAATCATGTAATTATGAATAGTGACCAAATGAACATTGGAACAAACAAATGTGCTCTAAGGCAATGCTTTACAGCATTAGGGCATGGGAGAATAACATCTGTAAATAGTTAATGACATGACTACTCTAGCATTGCTGGTATTGAGAAAGTACACCATTATAATAATACCTCCTACTCCAACCAAAAAATATTATTGCCGTGGAAAATGAAAAACTAGTCATGGTGCTATTTCTGAATATAAACGTATGCTTCGACGACCATTAACAATCTGCGAAGGGTTTCCACATTCCCCAGTGACTCAAACCCCAATCAAAGCATTTACGCTCATACCACCACAAAAAGAGGCTACATAAAACCTGCACGTGGAATCCTACCTTGATCAAGGGGACAACACTTTGCAAAGGACAATGTCCAGTGGCAGTAATAGCCATCGGGGCACGTCTCTGTGTCGGGTCCTTTGCCGCAATAATAATCGCGACCAGTTGCTGGGTTGATTAAGGGCGGACTGCCGTCGCAGGGTGTCAATTCGAAGTCTGAAGGGGAAGAAAGGGAGGAAAAGGAACTTACAACGAGTATTATTCACGAACAACTTAATTCATCTACAAAAAATGCCACAATATACAAATGATTGACGGAGGAGCACATGAGTGGGGACAGTTCTCCAACGGGGGCCACTGATCATGACCATGTACTTTCATAAAAAGATATTTCCTAATGGCCACATTCAGTGTTTCTTGCTTGCGCTCCACTTCCGTTGGGGATTGGTGGCTCCGAGTCGATTTCACAAATGTTCCAAAACGGAAATGAATACGTTTTCTTCATTATTGAACAAGGACTAACAGGGGTGTTCCGTGGTTTTCGAATCAGACTAAATAATACAACGATTCCACAACTGCAACTGAAGACCTGTATTAGAAATGACGTAACAACAACAGATTTAAAAACATAATGACTATGACGAGTAACTGTGCAAAAGACTTGTACGAATGACATAATATTACAATTCCAGAAAAATGAAAAAATTTGAAATTTGGTGGCAAAAATAATTGTGAAAATATTAAAGAAACTCCAAAGGGAAAACCAGGTAGAACAGTGACTACAAACTCTAGCACAAAAATAGGGCAAACAATACAACATATGGAAATACAGTGGGAAATGTATTCTCAATAATATAGTTTTCTAATTGTCGAGAGAGAGAACTTTCAAAAAAGGTTTCAGAAAACGAGTCCGGTTTTAAATTTGTCTTTTAATGTCA
This sequence comes from Macrobrachium nipponense, assembly GCF_015104395.2. Taxonomy (NCBI): domain Eukaryota; kingdom Metazoa; phylum Arthropoda; class Malacostraca; order Decapoda; family Palaemonidae; genus Macrobrachium; species Macrobrachium nipponense. Next base: position 12,506,317 of record NC_061091.1, on the reverse strand, counting down.
TCAGACATCGTCTCTTAACATGAGACGCTGCTACTCCAGTTTTTTTTATATATTTTTTAATGCAACTGTCAACTTTTAGCTCTTACAAAAGGTTTCAGTACTGAATAATCTGCATGTCTCGTTTGTATGAAAATGGAGCATAACACAGGAGTCCTATGGACATGAAAATTTGATAAATGAAATCAACACGGTTTATTTTGATTTTAGGAGTTCTTTAAAGGTTCGAAATGTTTGTGCGTGGCAAATCAATTTATAAATTTCATGCACAGCTGGAAGGACATTCACAGCATGCACAAAAACAACATCCAAAACAACAACAACAACTACAACACTGGGCATACACAGACAATCAACAACGATCTCAGGGAGTGGAAACGAAACCTCTCCGGAACTTACACATGGTGTTACAAAGAAACAGAAACGAAACAAATGATGAATTCACTCACATGACATTCTCACATGATAAGTCATTAGTTGATAGAACTTATATTTTGTTGGTATTACATCTACTTCGAGATAACAAGCAAAACTCTTTCCAAGAAGAAGCATTTTGCGTGACCTGGTGAGAACTGAGACGGGAGTATCATTGCTTAATCATACGGAGGAAGCAATGAAAATGACCTTCAACCGAATACATTTCTCTTAATTAATAATGACAAACACGTCAACTTTCAAAGCATACTTTACCAGGAATTACGATCAAATGTTAATGATGTTCAGACCCCAAGCAAGTTAAAACTAGTTTTGCATAATAGTGTTGCAATATGAAACAAAATGATTATAATTTTCAGGAAATGTATTCTTACCGTATCTGTATTTTTTGAACTTAGAACTCTAAATTTATTTTACTTGGGGGTATTGGCCTAATAAAACGTTGTTCTTACAGTATTTTGCTTTATCAATAATTAATCTTAATATCATTATTGTTCAAGATTTTAACTTTCCAGTTGTTTTTTCTTTTTTGAGAATATTTCGTTGAAATTTGAAGGCATTTTCTGGAAGTAATTTATGTGATGAAACATCGGCATAATAATATCTTAGCAAGGGCCTCAATATATTACCAGCATATCGCAGTAAAATACACAATTCCTTAAAATCTTGAAATTCCTGGACAAAACAGAACGCACCGGGAAGAAAGACTTTGTGTGACTCCCCACAACCCATACTCACCAACAGCCTAACCACTACGAAGATGCCTTGTTGCCGCTGTATACGTTCACTGGTGGCTACCCCCTCCCTCAACCCTCACACTACTCACGCCTAGCATTGAATATAGAACGTAGGCCAAAGGCCAAACACTGGGACCTATGAGGTCCTTCAGCGCTGAAATGGAAATTGGCAGTAAAAGGTTGGAAAGTTGTAACGGGAGGAAAACCTCGCAGTAGCACTATGAATTGATTGTTAGAAGAGGGTAATATAATGCTCCTGATATCCAAAACTTGTGCTTCTTCAATGCTCTACTTATCCTGAAGCACAACCACCCCATTTATGGGACCTATGAAATATCTTTACTCCTAACCAGCAACAACAAATCTCCTAAACACATCATGGTAATAAGAACACCAAGTCTGACTCAAACTCACAGGTGTAACTCCCTGAAGAACCAAGTTCTTAAGCTGCCTAGAACATCTAGACTATTCTGTTAGGGCTGGCCTTTAGACTATAGTAGATTCACATCAACCGTACATCATATGTCTATGCCAGTCCCTTATGACGCTCCTGATTGGCTGATGATAAGCCAGTCACAGGGCTGGAAACTCTTAGTCTCTCTCGAGAGTTCACTTGGGCAGGATGTATGTTCCACCTCTCCTGAGGGATACGTCTTTCCCCAGTATCCCTCAGGAGAGGTGGAACACGCATCCTGCCTATGTGAACTCTCGAGGGAGACTGAGAGTTTCCAGCCCTGTCATTGGCTTATCAACAGCCAATCAGGAGCGTCGTAAGGGACTGGCATAGACATCAAATGTGCGGTTGATGTGAATCTACTAAAGTAGGTCAAACTGTTAAGATGACGAAATTTATCAAAACAGCAACCAGCAGACGGCTAATCAATGGTAAGGTGACGATCACCACATTACCTTGTCACTGACATATAACCGAGACCCATATAACCAGTTTAATAAAAATACTCCAAATTGTCTCTTTGAAGACTTTAGAATTTAATATCTTGCTCTGAACTGAAGGAAATGAATTGAATAAAAGAGTTTAATGCCTCTTCAGAGGATATTTTTAACGAATACCGTCTAATAATAATTTTAAGTTGCCAAGTAACCCTGATGTTTACGGGGTCTCGCCGGTAGTGAAATATGGCGTGGGTTGTCCGGAGAATTTATTCTGGCGGTGTTCCTTAGGTGTATGTTACCAAGGAACAAATCCCGAAAAAAACCTAAGGGAGGTCCACAGTACCGGCTCAAGGCTTTGGCGTGAACGTCGGAGCTTACGTAGATGTAATATATTCTTTTTGTAAAAAGAATTTACCACTCAAAAATATGTATGTAACCATTTGTCAAAGTGAAAAAAAAATGAGTTACTGGAGGTATTCATAAGAAAGATCGAGAAAATTGTATACAAACCGAATGCAACTGAGGTAGCAATCAAACACAATTCCACTTTTTTTAAGACAGCAAAATAATAATAATAATAATAATAATAATAATAATAATAATAATAATAATTATAATAATAATAATAGTAAGGCTTCATCGAGTTGTACTGTCCATATAGTAAGTTCTCAAGAATGCAAAAATATACGAAATCACCTAAGAAGCAAGGTATGGACCCGGTTCGAAATTGAAGACAAAATTATATCAGGAGAAAGCTATGTAACTATACTCTGTTTTTTTCCATCTGTCCAGGCGCCTGTGGTGTTTCCGCATGGTAAGACTGCGTCCCGGGCTTTAAATAATATCCTATTTCGAATATTAATGGTGTAATTTGTATACAGTAAATTATTAAAACACTTTTCAGTTGCAAATGTACACCCAGATATCCTTTTATTTACCTAAAACTTAGACTTAGCGTAACTACTTAAAGCCCGGGAAGCAGTGTT
>NC_061091.1:12480768-12500768 GCF_015104395.2 Macrobrachium nipponense | reverse complement strand
GTCAGATGATGACTAAGATGAAATGCCGATTCATTTCAGGATGACGTGGCGAACATTAAAGAAAATATATTATACTTTCATTTGAGAATTACCCTATCACAGCACAATGCATACAGATCTTGCAAAGGACAACAATAAAAAAACACTCATGCTGCAAGAAATTATTATATATATATAATATAGTATTATCATTATTAATTAATTATATATAATATATTATTTATATATAATATATATATATATATATATACCAAGTGGTTAAATCTAAGAGTGAGATGTAAACATAAGCGTGCCAAACACCATTCTTAAAGAAGCGTGCCTCACGAGACCGGCTCTTAAACATCAAACTCATTGCACACAGTCGAGATGCGAAAAGTGTCAATGGTGAATCAAACTACAAACACCACAACAGATAAAAGGAAAAGTCTCCTCGCTGAAATGCTTCGTCAGTGACGGCAAAACACCACATCAATCAGTCAATCACAACATGCATTGTATGCTAGCCATGCAGATTTTGGATGTTATTTTAAGAACATGAGAGGAGGCGTCACAAAGGATTAGGGGAGTTTCTAAAGGACTGAACGCACGAGGGAAGATACCCAGTGTATTGTGACATTGGCAGCTGCGAAGGAAAGTGCCCTTCGTCTCTCTGTCTCAAGCTGCGAGTGAAATCTTTTAAGAAGGGCAACGAGAGTGAAGTGGTACTTTAGCTAAGATTGCTTCTCCCTCCCAGAGGATCAGTCCTTTAGCAATACAAATGGCGGCCATTGGGTGGTGTTGTGGCTGTGATGGACATGCTGCAGGAGGAGGAGCAGAACGAACGGAGAGCGGCGGGGCGGAGTGTAGTACCTTCACACAGTTCCAGGGGCCTCAGCCTGAGCTCGACTTGGCGCTGGCATCCTTCCCTGATCATGAGGCACTCGCTGGAGTACATCTTGAGGTCAGAGGCACAGACGGGATTCTGAGGCACGTTGGAGCAGTCTAGGCGGCACGAGCACCGGGGCAGGCCGTCCGCCAACACCGTGCACGTGGATCCGTACTCACAAGTCATGGAGGCGCACACGTCGGCTTCCTCGTGCCCCAGAGGATGCGCTGGCGCCGGAGGACCCACCATGGGAGGAGGGGAGGAGTCACGTGGCCTTACAAGTCCTGGGTCATCCTCTAAATCAGCCCCCCCCGCATGTTTATTAGTCACAGCCACCACCAGATATTATGCACATACACACCCAACAATGCTATGCGGCCATGGAGCGCTCTGACGGGACCTTCGCTTCAGTGCCACCAGCCAGGTCTCGCCAATGAAGGTAGATTCATTCCACGAAAAAAGGTTTTTCACTATGGAATGCTTTGCGTTTAAAGAATTGAGCTTCTTCACTATTTATCGCTTGATATCACTTTTAACTAGAAATATATTTTACTTTAGAAAGAGAATGTGTGCTTTTAGACATCATCGATGAGCACTTGAAAGATGTATACAAAACTTTTTTATGCGAATTAAAAATCTTCTGAAACAAAGGTCTTCGAGTTAAAAATGTGACGCAAAGAACGAATGGACGTTATACTGACAGAAACACTCTAAAAGTCTCGGAAAAAAGGCAGGCTTCTAAAAACGGACAGCAAAAGATAATATCCACTCTGGAGGTTGGAGAGGGTGGTCGGTCTCCTCAGAGCGTCCATGGCCGCGCATAAACTATTGAGATGTTCCCTAGTGTAAAGGTGAGGTTTTTGTGATGTCACAGGCGACGACGAAAGGCAACAGACCACCTGGCATCACCACAAAAGCAGACGACGATAGAGGCCCATATCCACAGCTAATGAACACATTTATAATTTAAGAAGATGAAGAGAGGAGAAAAGGGGGCAGAGCAAAACATACTGTTCTGGGAGAGTGCCATTGCACTTTCAACTAGCATCATGTAAAACAAAAGACAAACGAATGATTCCTTAAGGGTTTCGAGGCACAGACGGTTGACGCCCGAACAAGCCAAAGCTGATTGCAGTTTAGATATATTTTGCGTTTGCTAATTTTTCTCTCTATTTTTATATTTTGCTAAATTTGAAATGATGCCAGTGCCCAAAAGTGCAATACATTTCTGTTGTTAAGTTTATCTTCTTTTAAAACATTAATTGTTACTGTATCTAACTATTCTTTATGGTAATTATCCAGAGGCAGTTCCATTAAGCTTAGAGGCTCAGTTAGTTAGCTTTATGCTGTTATTTTTACGTTCCCGACTCTCGGCTCATAAATGCTCAAGGATATCATAGTAGGGAAACTATTGGGTACATCTGAACTTCAGTCACGATTTAAAACAGAACTACGGAAGAAGCCTAATTGATGGTACAGGAAGTGAAAGACTTCAGCGAGTCTTCTCAGGACACTCGTGATGTTATGGTGATACAGGACAAATATTTAGCACAAAAACTCTCTCAAACCATTATCACTAGTGAGGGCAACTTTCATTTATACTACAACAGTACCTGCATGTTTTGGGATTGTCATCATTAGTTAAAGAAGCAAACAAGGATGGAGAGAGAGAGAGAGAGAGAGAGAGAGAGAGAGAGAGAGAGAGAGAGAGAAAATCAAATACACAGACCTATAAAAAGCAATACGCTCCAGGCTCTAGACTAATATAAAACGAGAAGCACCCACGAAAGAGGTTAGGAAAATGGCATATACTGCATAAGACCGATGACACTTCCAAAACAAAGAAAACGAAAAACGAACGAAAGAGAAGGCGTGGAAAAGAGAGAGAGAGAGAGAGAGAGAGAGAGAGAGAGAAAGTCGTTGAAACCGTTTAGAATCATCCTAGCACCTAACACACAGTGGGAAATCACCCTTAGAAACAAAAGAGCACCGTGTACTTACTGACGCCGGACGTTCTCGCCTCCGAACACTCCCCGACAAAAGTTACTCTGAGACCGTTCTCGATGCCGCAGGCTGCCTTCTGCATCTCGCACTCGTTGATGTAGGTCTCGCCGTTGGAAGCGCACACCGGTTCCCGAGTCTCCGGACATTCACTGGGACATATGCACCTTCCGGCTTCGCAGCGGCCGCCGAACTTGCACACAACATGTTGACATAAGTCTGCAGTGAGCGAAGGATGAGTTAAGTGTTGACATTTATTCTGATTCGACTCGAATATCATGCTTTTTAAAAGAAATGTCTTATTTCCACTGATATTCGTTTACTCAAAAGTAAAATGTTGATCAACATACCGAATTCATATTTCTACTTCTGTGGGAAACTTAATACAAACGTCATTATGATTTGTTTTACAATTGAAGTTACTAAAATATTTCTAAAAAAAATTCATTACAACTTCTGGCCTAAGTTAAGCGACGCAGTAAGTCCCGATTATCGTAATAAACATAAATGTATCCCCCTCAAAAAACGAAAGCTGAGAGAACAAAAATGGAAGAGAGAGAGAGAGAGAGAGAGAGAGAGAGAGAGAGAGAGGGGCAAGGTCCCCCCCATTAAATTTCCGCTTCCCAACATTACTAACGTGAGGAAAATTGGCAACAGGGTGAATTCAGGAGCGAATTTGTCCTCATTCCATCGAGGGTAATGGAGATTTGATGCGATCTTAAGCGGTTCCTCCGGAGCATTACCGTCGCGCCGAGGCAGTCCCGGATTTTATCAGAATTATAAAAATAAAGTGGTAACACATTTCCTTCGCTCCTCTTCCTCTCTCCTCTTTGCTAATGATCAGATTTTGTTTTTTACTCTCTCTCTCTCTCTTTCTCTCTCTACCAGAGGATATATTCTCTCAATTCTATTATCGAGCAGGTGCACAAAAAAGGCGGGTTGAGCTTTACGATACTTTCATTTTCTATACTCGGTTTTTTTCCATCTGTCCACCCGGCTGTGGTGTTTGCGTATGGTAACACTGCGTCCCGGGCTTTAGATAGTTACATTCAGCTTACGCTCAACAATAATAATAATATCCTATTTCGAATATTAACGGTGTAATTCGCATACAGTAAATTATTAAAACACTTCTCAGTTGCAAATGTACACCCAGATATCCTTTTATTTACCTAAAACTTAAACATAGCGTAACTATCTAAAGACCGGGACGCAGTGTTACCAAAACAGTGAACGCGACGGAACTATACATCTAGGAAACACTGACGTGTGGTTGATCGAGGGTTATTTTAATAATGTTCTCAATAACAGCTCAAACAAAGGCACATATTACCCGCGAAGTCTTTAAGTAATACGGTGAATTTTAAAGATTATTCTGTGGTATACCGACAACATAAAAGAATGTATTTTAGGTACTCTCACCTTCTCTCTTATGTGCTTTGGCAAAAGCTACGCTTCTGAACTCTAAACCTACTAAACCTCCAAGTCACTGAGTAACGCTAATCTTAATGCCAAAGCTAAAATAACTGCGAAGATCGTGAATAAATTCAATCGAAAAATCTAAAAAAAAAAACTTAAAAAAAGAGAGAGAGAAAAAAAGCAATTATTGTGATGAAAATTACCAACATCAAAATTCGGCTGAAGTTAATTAGAGGCATAAAACAGCAAATATTGAGAAGAAATGTCTACGATGAATGTCGAGATAAAGAGTTTACGGACTCTCAAAAGGGACAACTTATATCATAAGAGAAGTGGAAATAGTTTCTAAATTCAAGGACGATGCGTCAGTAGATACATTGCAATAAAATCGAACTTCGCTTATACATATACATTATGGAAACAATACCAGTGGAGGCTTTTCGTCTAAGAAAGAAATAAAAATGGATACAAAGAGATCAGTAGAGGAATGCATAAAAAAAGAGAGATGTCTATAGATATATTGCAATTGAGAAAAATACAAATGGATACATAGAGATCAGTATAGGAATACATAAAAAAGATGAATATGGATATATTGCAATTAAGAAAAAAATAAAAATGGATACGTAGATATCAGTAGAGGAATACATAAAAAAAGAGAGATGTATATGGATATATTGCAATTAAGAAAGAAATACAAGTAGACGTATTTCGTCTAAGAAAGAAATAAAAATAGAAATAAAGAGATCAGTAGAGGAACATACACATAAAAAAAAGACGTATATGGATATATTGCAATTACGAAAGAAATACAAGTGGAGGCATTTCGTCTAAGTAATAAAAATGGATACAAAGAGATCAGTAGAGGAATACATAAAAAAAGAAATGTATATTGCAATTGAGAAAGAAATACAAGTGGAGGCATTTCGTCTACGAAAGAAATAAAAATGGATAACGGATACAAAAAGATCAGCAGAGGAATACATAAATAAAAGAGATTTATATGGATATACTGCAATTAAGAAAGAAATAAAAGTGGAGGCATTTCGTTTGAGAACAAAATAAAAATGGATACAAAGAGGTCAGTAGAGGAATACATTAAAAAAAGGGGTGTATATAATATTGTAATTAAGAAAGAAACACAAGTGGATGCACTTAGGATCAACAAAGAAATAGCACAACGGTCAAGAAAGAAACCTATTTGGATACTAAACCGTCAAGAAAGTGGATACACTAGGATAAGAAACAAAATGACAGGTGGATGATATACATTACAAAACCAAGTACCGAACTTACCGCAGTCGCCCCTGGACGCTACCATGATAAGCTGCTGTTTCCTACAAGCGGCAACTTTGAGGAGACATTCGTTTAAGTAAGTTTCTCCGTCCGTTCCACAAACTTTGCTTTCGGCCTGCGGAAGATAATTAGGATGTCTCACAATCTCTTCTCTCTCTCTCTCTCTCTCTCTCTCGCCTTCTTCATCCAAAAGGAACATGTCAATACAGTGAATTCTACCTTTAAATTCCGGCAATTTATGTTTTGATCAAGCGTGCACAAATGCGCACATCTTAAGACGATTGCTTCCTCTAAGTAACGCTGTGTCTGACAACAAATTAACAGCGCTGTGAAAAACACAAGAAACTTCTCTCCAAATTCAGCCAAGTTTCTTTGCCCAGACGTAATCACGCTAAAAGTCTACCGACTGCCGAGAGAATTAGACGAAAACTAACTTTACTTTTCAAAAGGATTAAACTTAGACATCAGCTTTCTCCTAAGAAGAAAAGACGCTGCGTGGAATTACCTATTTTGTCATGTTGACTGTTTTACGTACATTTCTCACGGGATCTTTTGCAAACAAGAGCCCGTGCAGGCATCAGGTCTAGGAGAGTCTAGGAATTTAAATCGCTGGCCTTGTTACAATAATGATGGTAATTTTTAAATGGAAAAATTCTTTTTTGTATTTCATTAAATTGCCAAAATTAGATACCATTAGAAAAACTTTGAAGTTAAAGAAAATATTTTTTGTGTACTATTATCTCCCTTCAATTACGAAAATTAAATGTCATTTAAAAAAAATTGAAATAGGAAAAAGGCTATTTTTTTTACATTACTTTCTTAACTTAAAAAATATATAAAAAATTTTAAAACTGAAAATAGGATATTTTTGTGTATTACTTTCCTCAAGTAACAATATATTACATTCCATTTATAAAAATTTCTAAAAATATGAAAAAATACAATTGTTTGTGTAATACCATCCATGACTTAATAAATATGAAATGACATTTAAAAAAGACAAACAGTGAAAAGGGGATAAACTGTGTATTTTTAATCTTAACTTAAAAGAATCAAATAACATTTCTATAAACTTGAAAATAGGAAGACACTACTTTTGTGTACTGTCTTAAAATATATATTATAATATATATATATATATATATATATATATATATATATATATATATATATATATATATAATATATAATATATTTTTAAACAAACAATCCGATTTTGCCTACCTTGACGCATCCCTCGGGACAAACACACCGACCCACCCCTTTTTCGTCGGCCTCACAGATCCCGTAGAAATTGCATTGCTTATCCTCGCAGCCACCTGGAAATGGGAAGGCGGCTATGTCAGATGGCGAAATATCTTTGACATGAGGAGTTCCCTCAGTATTTACTGACACATTGGTTATTGATTACAGTAACGTCGGCATCGACGCGGAGGGAATGTGACCCGATACATGTGAAGGTCACTGATGAATGTAGGACGTGGACATTGGTGAATTAATTGAAATCCAAATTTTACGATTAGCTAAGTATAAGCTAACTGAAATCTAAATTTTACGATAAACTAAGTGCTAGTTAACTGGAATCCAAATTTTACGATCAACTAAGTACAAGTTAACTGGAATCCAAATTTTACGATCAACTAAGTACAAGTTAACTGGAATCTAAATTTTACGATCAACTAAGTGCTAGTTAACTGGAAACCAATTTTTACGATCAATTAAGTAAAAATTAACTGGAATCCAATTTTTACGATCAACTAAGTATAAGTTACCTGGAATCCAAATTTTAAGATCAACTAAGTATAAGTTACCTGGAATCCAAATTTTACGATCAACTAATTATAAGTTACCTGGAATCCAAATTTTACGATCAACTAATTATAAGTTACTTGGTAAATCCCAAATTTTACGATCAACTAAGTATAAGATACTGGAAATCAAACCAAATTTTACGAACAACTAATTATAAGTTACCTGGAATCCAAATTTTACGATCAACTAAGTATAAGTTACCTGGAATCCAAATTTTACTATCAACTAATTATAAGTTACCTGGAATCCAAATTTTACGATCAACTCAGTATAAGTTACCTGGAATCCAAATTTTACGATCAACTAAGTATAAGTTAACTGGAATCCAATGTTTACGATCAACTAATTATAAGTTACCTTGAATCCAAATTTTACGATAAACTAATTATAAGTTACCTGGAATCCAAATTTTACGATCAACTAATTATAAGTTACCTGGAATCCAAATTTTACGATCAACTAAGTATAAGTTAACTGGAATCCAATTTTTACGATCAACTAATTATAAGTTACCTGGAATCCAAATTTTACGATCAACTAATTATAAGTTACCTGGAATCCAAATTTTACGATCAACTTGAGTATACGAAGGTTTGAAATACATAGAAAAACAAGTAACAGAACATCTGAATAGTTATAATGAATGAAAATGGACGATAAATGAAAAGAAAACGTTAAAAAACGCACAGAATAATACGCATAACTTTATGTACATTCGCAGTCAGGCTTGGAGTGATATTGACATCTTGGCATGCAACAGAATTACGAACGAAATATTAATGGTTGGAGAGATAAAAGGCAAAATATTTATAATAAAGGAGAAATGGGGTCGCTGATAACATCAAGAGAAGTGTGAAAGACACCTGGGGAGGACTTTCACAGATGCCCTTTGCGAAAGTTGACGTAGGAAGTGTTTGTTTGTTTGTTTGTATGGTGTTTTTACGTTGCATGGAACCAGTGGCTATTCAGCAACGGGACCAACAGCTTTACGTGACTTCCGAACCACTTCGAGAGTGAACTTCTATCACCAGAAATACACATCTCTCACACCTCAATGGAATGCCCGAGAATCGAACTCGCGGCCACCGAGGTGGCAGGTCAAGACCATGCCGATCACGCTACTGAGGCGCTGGCGTATGAAGTGACAATAATATAGTCCGACAATCTTCTTTCTTTCCTGAAGCGGTTTAGATCTTTGTCTATACAATCAAGCACTTAGAGACTTTTGGCCAATTAGAGCTTAAAGAGAGAGGTTGTTGGAGTGGTTGAACAGCAAGACAGATATTCAGAAACTAGAGGAGATGATGAACAAGGGTCTACAAGATGGAACTAAATAAAACAAAACAGTTCACTAAGAAGTGATAGTTAGAGAGGTCGAGCCGAAAGGTGAAAGAAAGAAAGGAAGGGGGATGGAGGCAAAGTAAAAGGCTTAAAAAAGTGGATGCAGCTGGAGGCCGTTGGGACGCTGCAAACGCCATTTAATAATGCCTACAGTGCACCGGGTTAGGTTCACTGACAGCAATAAACGCCCCCCCTAAGGGGTAGATCAATAGTGTTTTCGGGTAAGTTTCCACTATTAGTTTTTAATGTAACAGACTTGTGTTTCCAGTGCAATTAACTTCCCACTCGCGAAATAATAATACTGTCCGATTGGTGTTTCCCAATGAGGCAGTTCAAACCGGCGTAAATTCAACGAATCTCAAAACTTGGAGCTTCTGCCGCGATGTAATACAATGCTCAACACCAGCAATAATTAAAATGTCTCACCTTCGGTAAACACGTTTTCAATTATTTGTTTGTTTATTCATGTACTGATTTTTATGCTTAAGTATTCAACCTGATTAATTTACAGGAATGAGCAATAGAGCTTTCCGTTCGGAAGATGTCGAAGAAAAACTCAAATGGTCATTCCTGTCAATTAATCAGGGTGAATACTTAAACATATAAAAATGAATAAAAAATAAGATAAATAAATAAAATAAATAAATAGACAAAACTCGTAAACGAGGAAAATTCTACTCACTGCATTTGCCCCTGTATCTGACTGTCAGGTTTCGATGTATCCTACAGGCCTCTGCCCTCAGGTGGCATTCGTTGTCGTAGGAGATGCCATCGGTGCCGCACACGGGATCTAGCTGCGGTGGGCACTGCGGGCATTCGCACACCGGCAGACCCTGCCTGTCGACGCATAGCCCCCCGTGGCCGCATTCGTGGCCAGCGCAAGGGCCTTCCTCTCCTGCGACGAAAAGAGGGGGAGGAATTAGCGTGTGACAATACGAAATAGATTTTTATTATTTTCTTTGATGGACACATGCATGGGCTGTATTTGAATATAATTACCCACAAGCACATTATATATATATAGACTAATATTTAGATAGCTAAGCAGAGAAAGAGGGTAAGTGTGGTGTGTGTGTGTATTATATATATATATATATATATAATATATATATATATTATATACTATATGTATATATATTTGCACATATTGCAGAAAGAAAAAGATTGGTTTAAGCACTGAAATTCCATATTTGATATAGTGGCAAATGGCACCTAATCACGAAGAAAAGTGCAGTACAGTAGTACACATGAAAATATGTTTTCTGGTGTAGAAAAATCAGCTGTCATCGGTATATTGCAGTCGTATTAACATACAGATGAAAGTGATAAAAGTACCCCTGCAGTTCGTACGCAACACTGGTTGGCATATTTACTTAAATACACGACTCACTCCCAACAAAACGTTACAGTTTGAACATAAACCTAAAAAACGATATTTGTTTTTTCTTTTTTTTACGTAATATCATCCAAGCAAATCTAGGAAGCTCATCTGCATAATGAAGCCGTTACGAAACTTTCCTCTCACGCTGTGAATTTCTGAGCACATTGATGTCAAAATGACCTGGCGTTACACAGAAGCACTGGAAGAATTATTCCTAGACAAGAAAGTACGGATAAATTACCCACAGCTTAGAATATTGTTAGAGACGAAATCTGAGTCCTTTTTCGACAAATATATAACATTTTGAAGTCTCGCCCATAATGGCAGCTGACAGCCTTTTAGGATTTTAGCTAACCGAATGGGTTACCCAGATCTCCTTAGGGGTCTTCAACTCTAGGAGAAATATTAAGACCACAGGCCTCTAAATATATATATTATATATATATATATATATATATATATATATATATATATATATGTGTGTGTGTGTGTGTGTGTGTGTGTGTGTGTGTGTGTGTGTGTGTGTGTAGAGCATTAAGAGAGAATGATTGAATTTGAACACATTTTACATTTACAGTCCAAGAGCTTTAAACATGTACCACAATTACTGTCAAGGAGAGAAACTCGGTTCAAACAATCCCATAAAAGGATGACAAAACTCAATTAACTAAGTCGAAAATGTTTTTAATTTCTTCCCGATGGTTTTATATATATACATATATATAAATATAAATAAATATATATATATATATATATATATATATATATATATATATATATATATATATATATATATATATATACTCGTAAATAAATTATGCGTAAATAAATCTTTGTTAAAACAGGATACGTCTCAAGTACAAAATGCTCATTACAACACTGGTTTAAAGCTAAGGACTATATAGGTGGACTATATATATATATATATATATATATATATATATATATATATATATATATATATATATATATAGAGAGAGAGAGAGAGAGAGAGAGAGAGAGAGAGAGAGAGGTGTCGCTAAACACCACCAACCAAGCCAATCTTACCGCAGACTCCGTTGTAGCTAACATCGATGTCCACCTGGTTGACGCAGACCGACCTCTGGAGTTCGCAAAGGTTGTCGTACGTCTCCCCGTCCGTTTCCGCACACGGGCGCATCACTTTCTCGCAGGGCATGGGGCACTCGCATCTGGCAATGCCCTTCTTGTCCACGTTGCACTCCTCGCCCGCCATGCACGATATGGCGTCGCACGGGTTCAGCCCTGGAGAAGTTCGAATGAGGAGTTAAAGGTCTGGGAATAATAGAGAAGAGTAGCAGAGAGAGAGAGAGAGAGAGCGAGAGAGAGAGAGGAGAGAGAGAGAGAGGAGAGTTACTATTAATAAGCAACTAAGTATATATTAACACTAAAAGATACATACATACATAAACACTACATACATACAATACATACCATACATACATACAGTACATACAAATAGATATTATAATTACTATATTAGTATATATATAATTTTATTATTATATTTAAAATAAAAATTTTTTAATTTTATATATTTATATATAGAGAGAGAAGAGAAGAAGAAGAGAGAGAGAGAGAGGAGAGAGAGAGAGAGAGAGTCTTCGTTATTCTTACAAACGATAGCTTGTTAGAGAAACTGATCTAATTATCATCCAAACTTTTGAGGAAAGGCCTTAATAATGTTACCTAAATCACATTCCCCATTGTAGATGATCCACAGCGTCTTCCTGGCCCTACACGCCTCCAATTTCATCACACACTCGTTCCTGTTGAAATAAAATAATAATAATAAATAATATAATAATAATAATAATAATAATAATAATAATAATAATATTAAAAGCTTCCCAGAGTAAGTCGTGTGATTGGAGATTCAGAATTTGGAGCGAAGGTGCAATACATTACTATCCTAATACCATTCTTGCATTTTAAAACATTTAAACTGTAGGTCTTGGGATGAAAGATGCTTCTGAGGGAGTGATGTACTGTTGGTGAGCCTCTTTTATTGATTCATAAACGGACTCGTGTATAGGTTTATATACCTATACGTACAGAGACTCATGAATAGGTTTGTATACCTTTAGGTACAGAGACTCATGTATAGGTTTGTATACCTTTAGCTACAGAGACTCGTGTATAGGTTTGTATACCTATACGTACAGAGACTCATGTATAGGTTTACCTATACGCTCAGACTCATGTATAGTTTTGTAAACTTATACATAAAGAGTCTCATACATACGTTTGTGAAGTTCAATTCTTGACCTGGCAACGAGATTACGTGAGATTTCGAGAGAGAGAGAGAGAGAGAGAGAGAGAGAGAGAGAGAGAGAGAGAGAGAGAATACAACTTTGTTGACGTGAAGGCTGTCTGAGATCTTACCTGTCCAATAACTTTGTCTGAGACTACTTACAATGCGAGGAAAAATCATTATAATTTCCGTCTAAATGAACATTAAGCGTCATCCGGCGACGCTAAAAAAAAGTGAAGAAACCAATCACTTTAATTGCACACGAATGCTTTACATTTGCATCATGAAAAGAAAGACATAATTGCAAATTTGTTCATTGAAACATCTTTAGTAATCAGTGATAGTCTGTTCTAAACATTTCTAAAGTAGGTTCTATTTCAAAAGAGCCTGACTTTATCTCTGAAAAAGTGATCATGATGATTCAAAGAAGGCAACAAATGCCATTGCAGTTCCTCTTTTCAATTTACAGACGCTGCCACGTTGCATCATCGGGGAGTAGGCCAGAATGAACGCTAACCCCTTTTTGGGAGGTGGAAGGTAAAGAGTGCGAAGTGCGTCGCTACAGTTAATCAAGAACTACGACTCTTTTCATGCATATTGAAATTTGCAACGTATACCTCGTAATGAAGAGCTTATACGTTACTACTTATCAGAAAGAATAGCATTAAACTAACGCAGAATGGTTCAAAAAACAGTCTCAACAGAGAGAGAGAGAGAGAGAGAGAGAGAGAGAGAGAGAGAGAGAGAGAGAGATTCATATTATAGTAAATGAAGTACATATAAAATACCAAAATATAAACAGCGAGAGAGAGAGAGAGAGAGAGAGAGAGAGAGAGAGAGAGAGAGAGAGAGAGAGAGAGAGATTCATATTATAGTAAATGAGGTATATATAAAATACCAAAATATAAGCAGAGAGAGAAAAAAAATTCATAATAATAATGGAAATGTAAGATATAAAATTCGAAAAATAAAATAAGCGAGCGAGAGAGAGAGAGAGAAGAGAGAGAGAGAGAGAGAGAGAGAGAGAATGATAATGTGACAGGTTTGTGATGGCCCTCTAAAGAGGGAGTCAAGATTAAAAGACACCAAGCGGTAAACTGTTCAGGGAAATGAAGTATAATGCGAGCTGCCTTGAGCTGCTTAATGCCATTTTGGGGGGGCTATCAAGCCGGGTCCCTAACAGCTCCACGTGTAACTCCATTTCCAAATGTATGCAAATCTCGGGAGAAATTACGGCAAAACTTCAACTTTTCACTATCGGGGTCTGTACGCGGCGTCTCGCCCACGACAGCTGTGGTGCCTAAGAGAGAATTGCTGTGATCACTCGAGGAGACCGAAGAAGTGCTCAAATACACTTAATAACAATAATAATCGATATTTTAATACATACAAATATAATATACTATATATTATATATATATATTTATATACATGATATATATATAAACAAAGTATACCATATCTATTTATAAGCAGAGAAAGAGGGAGGGAAAAATGTGGATGAATGAAGCTTCATTTGCGTAATGGGTTGCGCATGAATATTTGAACGTAAAGTATATTTACAATCTTACACTTGAGAGCTAAGAAGCCCCTGCCCATGGAGAGGAAGAAGAAGGAGGAGGATGAGGAGGAGGAGGAGACCTAGAAGAGGGTAGAGCTCCTTTCCCTAATTCAAAAACAGAATTCAATTTGTGAAATCCCTGCTCCACTTTGAAGCTTCTATAAATATGTTAAACGCGACGACAGTGAGAAGATGGCCAGCGGCTACGGGCTCTCGACTGGATAAGGTACCCGACAGAGAGAGAGAGAGAGAGAGAGAGAGAGAGAGAGAGAGAGAGAGAGAGAATCTTGTTTGCATTCTAAATAGGCTTCGTAGTACCATTTTAATGTACATATTTTTAAGACTTTTTCAAGAGAGGAAGAACAGTTTAGAGCCCCATTATTTGATTTTAAAAAATCTTGATAAACTACCGGCATCACTTAAATATTGTACCCCCCCCCCCCCCCCCCATCCACTTTGTGTCTGATTTACCTACCATTGGTACGTAAAGCGTCTCACAGGCAAGACATTATCTCTGTTGAAAATCCAAAGTCTGGAGACTTATACTGAATTCAGGGAAATTCCACACGCTATGGCTTTGGCATTGTCACAAAAAAATTTTTTTTTACCGACTCTCAAATCTGAGTGCAATCAAGTAAAAAACGTGCCGAAGTTTCTTCGGCGCAATCGAGTTTTCTGTACAGCCGCAACAGCGTGTAATCAAGGCCACCGAAAACAGATCTATCTTTCGGTGGTCTCGGTATAATGCTGTATGAGCCGCGCACCATGAAACTTTAACAAACCGGCCGGTGGTGGCCTATCGTATATAGTTGCCAAAATCACGATTATGGTTAATTTAAACCTTAAATAAAATAACAACTATTGAGGCTAGAGGGGTGCTATTTGGTATGTTTGATGACTGGAGGGCGGATGGTCAATATACAATTTGCAGCCCTCTCGCCTCTGCCGTTTGTAAGATCTGAGGACGAACAAAAACAAGTGCGGACGGAGAGACAAAGCCGGCACAATAGTGTTCTTTTCAGAAAACTAAAAGCAGATTAAAGTCCTAATAATTCCTGCTACAATCGCTCATGCCAAGCAACTTTACACATAAGCTAAGTATAAGGAAGAGATTAGACCATGAAAGCTCTTCTGATGCAAAGGAATGACATGGCAGTAATAGCAGAAGTTTTGAATATATATATATATATATATATATATATATATATATATATATATATATATATATATATATATATATCTAATAAAAGGAGACCCATAAAAACACCAAAATGTAGAGAGAAAAGTACTATATTTCAGAGACTGCTGTCTCTCTCTTCAGCAGTCTCTGAAATATAGTACTTTTCTCTCTACATTTTGGTGTTTTTATGGGCTCCTTTTATTAGATGGAATTCTGTTGTTACAGGAAACATTTTTTTAACCAGTCCAGTCATATGAATAACAGTATATATTATATAGTTATATATATATATTATATTTATATAATATACACACACGACACACACAAACAACACACCTTATATATATATTACCACACACACACATATATATATATATATATTAATATTATATATATCAATTTGTAACGAAGGAAACTATCTTGTATAAAAGTAGTGCAACTTATGGTGAATAAACTGACAGGAATGGAATGGAATATAAAATTTAGGCCATAGGCTCAGCGCTGGGGCCTATGATTGTCATTCAGCGCTGAAAATAATAATGAAACGATTGTTAGGAGAAGGTGGAAAGTAAGACGGAAGAAAGCGAATATGAACGGAGGTATAGTGAAAGGAAGGAGAGAGGGTCGCAGCATCGAGAATTCAGTGCACGAGCACCAGAATTAAGGAAACTATAACACCACATTGTGTACGTTTTCACAGCTACTCACGTGTAAGTTTTGCCGTCCGACGCGCACACCGCGTCGTAGTCCTTGGCACACACGTCGTTGCAACGGCAGACGGGCAGTCTGTCTCGATCCAGCTGGCAAATTTGGCGCTCGGGACACGAAATGTCTTCACAGGGATCTGAAGGGAGAGAGAGAGAGAAAGATTATTACTATGAGATTTCATGTTCGGGGGTATAATTACGAAAAGACATTTGTTGAAGTTGTATAAAGTAGGCAGCAGACAGCAGAGAGAGAGAGAGAGAGAGAGAGAGAGAGAGAGAGAGAGAGAGAGAGAGAGAGAGATTTAATGTTCTAGGGTATATTTACAAATATATAGCCATTTGGTAAAGCTCCATACAGCGAATAACAGAGAGAGAGAGAGAGAGAGAGAGAGAGAGAGAGAGAGAGAGAGCAACGGAAGATTCTTTCAATTAGATAGGTATAATGTTCTAGAATATATCTACGAAAAGACATTTGCTAAAGCTCCATACAGCGCATGAGAGAGAGAGAGAGAGAGAGAGAGAGAGACAGAGAGAGAGAGAGAGGAACACTGATGACCATATTCTCACATAACTGCGATGAATAGGCGCTACGAAAGATTGATACATTTTGTCAGTCATTTATCACCCGACATTTCTTTCTGGAAGCTTTCGATTTTGATGACTGAAATGAAGAGATAGACGATGGAACACTCACATAGCAAACAGCTCCAAAAGATCATCCTAACTCTGTGTCATAAATCTCACTACATTTCAAAAGTAACTGGCATGAAAAAAAAAAAATACTGTTTTTCAAGTTCAGTGGTCAATCATTCAAAATGGATATTACGCCGAGTCAATTGCATCTAAAGTCACATATAACGGATATAATTGCAGCCTAGTACCATCATGCAGACGCAAGAATGGGATGCACTTGGTAATACATATATATATTATATATTATATAATATATATATATAGATATAGATATATATATATATATATATATATATATATATATATATATTATCTATATATAATAATATATATATATATATATATATATATATATATATATATATATATATACATCATATATATATATACATATATATATAGTAAATCTAACTTGACGTGCAAATCTGATCATTGCAGCTAAAAGTCACCTCGATGTGTCATTACTATCTATTATTATTATTATTATTACTTATTATTATTATTATTATTATTATTTTATTTATTTTTTTTTTTTTTTTTTTTTTTTTGCGAAGGGAAGGGCCGACGGGGAGTACAAAAACAATAGATTTAAGTTCGGGTTTAAATGACAGAAAAAAGTAAACAAATGCGCCTAGGTTACTTCGAAATAATCGAGTTTTCTGTAAAGCGTATGATGCTGTATGAGCCGAGGCCCATGAAACTTTAAGCTACGAACGGTGGTGGCCTGTCCTATAGCGTTGCCACACGCACGATCATGACTTGGAAAAACAACTTGAGGCTAGAGGGCTGCAATTTGGTATTTTGTTATGTTTGATGGTTGGAGGGTGGATGATCAGCATACCTATTTGCAGCCCTCTAGCCTTGGTAAAAGTGCGGACGGTCAAACTAAAAACAATCTTAATAGTTTTCTTTTACAGAAAATAAATAAAAAAATTATCAAGTTGGGCCAATTCAGAGGAGATCATAAGAACGTAAGAAATAACAATTTTCAACTCTTACGAAAAAAAAGTGATAAAAATATGATCGGGTAAAAATTGAGAACTGTAAAACTACGCCAATTGTAATAGATCTTTCGCTCGAAGAACAACTTTTTTTTTTTTTCACAAAAAAAGTAAATACAAAATATTTCAAAAGAAAAATCAGTTTCAGACGGACTCAATTCTGGAAAATATTCGAAACAAGAGAAACTGTAAACCTTTCCCTTTGGCAATGCATTCATGCAAGTGCTTGCATCTCTTTTACGCATCTTGCCAAACAAAGTTGTCAAGCCATGGACGTGCTCTCTCTCTCTCTCTTAAATCTATCGACCTTCATCTGTCTATTTGGATCCCCAATCACATCGGTCTTACAATGTTTTTCCTAATACTTTATTTCCATCTGTATTCTCTCGTTAGTCTTAATCCTTGTCCGTTTCCCCTCTCCAGTTTTTTCTCAATAGTTCCACTCCGTCGCTCCCTCTGCTGTCATTTTTACAATAACCCTATACCCCCGGATTCCATTCGTTTCATAACCCTATTCCGCTCGCTCTCTCTCTCTTCTTTCTTCTCTCTCTCTTCTCTCTCTCTCTCTCCGGTTGAACTGAGCCTGTGTTGCGCTGTCTTTTCACTTCACAGATTTCCTTTCATTATTCTTTCCGCCACCCCGCCCCCTTCTCTCTCTCTCTCTCTCTCTCTCTCTCTCTCTCTCTCTAGCCTGAATTTCCTGTCATCAAAAGCATTTGTTTTATCTTCCATCGCGACCTTTGAAGCTTTTTTTTCCCCTCACCCATATCATCATTCCCTTTATGATGATGATGATCAGCATCGTCATGATGATCACCATGCCCTGGAGAAAGGGAAGTCGGGAAGGGTCACGCAAGAAGGGCGTCTTTCCCCTCTGCCAAGACCGAAATAGCATCCTGGCTGAATTTCATTAGTAATTCCAGACAGAGCGTTTACCTCCAGGTAATAGAGCCATTTGTTCAAATCTCCTACTTATGGTGATTTTTACCCGTTGTCTACAAAAAAAGGGGGAATTCTTTCTCTCGCTCTATCTCCTCCTTCCCTCACCCTCCCTCCCCCTTTTCTCTCTCTCCTGGAAATGAGGCTGTTACACTTTCTCTTTACTATTATCTCGCGTCCCTTTCACTAATGTCAGTCTGTTTCTACAAATGACCGCATTACACTTTCTTTTGACTACCGACTGGCTTTCCCTTGCCAAAACCCCAGCCTCCCCAACCCCCGGCCTCCTTCCTCTCTCTCTCTCTCTCTCTCTCTCTCTCTCTCTCTCTCTCTCTCTCTCTCTCTCTATACAGGCGCTTTACATGAATACAACACACAAGTTTGGGACACAGCTAGCCTTCTATGAGACATCACACATCTTGTTCACGATTAAAATTTTTCTTTGTTTAAAAGCCACAGGAATTTCTTATCAAACTGCTACGTTCTTAACATAACTGCTGCCACTACTATGACAAGTATCGATAATAATATTACTAACGAGACCGCTAGGCCTATGAAACTGAAATAGGCTCTCGTTGCCAAAGTTTGGGACACAACGAACCTTATCTACCGGCTGGAAACGTCTTAGACACTTCAAAATTCTGACAGAAATAGACTAGAGACGTCGGGAACCAAAATATATATAGTAGACAGTCAAGATCTGTTTTCATCGCAGATTATTTCATTTTGAAATCCCAGATTTTTACCCAAAAGCAGTTTTCTTGAACTCTTGAATATTAGGATTTTGAAAGGGAGTTCCAGTTTACAATAGATATTTTTGTGTGTGAAAAGAAGTTACCATTTACTAACAGCAGTGATGACATGCAGTACACTACGATTAAAACATTAGAACTTTTTCAAAGAAACTCCATAATCACATGAGTCAATAAAATGGGGAAGTAAATCCACAGTAGCACGCCCGTTTGATTTTGTAATTTAAAATATACAAAGCAGAAAGCTTTCGATGACCTGCACGGTCCTCCTTGTTAATCCATCCCTTCAGTAATTAAAATATAGCTGTGAAATGCTCTCCTTGGGTCTAAATGTTTGCCTGGAAGATTCAAGTCGGTCGATACGTAATATGAGAACAAGCTGTCCCACACAAATACTCTTGATCCGTTTAATAATTCAGGGCTTGATGTAAAAACTTCATTATAAAACATCTCACACGCGGCTGGGAAAATGAAAACGGTTACCTCCAGTTTACCTAACCGATGAAATTGCACCAAAGCTTCATTAAATGAAAAAAAAAGGTATATTTTTCACTCCCTTAGTTAGACAGCGTCAGCGTCAAGATCAAACGCCTCTATCGAGCCATTTTTATTTTTTATGTGAAATCTATCCAATTATTCAAAAGATTACGGATCACAAATAACGCACACACGCGTAGGCACTAATTACAAGCCAAGCTTACGAGGATATGGGTCTTCAACGTTTAATGTCAGCCGCGTGAGTGAATTCATGTAACTGGTTACAAATCAAATAATCTGTGT